>NW_027206728.1:0-300000 GCF_032191515.1 Phaenicophaeus curvirostris
TTTCAACTGCAAGATGCAGATTCCCTCCTAACAAGCAAGCTTTTAGGGATAGTGGTACTGAATTGTAACTTAACATGCGGCTAATAATGCGATATTGGAAAAGAGAGTATCTCCTCGCAGGAAGCTGCTACCATCAAATGTTTGCACCCTCGATTGACTCCCCTGAAGCGCTTTCACTGCAAAGCTGCAGATTCCCTCCTAACATGCAGCTTAGGATAGGGTAATGAATTGTAGCTTAGACTTTGTCTAATATGCGATATTGGAAAAGAGGTATCTCCCCGCAGGGAAGCTGCTACCACTCAAATGTTTGCCCTCAGTTAGACTCCCCTCTGGAAGCGCTTTCACTGCATAGCTGCAGATTCCCTCCTAACAGGCAAGCTTTAGGATAGGGTACTGATTTGTAACTTACTTTCGCTAATAATCCGATTTTGGCAAAAGAGAGTATTCCCACGCATGGAAGCTGCTACCAATCAAATGTTTGCCCTCGTTAGACTCCCCTCCCTGGAAGCGCATTCACTGCAAGCTGCAGATTCCCCTCCTAACAGCAAGCTTTAGGATAGGGTACTGAATTGTAACTTACTTGCGGGCCTAATAGAGATGCGATTTGCAAAGAGAGTACCTTCCCGCAGGGAAGCGTGCTACCATCAAATGTTTTGCCCTCGTTAGACTCCCCCTCTGAAGAGCATTTCACTGCAAGCTGCAGATTCCCTCCTAACAGCAAGCTTTAAGATAGGGTTACTGAACTTGTAACTTACTGGGCCTAATAATGCGATTTTTGGAAATGAAAGTAATCTCCCGCAGGGAAGCATGCTTACATCAAATGTTTGCCCTATAGACTCCCCTCTGGAAGCGCTTTCACTGCAAGCTGCAGATTCCCTCCTAACAGCAAGCTTTAGGAATAGGGTACTGAATTGTATCTTAACTAGCTGCGCTAATAAAGGCGATTTTGGCAAAGAGGAGTACTCCCGCAGGGAAGCTGCTACCATCAAATGTTTGCCCTCATTAGACTCCCCTCTGGAAGCGCTTTCACCTGCAAGCTGCAGATTCCCTCCTAACAGCAAGCTTTAGGATATGGGTGACTGATTTGTAACCTTACTTTCAGCCTAATATGCGATTTTGGCAAAGAGAGTTATCTCCCGCAGGAAGCTGCTACCATCATATGATTGCCCTCGTTAGACTCCCTCTCTGCAAGGCGCTTTCACTGCAAGCTGCAGATTCCCCTCCCCCCCCTAAACCCAGCCCCCCCAAAAAAGCTTTAGATAGGGTACTGGAATTGTAACTTACTTTCGCCTAATAATGCGACTTTTGGCAAAGAGAAGTATCCTCCGCAGGGAGCTGCTACCATCAAATGTTTGGCCCTCGATTGGACTCCCCTCTGGAAGCGCTATTTCACTGCAAGCTGCAGATTCCCTCCTAACAGCAATGCCTTTAGGATAGGGTACTGAATTGTAACAATTCTTCTAATAATGACGATTTGGGCAAAGAGAGTATCTCCGCAGGGACGCTGCTTCCCACAAATGTTTGCCCTCATTAGACTCCCCTCTGGAAGCGCTTTCACTGCAAGCTGCAGATTCCTTCCTAACAGCAAGCTTTGGATAGGGTACTGATATTGTACTTACTTTCGCCTAATTATGCGATTTTGGCAAAGAGGAGTATTCACCGCAGGGAAGCTGCTTACCATCAAATGTTTGCCCTCGTTAGACTCCCCTTGCTGGAAGCGCTTTCACTGCAAGCTGCTGATTACCTCCTAACAGCAAGCTTTAGGATAGGGTCACTGAAGTGTAATTACTGTCGCTAATAAAAGCGATATTGGCAAAGAGAGTATCTCCCGCAAGGGAGCTGCTACCATCAAATGTTTGCCCTCGTTAGACTCATCCCCTCTGGAAGCGCTTTCACTGCAAGCTGCAGATTCCCTCCTAACAGCAAGCTTTAGGATTGGGTACTGAATTGTATCTTAACTGCGGCTAATAATGCGATTTTGGAAAAGAGAGTATCTCCCGCAGGAAGCTGCCCCCTACCCCCATCAAATGTTTGCCCTCATTAGACTCCCCTCTGGAAGCGCTTTCACTGCAAGCTGCAGATTCCCTCCATAACAGCAAGCTTTAGGATAGGTACTGAATTGTATCTTAACTTGGCCTAATAAAGCGATTTTGGCAAAGAGAGTATCTCCCGCCAGGGAAGCTGCTACCATCAAATGTTTGCCCTCATTAGACCTCCCCTCTGGAAGCGCTTTCACTGCAAGCTGCAGATTCCCCTCCTAACCGCAAGCTTTAGGATAGGGTACTGAATTGTAACTTACTCTGGCTAATAATGCGATTTTGGCAAAGAGAGTATCTCCCGCAGGGAAGCTGCTACCATCAAATGTTTGCCCTCGTTAGACTCCCTCTGAAGCGCTTTTCACTGCAAGCTGCAGATTCCCTCCCTAACAGCAAGCTTTAGGATAGGGTACTGAATTGTAACTTACTTTCGCCTAATAATGCGATTTTGGCAAAGAGAGTATCTCCCGCAGGGAAGCTGCTACCATCAAATGTTTGCCCTCGTTAGACTCCCCTCTGGAAGCGCTTTCACTGCAAGCTGCAGATTCCCTCCTAACAGCAAGCTTTAGGATAGGGTACTGAATTGTAACTTAACTTCGCCTAATAATGCGATTTTGGCAAAGAGAGTATCTCCCGCAGGGAAGCTGCTTACCATCAAATGTTTGCCCTCATTAGACTCCCCTCTGGAAGCGCTTTCAACTGCAAGCTGCAGATTCCCTCCTAACAGCAAGCTTTAGATAGGGTACTGAATTGTAACTTAACTGCGGCTAATAAAGCGATTTTGGCAAAGAGAGTACCTCTCCCGCAGGGAAGCTGCTACCATCAAATGTTTGCCCTCATTAGACTCCCCTCTGGAAGCGCTTTCAACTGCAAGCTGCAGATTCCCTCCTAACAGCAAGCTTTAGGATAGGGTACTGAATTGTAACTTAACTTCGGCTAATAAGACGATTTTGGCAAAGAGAGTATCTCCCGCAGGGAATCTGCTACCATCAAATGTTTGCCCTCATTAGACTCCCCTCTGGAAGCGCTTTCACTGCAAGCTGCAGATTCCCTCCTAACAGCAAGCTTTAGGATAGGGTACTGAATTGGAACTTACTTTCGCCTAATAATGCGATTTTGGCAAAGAGAGTATCTCCCGCAGGGAAGCTGCTACCATCAAATGTTTGCCCTCGTTAGACTCCCCTCTGGAAGCGCTTTCACTGCAAGCTGCAGATTACCTCCTAACAGCAAGCTTTAGGATAGGGTACTGAATTGTAAATTAACTGCGGCTAATAAAGCGATATTGGCAAAGAGAGTATCTCTCGCAGGGAAGCTGCTACCATCAAATGTTTGCCCTCGTTAGACTCCCCTCTGGAAGCGCTTTCACTGCAAGCTGCAGATTCCCTCCTAACAGCAAGCTTTAGGATAGGGTACTGAATTGTAGCTCACTTTCGTCTAATAATGCGATTTTGGAAAAGAGAGTATCTCCCGCAGGGAAGCTGCTACCATCAAATGTTT
Source organism: Phaenicophaeus curvirostris (assembly GCF_032191515.1). Taxonomy (NCBI): domain Eukaryota; kingdom Metazoa; phylum Chordata; class Aves; order Cuculiformes; family Cuculidae; genus Phaenicophaeus; species Phaenicophaeus curvirostris. The sequence continues at coordinate 3,534 of NW_027206728.1, forward strand.
GCCCTCGTTAGACTCCCCTCTGGAAGCGCTTTCACTGCAAGCTGCAGATTCCCTCCTAACAGCAAGCTTTAGGATAGGGTACTGATTTGTAACTTACTTTCACCTAATAATGCGATTTTGGCAAAAGAGAGTATCTCCCGCAGGGAAGCTGCTACCATCAAATGTTTGCCCTCGTTAGACTCCCCTCTGCAAGCGCTTTCACTGCAAGCTGCAGATTCCCTCCTAACAGCAAGCTTTAGGATAGGGTACTGAATTGTAACTTAACTGCGGCTAATAATGCGATTTTGGCACAGAGAGTACCTCCCGCAGGGAAGCTGCTACCATCAAATGTTTGCCCTCATTAGACTCCCCTCTGGAAGCGCTTTCACTGCAAGCTGCAGATTCCCTCCTAACAGCAAGCTTTAAGTTAGGGTACTGAATTGTAACTTAACTGCGGCTAATAATGCGATTTTTGGAAAGAAAGTATCTCCCGCAGGGAAGCTGCTACCATCAAATGTTTGCCCTCATTAGACTCCCCTCTGGAAGCGCTTTCACTGCAAGCTGCAGATTCCCTCCTAACAGCAAGCTTTAGGATAGGGTAATGAATTGTATCTTAACTGTGGCTAATAAAGCGATATTGGCAAAGAGAGTACCTCCCGCAGGGAAGCTGCTACCATCAAATGTTTGCCCTCATTAGACTCCCCTCTGGAAGCGCTTTCACTGCAAGCTGCAGATTCCCTCCTAACAGCAAGCTTTAGGATAGGGTACTGAATTGTAACTTACTTTCGCCTAATAATGCGATTTTGGCAAAGAGAGTATCTCCCGCAGGGAAGCTGCTACCATCAAATGTTTGCCCTCGTTAGACTCTCCTCTGCAAGCGCTTTCACTGCAAGCTGCAGATTCCCTCCTAACAGCAAGCTTTAGGATAGGGTACTGAATTGTAACTTACTTTCGCCTAATAATGCGATTTTGGCAAAGAGAGTATCTCCCGCAGGGAAGCTGCTACCATCAAATGTTTGCCCTCGTTAGACTCCCCTCTGGAAGCGCTTTCACTGCAAGCTGCAGATTCCCTCCTAACAGCAAGCTTTAGGATAGGGTACTGAATTGTAACTTACTTTTTCCTAATAATGCGATTTTGGAAAAGAGAGTATCTCCCGCAGGGAAGCTGCTAACATCAAATGTTTGCCCTCATTAGACTCCCCTCTGGAAGCGCTTTCACTGCAAGCTGCAGATTCCCTCCTAACAGCAAGCTTTAGGATAGGGTACTGAATTGTAACTTACTTTCGCCTAATAATGCGATTTTGGCAAAGAGAGTATCTCCCGCAGGGAAGCTGCTACCATCAAATGTTTGCCCTCGTTAGACTCCCCTCTGGAAGCGCTTTCACTGCAAGCTGCAGATTCCCTCCTAACAGCAAGCTTTAGGATAGGGTACTGAATTGTAACTTACTTTCACCTAATAATGCGATTTTGGCAAAGAGAGTATCTCCCGCAGGGAAGCTGCTACCATCAAATGTTTGCCCTCGTTAGACTCCCCTCTGGAAGCGCTTTCACTGCAAGCTGCAGATTCCCTCCTAACAGCAAGCTTTAGGATAGGGTACTGAATTGTATCTTAACTGCGGCTAATAATGCGATTTTGGCAAAGAGAGTACCTCCCGCAGGGAAGCTGCTACCATCAAATGTTTGCCCTCATTAGACTCCCCTCTGGAAGCGCTTTCACTGCAAGCTGCAGATTCCCTCCTAACAGCAAGCTTTAGGATAGGGTACTGAATTGTAACTTAACTTCGGCTAATAAGACGATTTTGGCAAAGAGAGTATCTCCCGCAGGGAATCTGCTACCATCAAATGTTTGCCCTCATTAGACTCCCCTCTGGAAGCGCTTTCACTGCAAGCTGCAGATTCCCTCCTAACAGCAAGCTTTAGGATAGGGTACTGAATTGGAACTTACTTTCGCCTAATAATGCGATTTTGGCAAAGAGAGTATCTCTCGCAGGGAAGCTGCTACCATCAAATGTTTGCCCTCGTTAGACTCCCCTCTGGAAGCGCTTTCACTGCAAGCTGCAGATTCCCTCCTAACAGCAAGCTTTAGGATAGGGTACTGATTTGTAACTTACTTTCACCTAATAATGCGATTTTGGCAAAAGAGAGTATCTCCCGCAGGGAAGCTGCTACCATCAAATGTTTGCCCTCGTTAGACTCCCCTCTGCAAGCGCTTTCACTGCAAGCTGCAGATTCCCTCCTAACAGCAAGCTTTAGGATAGGGTACTGAATTGTAACTTAACTGCGGCTAATAATGCGATTTTGGCACAGAGAGTACCTCCCGCAGGGAAGCTGCTACCATCAAATGTTTGCCCTCATTAGACTCCCCTCTGGAAGCGCTTTCACTGCAAGCTGCAGATTCCCTCCTAACAGCAAGCTTTAAGTTAGGGTACTGAATTGTAACTTAACTGCGGCTAATAATGCGATATTGGCTAAGAGAGTATCTCCCGCAGGGAAGCTGCTACCATCAAATGTTTGCCCTCATTAGACTCCCCTCTGGAAGCGCTTTCACTGCAAGCTGCAGATTCCCTCCTAACAGCAAGCTTTTTGATAGGGTACTGAATTGTAACTTACTTTCGCCTAATAATGCGATTTTGGCAAAGAGAGTATCTCCCGCAGGGAAGCTGCTACCATCAAATGTTTTCCCTCGTTAGACTCCCCTCTGGAAGCGCTTTCACTGCAAGCTGCAGATTCCTCCTAACAGCAAGCTTTAGGATAGGGTACTGAATTGTAACTTAACTGCGGCTATTAAGACGATTTTGGCAAAGAGAGTATCTCCCGCAGGGAAGCTGCTACCATCAAATGTTTTCCCTCATTAGACTCCCCTCTGGAAGCGCTTTCACTGCAAGATGCAGATTCACTCCTAACAGCAAGCTTTAGGATAGGGTACTGAATTGTAACTTACTTTCGCCTAATAATGCGATTTTGGAAAAGAGAGTATCTCCCGCAGGGAAGCTGCTACCATCAAATGTTTGCCATCATTAGACTCTCCTCTGGAAGCGCTTTCACTGCAAGCTGTAGATTCCCTCCTAACAGCAAGCTTTAGGATAGGGTACTGAATTGTAACTTAACTGCGGCCAATAATGCGATTTTTGGAAGAAAGTATCTCCCGCAGGGAAGCTGCTACCATCAAATGTTTGCCCTCATTAGACTCCCCTCTGGAAGCGCTTTCACTGCAAGCTGTAGATTCCCTCCTAACAGCAAGCTTTAGGATAGGGTACTGAATTGTAACTTAACTGCGGATAATAATGCGATTTTGGCAAAGAGAGTACCTCCCGCAGGGAAGCTGCTACCATCAAATGTTTGCCCTCGTTAGACTCCCCTCTGGAAGCGCTTTCACTGCAAGCTGCAGATTCCTCCTAACAGCAAGCTTTAGGATAGGGTACTGAATTGTAACTTACTTTCGCCTAATAATGCGATTTTGGCAAAGAGAGTATCTCCCGCAGGGAAGCTGCTACCATCAAATGTTTGCCCTCATTAGACTCCCCTCTGGAAGCGCTTTCACTGCAAGCTGCAGATTCCCTCCTAACAGCAAGCTTTAGGATAGGGTACTGAATTGTAACTTAACTTCGGCTAATAAGACGATTTTGGCAAAGAGAGTACCTCCCGCAGGAAAGCTGCTACCATCAAATGTTTGCCCTCATTAGACTCCCCTCTGGAAGCGCTTTCACTGCAAGCTGCAGATTCCCTCCTAACAGCAAGCTTTAGGATAGGGTACTGAATTGGAACTTACTTTCGCCTAATAATGCGATTTTGGGAAAGAGAGTATCTCCCGCAGGGAAGCTGCTACCATCAAATGTTTGCCCTCGTTAGACTCCCCTCTGCAAGCGCTTTCACTGCAAGCTGCAGATTCCCTCCTAACAGCAAGCTTTAGGATAGGGTACTGAATTGTAACTTAACTGCGGCTAATAATGCGATTTTGGCACAGAGAGTACCTCCCGCAGGGAAGCTGCTACCATCAAATGTTTGCCCTCATTAGACTCCCCTCTGGAAGCGCTTTCACTGCAAGCTGCAGATTCCCTCCTAACAGCAAGCTTTAAGTTAGGGTACTGAATTGTAACTTAACTGCGGCTAATAATGCGATATTGGCTAAGAGAGTATCTCCCGCAGGGAAGCTGCTACCATCAAATGTTTGCCCTCATTAGACTCCCCTCTGGAAGCGCTTTCACTGCAAGCTGCAGATTCCCTCCTAACAGCAAGCTTTTTGATAGGGTACTGAATTGTAACTTACTTTCGCCTAATAATGCGATTTTGGCAAAGAGAGTATCTCCCGCAGGGAAGCTGCTACCATCAAATGTTTGCCCTCGTTAGACTCCCCTCTGGAAGCGCTTTCACTGCAAGCTGCAGATTCCTCCTAACAGCAAGCTTTAGGATAGGGTACTGAATTGTAACTTAACTGCGGCTATTAAGACGATTTTGGCAAAGAGAGTACCTCCCGCAGGGAAGCTGCTACCATCAAATGTTTGCCCTCATTGGACTCCCCTCTGGAAGCGCTTTCACTGCAAGCTGCAGATTCCCTCCTAACAGCAAGCTTTAGGATAGGGTACTGAATTGTAACTTAACTTCGGCTAATAAGACGATTTTGGCAAAGAGAGTATCTCCCGCAGGGAATCTGCTACCATCAAATGTTTGCCCTCATTAGACTCCCCTCTGGAAGCGCTTTCACTGCAAGCTGCAGATTCCCTCCTAACAGCAAGCTTTAGGATAGGGTACTGAATTGGAACTTACTTTCGCCTAATAATGCGATTTTGGCAAAGAGAGTATCTCCCGCAGGGAAGCTGCTACCATCAAATGTTTGCCCTCGTTAGACTCCCCTCTGGAAGCGCTTTCACTGCAAGCTGCAGATTACCTCCTAACAGCAAGCTTTAGGATAGGGTACTGAATTGTAAATTAACTGCGGCTAATAAAGCGATATTGGCAAAGAGAGTATCTCTCGCAGGGAAGCTGCTACCATCAAATGTTTGCCCTCGTTAGACTCCCCTCTGGAAGCGCTTTCACTGCAAGCTGCAGATTCCCTCCTAACAGCAAGCTTTAGGATAGGGTACTGAATTGTAGCTCACTTTCGTCTAATAATGCGATTTTGGAAAAGAGAGTATCTCCCGCAGGGAAGCTGCTACCATCAAATGTTTGCCCTCGTTAGACTCCCCTCTGGAAGCGCTTTCACTGCAAGCTGCAGATTCCCTCCTAACAGCAAGCTTTAGGATAGGGTACTGATTTGTAACTTACTTTCACCTAATAATGCGATTTTGGCAAAAGAGAGTATCTCCCGCAGGGAAGCTGCTACCATCAAATGTTTGCCCTCGTTAGACTCCCCTCTGCAAGCGCTTTCACTGCAAGCTGCAGATTCCCTCCTAACAGCAAGCTTTAGGATAGGGTACTGAATTGTAACTTAACTGCGGCTAATAATGCGATTTTGGCACAGAGAGTACCTCCCGCAGGGAAGCTGCTACCATCAAATGTTTGCCCTCATTAGACTCCCCTCTGGAAGCGCTTTCACTGCAAGCTGCAGATTCCCTCCTAACAGCAAGCTTTAAGTTAGGGTACTGAATTGTAACTTACTTTTTCCTAATAATGCGATTTTGGAAAAGAGAGTATCTCCCGCAGGGAAGCTGCTAACATCAAATGTTTGCCCTCATTAGACTCCCCTCTGGAAGCGCTTTCACTGCAAGCTGCAGATTCCCTCCTAACAGCAAGCTTTAGGATAGGGTACTGAATTGTAACTTACTTTCGCCTAATAATGCGATTTTGGCAAAGAGAGTATCTCCCGCAGGGAAGCTGCTACCATCAAATGTTTGCCCTCGTTAGACTCCCCTCTGGAAGCGCTTTCACTGCAAGCTGCAGATTCCCTCCTAACAGCAAGCTTTAGGATAGGGTACTGAATTGTAACTTACTTTCACCTAATAATGCGATTTTGGCAAAGAGAGTATCTCCCGCAGGGAAGCTGCTACCATCAAATGTTTGCCCTCGTTAGACTCCCCTCTGGAAGCGCTTTCACTGCAAGCTGCAGATTCCCTCCTAACAGCAAGCTTTAGGATAGGGTACTGAATTGTATCTTAACTGCGGCTAATAATGCGATTTTGGCAAAGAGAGTACCTCCCGCAGGGAAGCTGCTACCATCAAATGTTTGCCCTCATTAGACTCCCCTCTGGAAGCGCTTTCACTGCAAGCTGCAGATTCCCTCCTAACAGCAAGCTTTAGGATAGGGTACTGAATTGTAACTTAACTTCGGCTAATAAGACGATTTTGGCAAAGAGAGTATCTCCCGCAGGGAATCTGCTACCATCAAATGTTTGCCCTCATTAGACTCCCCTCTGGAAGCGCTTTCACTGCAAGCTGCAGATTCCCTCCTAACAGCAAGCTTTAGGATAGGGTACTGAATTGGAACTTACTTTCGCCTAATAATGCGATTTTGGCAAAGAGAGTATCTCTCGCAGGGAAGCTGCTACCATCAAATGTTTGCCCTCGTTAGACTCCCCTCTGGAAGCGCTTTCACTGCAAGCTGCAGATTCCCTCCTAACAGCAAGCTTTAGGATAGGGTACTGATTTGTAACTTACTTTCACCTAATAATGCGATTTTGGCAAAAGAGAGTATCTCCCGCAGGGAAGCTGCTACCATCAAATGTTTGCCCTCGTTAGACTCCCCTCTGCAAGCGCTTTCACTGCAAGCTGCAGATTCCCTCCTAACAGCAAGCTTTAGGATAGGGTACTGAATTGTAACTTAACTGCGGCTAATAATGCGATTTTGGCACAGAGAGTACCTCCCGCAGGGAAGCTGCTACCATCAAATGTTTGCCCTCATTAGACTCCCCTCTGGAAGCGCTTTCACTGCAAGCTGCAGATTCCCTCCTAACAGCAAGCTTTAAGTTAGGGTACTGAATTGTAACTTAACTGCGGCTAATAATGCGATATTGGCTAAGAGAGTATCTCCCGCAGGGAAGCTGCTACCATCAAATGTTTGCCCTCATTAGACTCCCCTCTGGAAGCGCTTTCACTGCAAGCTGCAGATTCCCTCCTAACAGCAAGCTTTTTGATAGGGTACTGAATTGTAACTTACTTTCGCCTAATAATGCGATTTTGGCAAAGAGAGTATCTCCCGCAGGGAAGCTGCTACCATCAAATGTTTTCCCTCGTTAGACTCCCCTCTGGAAGCGCTTTCACTGCAAGCTGCAGATTCCTCCTAACAGCAAGCTTTAGGATAGGGTACTGAATTGTAACTTAACTGCGGCTATTAAGACGATTTTGGCAAAGAGAGTATCTCCCGCAGGGAAGCTGCTACCATCAAATGTTTTCCCTCATTAGACTCCCCTCTGGAAGCGCTTTCACTGCAAGATGCAGATTCACTCCTAACAGCAAGCTTTAGGATAGGGTACTGAATTGTAACTTACTTTCGCCTAATAATGCGATTTTGGAAAAGAGAGTATCTCCCGCAGGGAAGCTGCTACCATCAAATGTTTGCCATCATTAGACTCTCCTCTGGAAGCGCTTTCACTGCAAGCTGTAGATTCCCTCCTAACAGCAAGCTTTAGGATAGGGTACTGAATTGTAACTTAACTGCGGCCAATAATGCGATTTTTGGAAGAAAGTATCTCCCGCAGGGAAGCTGCTACCATCAAATGTTTGCCCTCATTAGACTCCCCTCTGGAAGCGCTTTCACTGCAAGCTGTAGATTCCCTCCTAACAGCAAGCTTTAGGATAGGGTACTGAATTGTAACTTAACTGCGGATAATAATGCGATTTTGGCAAAGAGAGTACCTCCCGCAGGGAAGCTGCTACCATCAAATGTTTGCCCTCGTTAGACTCCCCTCTGGAAGCGCTTTCACTGCAAGCTGCAGATTCCTCCTAACAGCAAGCTTTAGGATAGGGTACTGAATTGTAACTTACTTTCGCCTAATAATGCGATTTTGGCAAAGAGAGTATCTCCCGCAGGGAAGCTGCTACCATCAAATGTTTGCCCTCATTAGACTCCCCTCTGGAAGCGCTTTCACTGCAAGCTGCAGATTCCCTCCTAACAGCAAGCTTTAGGATAGGGTACTGAATTGTAACTTAACTTCGGCTAATAAGACGATTTTGGCAAAGAGAGTACCTCCCGCAGGAAAGCTGCTACCATCAAATGTTTGCCCTCATTAGACTCCCCTCTGGAAGCGCTTTCACTGCAAGCTGCAGATTCCCTCCTAACAGCAAGCTTTAGGATAGGGTACTGAATTGGAACTTACTTTCGCCTAATAATGCGATTTTGGGAAAGAGAGTATCTCCCGCAGGGAAGCTGCTACCATCAAATGTTTGCCCTCGTTAGACTCCCCTCTGGAAGCGCTTTCACTGCAAGCTGCAGATTCCCTCCTAACAGCAAGCTTTAGGATAGGGTACTGAATTGTAGCTCACTTTCGTCTAATAATGCGATTTTGGAAAAGAGAGTATCTCCCGCAGGGAAGCTGCTACCATCAAATGATTGCCCTCGTTAGACTCCCCTCTGGAAGCGCTTTCACTGCAAGCTGCAGATTCCCTCCTAACAGCAAGCTTTAGGATAGGGTACTGAATTGTAACTTAACTGCGGCTCATAGTGCGATTTTGGCAAAGAGAGTATCTCCCGCAGGGAAGCTGCTACCATCAAATGTTTGCCCTCGTTAGACTCCCCTCTGCAAGCGCTTTCACTGCAAGCTGCAGATTCCCTCCTAACAGCAAGCTTTAGGATAGGGTACTGAATTGTAACTTACTTTCGCCTAATAATGCGATTTTGGCAAAGAGAGTATCTCCCGCAGGGAAGCTGCTACCATCAAATGTTTGCCCTCGTTAGACTCCCCTCTGGAAGCGCTTTCACTGCAAGCTGCAGATTCCCTCCTAACAGCAAGCTTTAGGACAGGGTACTGAATTGTAACTTAACTGCGGCTAATAAGACGATTTTGGCAAAGAGAGTACCTCCCGCAGGGAAGCTGCTACCATCAAATGTTTGCCCTCGTTAGACTCCCCTCTGGAAGCGCTTTCACTGAAAGCTGCAGATTCCCTCCTAACAGCAAGCTTTAGGATAGGGTACTGAATTGTAACTTACTTTCGCCTAATAATGCGATTTTGGCAAAGAGAGTATCTCCCGCAGGGAAGCTGCTACCATCAAATGTTTGCCCTCGTTAGACTCCCCTCTGGAAGCGCTTTCACTGCAAGCTGCAGATTCCCTCCTAACAGCAAGCTTTAGGATAGGGTACTGAATTGTAACTTAACTGCGGCTAATAAGGCGATTTTGGAAAAGAGAGTATCTCCCGCAGGGAAGCTGCTACCATCAAATATTTGCCGTCATTAGACTCCCCTCTGGAAGCGCTTTCACTGCAAGCTGCAGTTTCCCTCCTAACAGCAAGCTTTAGGATAGGGTACTGAATTGTAACTTACTTTCGCCTAATAATGCGATTTTGGAAAAGAGAGTATCTCCCGCAGGGAAGCTGCTAACATCAAATGTTTGCCCTCATTAGACTCCCCTCTGGAAGCGCTTTCACTGCAAGCTGCAGATTACCTCCTAACAGCAAGCTTTAGGATAGGGTACTGAATTGTAACTTACTTTCGCCTAATAATGCGATTTTGGCAAAGAGAGTATCTCCCGCAGGGACGCTGCTACCATCAAATGTTTGCCCTCATTAGACTCCCCTCTGGAAGCGCTTTCACTGCAAGCTGCAGATTCCCTCCTAACAGCAAGCTTTAGGATAGGGCACTGAATTGTAACTTACTTTCGCCTAATAATGCGATTTTGGCAAAGAGAGTATCTCCCGCAGGGAAGCTGCTACCATCAAATGTTTGCCCTCATTAGACTCCCCTCTGGAAGCGCTTTCACTGCAAGCTGCAGATTCCCTCCTAACAGCAAGCTTTAGGATAGGGTACTGAATTGTAACTTAACTGCGGCTAATAAAGCGATATTGGCAAAGAGAGTATCTCCCGCAGGGAAGCTGCTACCATCAAATATTTGCCGTCATTAGACTCCCCTCTGGAAGCGCTTTCACTGCAAGCTGCAGATTCCCTCCTAACAGCAAGCTTTAGGATAGGGTACTGAATTGTAGCTCACTTTCGTCTAATAATGCGATATTGGCAAAGAGAGTATCTCCCGCAGGGAAGCTGCTACCATCAAATGTTTGCCCTCGTTAGACTCCCCTCTGGAAGCGCTTTCACTGCAAGATGCAGATTCCCTCCTAACAGCAAGCTTTAGGATAGGGTACTGAATTTTAACTTACTTTCGCCTAATAATGCGATTTTGGAAAAGAGACTATCTCCTGCAGGGAAGCTGCTACCATCAAATGTTTGCCCTCATTAGACTCCCCTCTGGAAGCGCTTTCACTGCAAGCTGCAAATTCCCTCCTAACAGCAAGCTTTAGGATAGGGTACTGAATTGTAACTTAACTGCGGCTATTAAGACGATTTTGGCAAAAGAAAGTATCTCCCGCAGGGAAGCTGCTACCATCAAATGTTTGCCCTCATTAGACTCCCCTCTGGAAGCGCTTTCACTGCAAGCTGCAGATTCACTCCTAACAGCAAGCTTTAGGATAGGGTACTGAATTGTAACTTAACTGCGGATAATAATGCGATTTTGGCAAAGAGAGTATCTCCCGCAGGGAAGCTGCTACCATCAAATGTTTGCCCTCGTTAGACTCCCCTCTGGAAGCGCTTTCACTGCAAGCTGCAGATTCCCTCCTAACAGCAAGCTTTAGGATAGGGTACTGAATTGTTACTTAACTGCGGCTAATAAAGCGATATTGGCAAAGAGAATATCTCCCGCAGGGAAGCTGCTACCATCAAATGTTTGCCCTCATTGGACTCCCCTCTGGAAGCGCTTTCACTGCAAGCTGCAGATTCCCTCCTAACAGCAAGCTTTAGGATAGGGTACTGAATTGTAACTTAACTGCGGCTAATAAGGCGATTTTGGCAAAGAGAATATCTCCCGCAGGGAAGCTGCTACCATCAAATGTTTGCCCTCATTAGACTCCCCTCTGGAAGCGCTTTCACTGCAAGCTGCAGATTCCCTCCTAACAGCAAGCTTTAGGATAGGGTACTGAATTGTAACTCACTTTCGCCTAATAATGCGATTTTGGCAAAGAGAGTACCTCCCGCAGGGAAGCTGCTACCATCAAATGTTTGCCCTCATTAGACTCCCCTCTGGAAGCGCTTTCACTGCAAGCTGCAGATTCCCTCCTAACAGCAAGCTTTAGGATAGGGTACTGAATTGGAACTTACTTTCGCCTAATAATGCGATTTTGGCAAAGAGAGTATCTCCCGCAGGGAAGCTGCTACCATCAAATGTTTGCCCTCGTTAGACTCCCCTCTGGAAGCGCTTTCACTGCAAGCTGCAGATTACCTCCTAACAGCAAGCTTTAGGATAGGGTACTGAATTGTAAATTAACTGCGCCTAATAAAGCGATTTTGGCAAAGAGAGTATCTTCCGCAGGGAAGCTGCTACCATCAAATGTTTGCCGTCATTAGACTCCCCTCTGGAAGCGCTTTCACTGCAAGCTGCAGATTCCCTCCTAACAGCAAGCTTTAGTATAGGGTACTGAATTGTAACTTACTTTCGTCTAATAATGTGATTTTGGCAAAGAGAGTATCTCCCGCAGGGAAGCTGCTACCATCAAATGATTTCCCTCGTTAGACTCCCCTCTGGAAGCGCTTTCACTGCAAGCTGCAGATTCCCTCCTAACAGCAAGCTTTAGGATAGGGTACTGAATTGTAACTTACTTTCGCCTAATAATGCGATTTTGGCAAAGAGAGTATCTCCCGCAGGGAAGCTGCTACCATCAAATGTTTGCCCTCATTAGACTCCCCTCTGGAAGCGCTTTCACTGCAAGCTGCAGATTCCCTCCTAACAGCAAGCTTTAGGATAGGGTACTGAATTGTAACTTAACTGCGGATAATAATGCGATTTTTGGAAAGAAAGTATCTCCCGCAGGGAAGCTGCTACCATCAAATGTTTGCCCTCATTAGACTCCCCTCTGGAAGCGCTTTCACTGCAAGCTGCAGATTCCGACCTAACAGCAAGCTTTAGGATAGGGTACTGAATTGTAACTTAACTGCGGCTAATAAAGCGATATAGGCAAAGAGAGTATCTCCCGCAGGGAAGCTGCTACCATCAAATATTTGCCGTCATTAGACTCCCCTCTGGAAGCGCTTTCACTGCAAGCTGCAGATTCCCTCCTAACAGCAAGCTTTAGGATAGGGTACTGAATTGTAGCTCACTTTCGTCTAATAATGCGATTTTGGCAAAGAGAGTATCTCCCGCAGGGAAGCTGCTACCATCAAATGTTTGCCCTCGTTAGACTCCCCTCTGGAAGCGCTTTCACTGCAAGCTGCAGATTCCCTCCTAACAGCAAGCTTTAGGATAGGGTACTGAATTGTAACTTACTTTTTCCTAATAATGCGATTTTGGAAAAGAGAGTATCTCCCGCAGGGAAGCTGCTAACATCAAATGTTTGCCCTCATTAGACTCCCCTCTGGAAGCGCTTTCACTGCAAGCTGCAGATTCCCTCCTAACAGCAAGCTTTAGGATAGGGTACTGAATTGTAACTTAACTGCGGCTAATAAGGCGATTTTGGCAAAGAGAGTATCTCCCGCAGGGAAGCTGCTACCATCAAATGTTTGCCCTCGTTAGACTCCCCTCTGGAAGCGCTTTCACTGCAAGCTGCAGATTCCCTCCTAACAGCAAGCTTTAGGATAGGGTACTGAATTGTAACTTACTTTCACCTAATAATGCGATTTTGGCAAAGAGAGTATCTCCCGCAGGGAAGCTGCTACCATCAAATGTTTGCCCTCGTTAGACTCCCCTCTGCAAGCGCTTTCACTGCAAGCTGCAGATTCCCTCCTAACAGCAAGCTTTAGGATAGGGTACTGAATTGTATCTTAACTGCGGCTAATAATGCGATTTTGGCAAAGAGAGTACCTCCCGCAGGGAAGCTGCTACCATCAAATGTTTGCCCTCATTGGACTCCCCTCTGGAAGCGCTTTCACTGCAAGCTGCAGATTCCCTCCTAACAGCAAGCTTTAGGATAGGGTACTGAATTGTAACTTAACTTCGGCTAATAAGACGATTTTGGCAAAGAGAGTATCTCCCGCAGGGAATCTGCTACCATCAAATGTTTGCCCTCATTAGACTCCCCTCTGGAAGCGCTTTCACTGCAAGCTGCAGATTCCCTCCTAACAGCAAGCTTTAGGATAGGGTACTGAATTGGAACTTACTTTCGCCTAATAATGCGATTTTGGCAAAGAGAGTATCTCCCGCAGGGAAGCTGCTACCATCAAATGTTTGCCCTCGTTAGACTCCCCTCTGGAAGCGCTTTCACTGCAAGCTGCAGATTACCTCCTAACAGCAAGCTTTAGGATAGGGTACTGAATTGTAAATTAACTGCGGCTAATAAAGCGATATTGGCAAAGAGAGTATCTCTCGCAGGGAAGCTGCTACCATCAAATGTTTGCCCTCGTTAGACTCCCCTCTGGAAGCGCTTTCACTGCAAGCTGCAGATTCCCTCCTAACAGCAAGCTTTAGGATAGGGTACTGAATTGTAGCTCACTTTCGTCTAATAATGCGATTTTGGAAAAGAGAGTATCTCCCGCAGGGAAGCTGCTACCATCAAATGTTTGCCCTCGTTAGACTCCCCTCTGGAAGCGCTTTCACTGCAAGCTGCAGATTCCCTCCTAACAGCAAGCTTTAGGATAGGGTACTGATTTGTAACTTACTTTCACCTAATAATGCGATTTTGGCAAAAGAGAGTATCTCCCGCAGGGAAGCTGCTACCATCAAATGTTTGCCCTCGTTAGACTCCCCTCTGCAAGCGCTTTCACTGCAAGCTGCAGATTCCCTCCTAACAGCAAGCTTTAGGATAGGGTACTGAATTGTAACTTAACTGCGGCTAATAATGCGATTTTGGCACAGAGAGTACCTCCCGCAGGGAAGCTGCTACCATCAAATGTTTGCCCTCATTAGACTCCCCTCTGGAAGCGCTTTCACTGCAAGCTGCAGATTCCCTCCTAACAGCAAGCTTTAAGTTAGGGTACTGAATTGTAACTTAACTGCGGCTAATAATGCGATATTGGCTAAGAGAGTATCTCCCGCAGGGAAGCTGCTACCATCAAATGTTTGCCCTCATTAGACTCCCCTCTGGAAGCGCTTTCACTGCAAGCTGCAGATTCCCTCCTAACAGCAAGCTTTTTGATAGGGTACTGAATTGTAACTTACTTTCGCCTAATAATGCGATTTTGGCAAAGAGAGTATCTCCCGCAGGGAAGCTGCTACCATCAAATGTTTGCCCTCGTTAGACTCCCCTCTGGAAGCGCTTTCACTGCAAGCTGCAGATTCCTCCTAACAGCAAGCTTTAGGATAGGGTACTGAATTGTAACTTAACTGCGGCTATTAAGACGATTTTGGCAAAGAGAGTATCTCCCGCAGGGAAGCTGCTACCATCAAATGTTTGCCCTCATTAGACTCCCCTCTGGAAGCGCTTTCACTGCAAGATGCAGATTCACTCCTAACAGCAAGCTTTAGGATAGGGTACTGAATTGTAACTTACTTTCGCCTAATAATGCGATTTTGGCAAAGAGACTATCTCCCGCAGGGAAGCTGCTACCATCAAATGTTTGCCCTCATTAGACTCTCCTCTGGAAGCGCTTTCACTGCAAGCTGTAGATTCCCTCCTAACAGCAAGCTTTAGGATAGGGTACTGAATTGTAACTTAACTGCGGCCAATAATGCGATTTTTGGAAGAAAGTATCTCCCGCAGGGAAGCTGCTACCATCAAATGTTTGCCCTCATTAGACTCCCCTCTGGAAGCGCTTTCACTGCAAGCTGTAGATTCCCTCCTAACAGCAAGCTTTAGGATAGGGTACTGAATTGTAACTTACTTTCGCCTAATAATGCGATTTTGAAAAAGAGAGTATCTCCCGCAGGGAAGCGGCTACCATCAAATGTTTGCCCTCGTTAGACTCCCCTCTGGAAGCGATTTCACTGCAAGATGCAGATTCCCTCCTAACAGCAAGCTTTAGGATAGGGTACTGAATTGTAACTTAACTGCGGCTAATAATGCGATTTTTGGAAAGAAAGTATCTCCCGCAGGGAAGCTGCTACCATCAAATGTTTGCCCTCATTAGACTCCCCTCTGGAAGCGCTTTCACTGCAAGCTGCAGATTCCCTCCTAACAGCAAGCTTTAGGATAGGGTAATGAATTGTATCTTAACTGTGGCTAATAAAGCGATATTGGCAAAGAGAGTACCTCCCGCAGGGAAGCTGCTACCATCAAATGTTTGCCCTCATTAGACTCCCCTCTGGAAGCGCTTTCACTGCAAGCTGCAGATTCCCTCCTAACAGCAAGCTTTAGGATAGGGTACTGAATTGTAACTTACTTTCGCCTAATAATGCGATTTTGGCAAAGAGAGTATCTCCCGCAGGGAAGCTGCTACCATCAAATGTTTGCCCTCGTTAGACTCCCCTCTGCAAGCGCTTTCACTGCAAGCTGCAGATTCCCTCCTAACAGCAAGCTTTAGGATAGGGTACTGAATTGTAACTTACTTTCGCCTAATAATGCGATTTTGGCAAAGAGAGTATCTCCCGCAGGGACGCTGCTACCATCAAATGTTTGCCCTCGTTAGACTCCCCTCTGGAAGCGCTTTCACTGCAAGCTGCAGATTCCCTCCTAACAGCAAGCTTTAGGATAGGGTACTGAATTGTAACTTACTTTTTCCTAATAATGCGATTTTGGAAAAGAGAGTATCTCCCGCAGGGAAGCTGCTAACATCAAATGTTTGCCCTCATTAGACTCCCCTCTGGAAGCGCTTTCACTGCAAGCTGCAGATTCCCTCCTAACAGAAAGCTTTAGGATAGGGTACTGAATTGTAACTTACTTTCGCCTAATAATGCGATTTTGGCAAAGAGAGTATCTCCCGCAGGGAAGCTGCTACCATCAAATGTTTGCCCTCGTTAGACTCCCCTCTGGAAGCGCTTTCACTGCAAGCTGCAGATTCCCTCCTAACAGCAAGCTTTAGGATAGGGTACTGAATTGTATCTTAACTGCGGCTAATAATGCGATTTTGGCAAAGAGAGTACCTCCCGCAGGGAAGCTGCTACCATCAAATGTTTGCCCTCATTGGACTCCCCTCTGGAAGCGCTTTCACTGCAAGCTGCAGATTCCCTCCTAACAGCAAGCTTTAGGATAGGGTACTGAATTGTAACTTAACTTCGGCTAATAAGACGATTTTGGCAAAGAGAGTATCTCCCGCAGGGAATCTGCTACCATCAAATGTTTGCCCTCATTAGACTCCCCTCTGGAAGCGCTTTCACTGCAAGCTGCAGATTCCCTCCTAACAGCAAGCTTTAGGATAGGGTACTGAATTGGAACTTACTTTCGCCTAATAATGCGATTTTGGCAAAGAGAGTATCTCTCGCAGGGAAGCTGCTACCATCAAATGTTTGCCCTCGTTAGACTCCCCTCTGGAAGCGCTTTCACTGCAAGCTGCAGATTCCCTCCTAACAGCAAGCTTTAGGATAGGGTACTGAATTGTAACTTAACTTCGGCTAATAAGACGATTTTGGCAAAGAGAGTACCTCCCGCAGGAAAGCTGCTACCATCAAATGTTTGCCCTCATTAGACTCCCCTCTGGAAGCGCTTTCACTGCAAGCTGCAGATTCCCTCCTAACAGCAAGCTTTAGGATAGGGTACTGAATTGGAACTTACTTTCGCCTAATAATGCGATTTTGGGAAAGAGAGTATCTCCCGCAGGGAAGCTGCTACCATCAAATGTTTGCCCTCGTTAGACTCCCCTCTGGAAGCGCTTTCACTGCAAGCTGCAGATTCCCTCCTAACAGCAAGCTTTAGGATAGGGTACTGAATTGTAGCTCACTTTCGTCTAATAATGCGATTTTGGAAAAGAGAGTATCTCCCGCAGGGAAGCTGCTACCATCAAATGATTGCCCTCGTTAGACTCCCCTCTGGAAGCGCTTTCACTGCAAGCTGCAGATTCCCTCCTAACAGCAAGCTTTAGGACAGGGTACTGAATTGTAACTTAACTGCGGCTAATAAGACGATTTTGGCAAAGAGAGTACCTCCCGCAGGGAAGCTGCTACCATCAAATGTTTGCCCTCGTTAGACTCCCCTCTGGAAGCGCTTTCACTGAAAGCTGCAGATTCCCTCCTAACAGCAAGCTTTAGGATAGGGTACTGAATTGTAACTTACTTTCGCCTAATAATGCGATTTTGGCAAAGAGAGTATCTCCCGCAGGGAAGCTGCTACCATCAAATGTTTGCCCTCGTTAGACTCCCCTCTGGAAGCGCTTTCACTGCAAGCTGCAGATTCCCTCCTAACAGCAAGCTTTAGGATAGGGTACTGAATTGTATCTTAACTGCGGCTAATAATGCGATTTTGGCAAAGAGAGTACCTCCCGCAGGGAAGCTGCTACCATCAAATGTTTGCCCTCATTGGACTCCCCTCTGGAAGCGCTTTCACTGCAAGCTGCAGATTCCCTCCTAACAGCAAGCTTTAGGATAGGGTACTGAATTGTAACTTAACTTCGGCTAATAAGACGATTTTGGCAAAGAGAGTATCTCCCGCAGGGAATCTGCTACCATCAAATGTTTGCCCTCATTAGACTCCCCTCTGGAAGCGCTTTCACTGCAAGCTGCAGATTCCCTCCTAACAGCAAGCTTTAGGATAGGGTACTGAATTGGAACTTACTTTCGCCTAATAATGCGATTTTGGCAAAGAGAGTATCTCTCGCAGGGAAGCTGCTACCATCAAATGTTTGCCCTCGTTAGACTCCCCTCTGGAAGCGCTTTCACTGCAAGCTGCAGATTCCCTCCTAACAGCAAGCTTTAGGATAGGGTACTGAATTGTAACTTAACTTCGGCTAATAAGACGATTTTGGCAAAGAGAGTACCTCCCGCAGGAAAGCTGCTACCATCAAATGTTTGCCCTCATTAGACTCCCCTCTGGAAGCGCTTTCACTGCAAGCTGCAGATTCCCTCCTAACAGCAAGCTTTAGGATAGGGTACTGAATTGGAACTTACTTTCGCCTAATAATGCGATTTTGGGAAAGAGAGTATCTCCCGCAGGGAAGCTGCTACCATCAAATGTTTGCCCTCGTTAGACTCCCCTCTGGAAGCGCTTTCACTGCAAGCTGCAGATTCCCTCCTAACAGCAAGCTTTAGGATAGGGTACTGAATTGTAGCTCACTTTCGTCTAATAATGCGATTTTGGAAAAGAGAGTATCTCCCGCAGGGAAGCTGCTACCATCAAATGATTGCCCTCGTTAGACTCCCCTCTGGAAGCGCTTTCACTGCAAGCTGCAGATTCCCTCCTAACAGCAAGCTTTAGGACAGGGTACTGAATTGTAACTTAACTGCGGCTAATAAGACGATTTTGGCAAAGAGAGTACCTCCCGCAGGGAAGCTGCTACCATCAAATGTTTGCCCTCGTTAGACTCCCCTCTGGAAGCGCTTTCACTGAAAGCTGCAGATTCCCTCCTAACAGCAAGCTTTAGGATAGGGTACTGAATTGTAACTTACTTTCGCCTAATAATGCGATTTTGGCAAAGAGAGTATCTCCCGCAGGGAAGCTGCTACCATCAAATGTTTGCCCTCGTTAGACTCCCCTCTGGAAGCGCTTTCACTGCAAGCTGCAGATTCCCTCCTAACAGCAAGCTTTAGGATAGGGTACTGAATTGTAACTTAACTGCGGCTAATAAGGCGATTTTGGAAAAGAGAGTATCTCCCGCAGGGAAGCTGCTACCATCAAATATTTGCCGTCATTAGACTCCCCTCTGGAAGCGCTTTCACTGCAAGCTGCAGTTTCCCTCCTAACAGCAAGCTTTAGGATAGGGTACTGAATTGTAACTTACTTTCGCCTAATAATGCGATTTTGGAAAAGAGAGTATCTCCCGCAGGGAAGCTGCTAACATCAAATGTTTGCCCTCATTAGACTCCCCTCTGGAAGCGCTTTCACTGCAAGCTGCAGATTACCTCCTAACAGCAAGCTTTAGGATAGGGTACTGAATTGTAACTTACTTTCGCCTAATAATGCGATTTTGGCAAAGAGAGTATCTCCCGCAGGGACGCTGCTACCATCAAATGTTTGCCCTCATTAGACTCCCCTCTGGAAGCGCTTTCACTGCAAGCTGCAGATTCCCTCCTAACAGCAAGCTTTAGGATAGGGCACTGAATTGTAACTTACTTTCGCCTAATAATGCGATTTTGGCAAAGAGAGTATCTCCCGCAGGGAAGCTGCTACCATCAAATGTTTGCCCTCATTAGACTCCCCTCTGGAAGCGCTTTCACTGCAAGCTGCAGATTCCCTCCTAACAGCAAGCTTTAGGATAGGGTACTGAATTGTAACTTAACTGCGGCTAATAAAGCGATATTGGCAAAGAGAGTATCTCCCGCAGGGAAGCTGCTACCATCAAATATTTGCCGTCATTAGACTCCCCTCTGGAAGCGCTTTCACTGCAAGCTGCAGATTCCCTCCTAACAGCAAGCTTTAGGATAGGGTACTGAATTGTAGCTCACTTTCGTCTAATAATGCGATATTGGCAAAGAGAGTATCTCCCGCAGGGAAGCTGCTACCATCAAATGTTTGCCCTCGTTAGACTCCCCTCTGGAAGCGCTTTCACTGCAAGATGCAGATTCCCTCCTAACAGCAAGCTTTAGGATAGGGTACTGAATTTTAACTTACTTTCGCCTAATAATGCGATTTTGGAAAAGAGACTATCTCCTGCAGGGAAGCTGCTACCATCAAATGTTTGCCCTCATTAGACTCCCCTCTGGAAGCGCTTTCACTGCAAGCTGCAAATTCCCTCCTAACAGCAAGCTTTAGGATAGGGTACTGAATTGTAACTTAACTGCGGCTATTAAGACGATTTTGGCAAAAGAAAGTATCTCCCGCAGGGAAGCTGCTACCATCAAATGTTTGCCCTCATTAGACTCCCCTCTGGAAGCGCTTTCACTGCAAGCTGCAGATTCACTCCTAACAGCAAGCTTTAGGATAGGGTACTGAATTGTAACTTAACTGCGGATAATAATGCGATTTTGGCAAAGAGAGTATCTCCCGCAGGGAAGCTGCTACCATCAAATGTTTGCCCTCGTTAGACTCCACTCTGGAAGCGCTTTCACTGC
This sequence comes from Phaenicophaeus curvirostris, assembly GCF_032191515.1. Classification (NCBI taxonomy): domain Eukaryota; kingdom Metazoa; phylum Chordata; class Aves; order Cuculiformes; family Cuculidae; genus Phaenicophaeus; species Phaenicophaeus curvirostris. The sequence goes on from NW_027206728.1 coordinate 23,656, forward strand.
AAGCTGCAGATTCCCTCCTAACAGCAAGCTTTAGGATAGGGTACTGAATTGTTACTTAACTGCGGCTAATAAAGCGATATTGGCAAAGAGAATATCTCCCGCAGGGAAGCTGCTACCATCAAATGTTTGCCCTCATTGGACTCCCCTCTGGAAGCGCTTTCACTGCAAGCTGCAGATTCCCTCCTAACAGCAAGCTTTAGGATAGGGTACTGAATTGTAACTTAACTGCGGCTAATAAGGCGATTTTGGCAAAGAGAATATCTCCCGCAGGGAAGCTGCTACCATCAAATGTTTGCCCTCATTAGACTCCCCTCTGGAAGCGCTTTCACTGCAAGCTGCAGATTCCCTCCTAACAGCAAGCTTTAGGATAGGGTACTGAATTGTAACTTAACTGCGGCTAATAAGACGATTTTGGCAAAGAGAGTACCTCCCGCAGGGAAGCTGCTACCATCAAATGTTTGCCCTCATTAGACTCCCCTCTGGAAGCGCTTTCACTGCAAGCTGCAGATTCCCTCCTAACAGCAAGCTTTAGGATAGGGTACTGAATTGTAACTTACTTTCGCCTAATAATGCGATTTTGGCAAAGAGAGTATCTCCCGCAGGGAAGCTGCTACCATCAAATGTTTGCCCTCGTTAGACTCCCCTCTGGAAGCGCTTTCACTGCAAGCTGCAGATTACCTCCTAACAGCAAGCTTTAGGATAGGGTACTGAATTGTAAATTAACTGCGCCTAATAAAGCGATTTTGGCAAAGAGAGTATCTTCCGCAGGGAAGCTGCTACCATCAAATGTTTGCCGTCATTAGACTCCCCTCTGGAAGCGCTTTCACTGCAAGCTGCAGATTCCCTCCTAACAGCAAGCTTTAGTATAGGGTACTGAATTGTAACTTACTTTCGTCTAATAATGTGATTTTGGCAAAGAGAGTATCTCCCGCAGGGAAGCTGCTACCATCAAATGTTTTCCCTCGTTAGACTCCCCTCTGGAAGCGCTTTCACTGCAAGCTGCAGATTCCCTCCTAACAGCAAGCTTTAGGATAGGGTACTGAATTGTAACTTACTTTCGCCTAATAATGCGATTTTGGCAAAGAGAGTATCTCCCGCAGGGAAGCTGCTACCATCAAATGTTTGCCCTCATTAGACTCCCCTCTGGAAGCGCTTTCACTGCAAGCTGCAGATTCCCTCCTAACAGCAAGCTTTAGGATAGGGTACTGAATTGTAACTTAACTGCGGATAATAATGCGATTTTTGGAAAGAAAGTATCTCCCGCAGGGAAGCTGCTACCATCAAATGTTTGCCCTCATTAGACTCCCCTCTGGAAGCGCTTTCACTGCAAGCTGCAGATTCCGACCTAACAGCAAGCTTTAGGATAGGGTACTGAATTGTAACTTAACTGCGGCTAATAAAGCGATATAGGCAAAGAGAGTATCTCCCGCAGGGAAGCTGCTACCATCAAATATTTGCCGTCATTAGACTCCCCTCTGGAAGCGCTTTCACTGCAAGCTGCAGATTCCCTCCTAACAGCAAGCTTTAGGATAGGGTACTGAATTGTAGCTCACTTTCGTCTAATAATGCGATTTTGGCAAAGAGAGTATCTCCCGCAGGGAAGCTGCTACCATCAAATGTTTGCCCTCGTTAGACTCCCCTCTGGAAGCGCTTTCACTGCAAGATGCAGATTCCCTCCTAACAGCAAGCTTTAGGATAGGGTACTGAATTGTAACTTACTTTTTCCTAATAATGCGATTTTGGAAAAGAGAGTATCTCCCGCAGGGAAGCTGCTAACATCAAATGTTTGCCCTCATTAGACTCCCCTCTGGAAGCGCTTTCACTGCAAGCTGCAGATTCCCTCCTAACAGCAAGCTTTAGGATAGGGTACTGAATTGTAACTTAACTGCGGCTAATAAGGCGATTTTGGCAAAGAGAGTATCTCCCGCAGGGAAGCTGCTACCATCAAATGTTTGCCCTCGTTAGACTCCCCTCTGGAAGCGCTTTCACTGCAAGCTGCAGATTCCCTCCTAACAGCAAGCTTTAGGATAGGGTACTGAATTGTAACTTACTTTCACCTAATAATGCGATTTTGGCAAAGAGAGTATCTCCCGCAGGGAAGCTGCTACCATCAAATGTTTGCCCTCGTTAGACTCCCCTCTGCAAGCGCTTTCACTGCAAGCTGCAGATTCCCTCCTAACAGCAAGCTTTAGGATAGGGTACTGAATTGTATCTTAACTGCGGCTAATAATGCGATTTTGGCAAAGAGAGTACCTCCCGCAGGGAAGCTGCTACCATCAAATGTTTGCCCTCATTGGACTCCCCTCTGGAAGCGCTTTCACTGCAAGCTGCAGATTCCCTCCTAACAGCAAGCTTTAGGATAGGGTACTGAATTGTAACTTAACTTCGGCTAATAAGACGATTTTGGCAAAGAGAGTATCTCCCGCAGGGAATCTGCTACCATCAAATGTTTGCCCTCATTAGACTCCCCTCTGGAAGCGCTTTCACTGCAAGCTGCAGATTCCCTCCTAACAGCAAGCTTTAGGATAGGGTACTGAATTGGAACTTACTTTCGCCTAATAATGCGATTTTGGCAAAGAGAGTATCTCCCGCAGGGAAGCTGCTACCATCAAATGTTTGCCCTCGTTAGACTCCCCTCTGGAAGCGCTTTCACTGCAAGCTGCAGATTACCTCCTAACAGCAAGCTTTAGGATAGGGTACTGAATTGTAAATTAACTGCGGCTAATAAAGCGATATTGGCAAAGAGAGTATCTCTCGCAGGGAAGCTGCTACCATCAAATGTTTGCCCTCGTTAGACTCCCCTCTGGAAGCGCTTTCACTGCAAGCTGCAGATTCCCTCCTAACAGCAAGCTTTAGGATAGGGTACTGAATTGTAGCTCACTTTCGTCTAATAATGCGATTTTGGAAAAGAGAGTATCTCCCGCAGGGAAGCTGCTACCATCAAATGTTTGCCCTCGTTAGACTCCCCTCTGGAAGCGCTTTCACTGCAAGCTGCAGATTCCCTCCTAACAGCAAGCTTTAGGATAGGGTACTGATTTGTAACTTACTTTCACCTAATAATGCGATTTTGGCAAAAGAGAGTATCTCCCGCAGGGAAGCTGCTACCATCAAATGTTTGCCCTCGTTAGACTCCCCTCTGCAAGCGCTTTCACTGCAAGCTGCAGATTCCCTCCTAACAGCAAGCTTTAAGTTAGGGTACTGAATTGTAACTTAACTGCGGCTAATAATGCGATATTGGCTAAGAGAGTATCTCCCGCAGGGAAGCTGCTACCATCAAATGTTTGCCCTCATTAGACTCCCCTCTGGAAGCGCTTTCACTGCAAGCTGCAGATTCCCTCCTAACAGCAAGCTTTTTGATAGGGTACTGAATTGTAACTTACTTTCGCCTAATAATGCGATTTTGGCAAAGAGAGTATCTCCCGCAGGGAAGCTGCTACCATCAAATGTTTGCCCTCGTTAGACTCCCCTCTGGAAGCGCTTTCACTGCAAGCTGCAGATTCCTCCTAACAGCAAGCTTTAGGATAGGGTACTGAATTGTAACTTAACTGCGGCTATTAAGACGATTTTGGCAAAGAGAGTATCTCCCGCAGGGAAGCTGCTACCATCAAATGTTTGCCCTCATTAGACTCCCCTCTGGAAGCGCTTTCACTGCAAGATGCAGATTCACTCCTAACAGCAAGCTTTAGGATAGGGTACTGAATTGTAACTTACTTTCGCCTAATAATGCGATTTTGGCAAAGAGACTATCTCCCGCAGGGAAGCTGCTACCATCAAATGTTTGCCCTCATTAGACTCCCCTCTGGAAGCGCTTTCACTGCAAGCTGTAGATTCCCTCCTAACAGCAAGCTTTAGGATAGGGTACTGAATTGTAACTTACTTTCGCCTAATAATGCGATTTTGAAAAAGAGAGTATCTCCCGCAGGGAAGCGGCTACCATCAAATGTTTGCCCTCGTTAGACTCCCCTCTGGAAGCGATTTCACTGCAAGATGCAGATTCCCTCCTAACAGCAAGCTTTAGGATAGGGTACTGAATTGTAACTTAACTGCGGCTAATAATGCGATTTTTGGAAAGAAAGTATCTCCCGCAGGGAAGCTGCTACCATCAAATGTTTGCCCTCATTAGACTCCCCTCTGGAAGCGCTTTCACTGCAAGCTGCAGATTCCCTCCTAACAGCAAGCTTTAGGATAGGGTAATGAATTGTATCTTAACTGTGGCTAATAAAGCGATATTGGCAAAGAGAGTACCTCCCGCAGGGAAGCTGCTACCATCAAATGTTTGCCCTCATTAGACTCCCCTCTGGAAGCGCTTTCACTGCAAGCTGCAGATTCCCTCCTAACAGCAAGCTTTAGGATAGGGTACTGAATTGTAACTTACTTTCGCCTAATAATGCGATTTTGGCAAAGAGAGTATCTCCCGCAGGGAAGCTGCTACCATCAAATGTTTGCCCTCGTTAGACTCCCCTCTGGAAGCGCTTTCACTGCAAGCTGCAGATTCCCTCCTAACAGCAAGCTTTAGGATAGGGTACTGAATTGTATCTTAACTGCGGCTAATAATGCGATTTTGGCAAAGAGAGTACCTCCCGCAGGGAAGCTGCTACCATCAAATGTTTGCCCTCATTGGACTCCCCTCTGGAAGCGCTTTCACTGCAAGCTGCAGATTCCCTCCTAACAGCAAGCTTTAGGATAGGGTACTGAATTGTAACTTAACTTCGGCTAATAAGACGATTTTGGCAAAGAGAGTATCTCCCGCAGGGAATCTGCTACCATCAAATGTTTGCCCTCATTAGACTCCCCTCTGGAAGCGCTTTCACTGCAAGCTGCAGATTCCCTCCTAACAGCAAGCTTTAGGATAGGGTACTGAATTGGAACTTACTTTCGCCTAATAATGCGATTTTGGCAAAGAGAGTATCTCTCGCAGGGAAGCTGCTACCATCAAATGTTTGCCCTCGTTAGACTCCCCTCTGGAAGCGCTTTCACTGCAAGCTGCAGATTCCCTCCTAACAGCAAGCTTTAGGATAGGGTACTGATTTGTAACTTACTTTCACCTAATAATGCGATTTTGGCAAAAGAGAGTATCTCCCGCAGGGAAGCTGCTACCATCAAATGTTTGCCCTCGTTAGACTCCCCTCTGCAAGCGCTTTCACTGCAAGCTGCAGATTCCCTCCTAACAGCAAGCTTTAGGATAGGGTACTGAATTGTAACTTAACTGCGGCTAATAATGCGATTTTGGCACAGAGAGTACCTCCCGCAGGGAAGCTGCTACCATCAAATGTTTGCCCTCATTAGACTCCCCTCTGGAAGCGCTTTCACTGCAAGCTGCAGATTCCCTCCTAACAGCAAGCTTTAAGTTAGGGTACTGAATTGTAACTTAACTGCGGCTAATAATGCGATATTGGCTAAGAGAGTATCTCCCGCAGGGAAGCTGCTACCATCAAATGTTTGCCCTCATTAGACTCCCCTCTGGAAGCGCTTTCACTGCAAGCTGCAGATTCCCTCCTAACAGCAAGCTTTTTGATAGGGTACTGAATTGTAACTTACTTTCGCCTAATAATGCGATTTTGGCAAAGAGAGTATCTCCCGCAGGGAAGCTGCTACCATCAAATGTTTTCCCTCGTTAGACTCCCCTCTGGAAGCGCTTTCACTGCAAGCTGCAGATTCCTCCTAACAGCAAGCTTTAGGATAGGGTACTGAATTGTAACTTAACTGCGGCTATTAAGACGATTTTGGCAAAGAGAGTATCTCCCGCAGGGAAGCTGCTACCATCAAATGTTTGCCCTCATTAGACTCCCCTCTGGAAGCGCTTTCACTGCAAGATGCAGATTCACTCCTAACAGCAAGCTTTAGGATAGGGTACTGAATTGTAACTTACTTTCGCCTAATAATGCGATTTTGGAAAAGAGAGTATCTCCCGCAGGGAAGCTGCTACCGTCAAATGTTTGCCCTCATTAGACTCTCCTCTGGAAGCGCTTTCACTGCAAGCTGTAGATTCCCTCCTAACAGCAAGCTTTAGGATAGGGTACTGAATTGTAACTTAACTGCGGCCAATAATGCGATTTTTGGAAGAAAGTATCTCCCGCAGGGAAGCTGCTACCATCAAATGTTTGCCCTCATTAGACTCCCCTCTGGAAGCGCTTTCACTGCAAGCTGTAGATTCCCTCCTAACAGCAAGCTTTAGGATAGGGTACTGAATTGTAACTTAACTGCGGATAATAATGCGATTTTGGCAAAGAGAGTACCTCCCGCAGGGAAGCTGCTACCATCAAATGTTTGCCCTCGTTAGACTCCCCTCTGGAAGCGCTTTCACTGCAAGCTGCAGATTCCTCCTAACAGCAAGCTTTAGGATAGGGTACTGAATTGTAACTTACTTTCGCCTAATAATGCGATTTTGGCAAAGAGAGTATCTCCCGCAGGGAAGCTGCTACCATCAAATGTTTGCCCTCATTAGACTCCCCTCTGGAAGCGCTTTCACTGCAAGCTGCAGATTCCCTCCTAACAGCAAGCTTTAGGATAGGGTACTGAATTGTAACTTAACTTCGGCTAATAAGACGATTTTGGCAAAGAGAGTACCTCCCGCAGGAAAGCTGCTACCATCAAATGTTTGCCCTCATTAGACTCCCCTCTGGAAGCGCTTTCACTGCAAGCTGCAGATTCCCTCCTAACAGCAAGCTTTAGGATAGGGTACTGAATTGGAACTTACTTTCGCCTAATAATGCGATTTTGGGAAAGAGAGTATCTCCCGCAGGGAAGCTGCTACCATCAAATGTTTGCCCTCGTTAGACTCCCCTCTGGAAGCGCTTTCACTGCAAGCTGCAGATTCCCTCCTAACAGCAAGCTTTAGGATAGGGTACTGAATTGTAGCTCACTTTCGTCTAATAATGCGATTTTGGAAAAGAGAGTATCTCCCGCAGGGAAGCTGCTACCATCAAATGATTGCCCTCGTTAGACTCCCCTCTGGAAGCGCTTTCACTGCAAGCTGCAGATTCCCTCCTAACAGCAAGCTTTAGGATAGGGTACTGAATTGTAACTTAACTGCGGCTCATAGTGCGATTTTGGCAAAGAGAGTATCTCCCGCAGGGAAGCTGCTACCATCAAATGTTTGCCCTCGTTAGACTCCCCTCTGCAAGCGCTTTCACTGCAAGCTGCAGATTCCCTCCTAACAGCAAGCTTTAGGATAGGGTACTGAATTGTAACTTAACTGCGGCTAATAAGACGATTTTGGCAAAGAGAGTACCTCCCGCAGGGAAGCTGCTACCATCAAATGTTTGCCCTCGTTAGACTCCCCTCTGGAAGCGCTTTCACTGAAAGCTGCAGATTCCCTCCTAACAGCAAGCTTTAGGATAGGGTACTGAATTGTAACTTACTTTCGCCTAATAATGCGATTTTGGCAAAGAGAGTATCTCCCGCAGGGAAGCTGCTACCATCAAATGTTTGCCCTCGTTAGACTCCCCTCTGGAAGCGCTTTCACTGCAAGCTGCAGATTCCCTCCTAACAGCAAGCTTTAGGATAGGGTACTGAATTGTAACTTAACTGCGGCTAATAAGGCGATTTTGGAAAAGAGAGTATCTCCCGCAGGGAAGCTGCTACCATCAAATATTTGCCGTCATTAGACTCCCCTCTGGAAGCGCTTTCACTGCAAGCTGCAGTTTCCCTCCTAACAGCAAGCTTTAGGATAGGGTACTGAATTGTAACTTACTTTCGCCTAATAATGCGATTTTGGAAAAGAGAGTATCTCCCGCAGGGAAGCTGCTAACATCAAATGTTTGCCCTCATTAGACTCCCCTCTGGAAGCGCTTTCACTGCAAGCTGCAGATTACCTCCTAACAGCAAGCTTTAGGATAGGGTACTGAATTGTAACTTACTTTCGCCTAATAATGCGATTTTGGCAAAGAGAGTATCTCCCGCAGGGACGCTGCTACCATCAAATGTTTGCCCTCATTAGACTCCCCTCTGGAAGCGCTTTCACTGCAAGCTGCAGATTCCCTCCTAACAGCAAGCTTTAGGATAGGGCACTGAATTGTAACTTACTTTCGCCTAATAATGCGATTTTGGCAAAGAGAGTATCTCCCGCAGGGAAGCTGCTACCATCAAATGTTTGCCCTCATTAGACTCCCCTCTGGAAGCGCTTTCACTGCAAGCTGCAGATTCCCTCCTAACAGCAAGCTTTAGGATAGGGTACTGAATTGTAACTTAACTGCGGCTAATAAAGCGATATTGGCAAAGAGAGTATCTCCCGCAGGGAAGCTGCTACCATCAAATATTTGCCGTCATTAGACTCCCCTCTGGAAGCGCTTTCACTGCAAGCTGCAGATTCCCTCCTAACAGCAAGCTTTAGGATAGGGTACTGAATTGTAGCTCACTTTCGTCTAATAATGCGATATTGGCAAAGAGAGTATCTCCCGCAGGGAAGCTGCTACCATCAAATGTTTGCCCTCGTTAGACTCCCCTCTGGAAGCGCTTTCACTGCAAGATGCAGATTCCCTCCTAACAGCAAGCTTTAGGATAGGGTACTGAATTTTAACTTACTTTCGCCTAATAATGCGATTTTGGAAAAGAGACTATCTCCTGCAGGGAAGCTGCTACCATCAAATGTTTGCCCTCATTAGACTCCCCTCTGGAAGCGCTTTCACTGCAAGCTGCAAATTCCCTCCTAACAGCAAGCTTTAGGATAGGGTACTGAATTGTAACTTAACTGCGGCTATTAAGACGATTTTGGCAAAAGAAAGTATCTCCCGCAGGGAAGCTGCTACCATCAAATGTTTGCCCTCATTAGACTCCCCTCTGGAAGCGCTTTCACTGCAAGCTGCAGATTCACTCCTAACAGCAAGCTTTAGGATAGGGTACTGAATTGTAACTTAACTGCGGATAATAATGCGATTTTGGCAAAGAGAGTATCTCCCGCAGGGAAGCTGCTACCATCAAATGTTTGCCCTCGTTAGACTCCCCTCTGGAAGCGCTTTCACTGCAAGCTGCAGATTCCCTCCTAACAGCAAGCTTTAGGATAGGGTACTGAATTGTTACTTAACTGCGGCTAATAAAGCGATATTGGCAAAGAGAATATCTCCCGCAGGGAAGCTGCTACCATCAAATGTTTGCCCTCATTGGACTCCCCTCTGGAAGCGCTTTCACTGCAAGCTGCAGATTCCCTCCTAACAGCAAGCTTTAGGATAGGGTACTGAATTGTAACTTAACTGCGGCTAATAAGGCGATTTTGGCAAAGAGAATATCTCCCGCAGGGAAGCTGCTACCATCAAATGTTTGCCCTCATTAGACTCCCCTCTGGAAGCGCTTTCACTGCAAGCTGCAGATTCCCTCCTAACAGCAAGCTTTAGGATAGGGTACTGAATTGTAACTTAACTGCGGCTAATAAGACGATTTTGGCAAAGAGAGTACCTCCCGCAGGGAAGCTGCTACCATCAAATGTTTGCCCTCATTAGACTCCCCTCTGGAAGCGCTTTCACTGCAAGCTGCAGATTCCCTCCTAACAGCAAGCTTTAGGATAGGGTACTGAATTGTAACTTACTTTCGCCTAATAATGCGATTTTGGCAAAGAGAGTATCTCCCGCAGGGAAGCTGCTACCATCAAATGTTTGCCCTCGTTAGACTCCCCTCTGGAAGCGCTTTCACTGCAAGCTGCAGATTCCGACCTAACAGCAAGCTTTAGGATAGGGTACTGAATTGTAAATTAACTGCGCCTAATAAAGCGATTTTGGCAAAGAGAGTATCTTCCGCAGGGAAGCTGCTACCATCAAATGTTTGCCGTCATTAGACTCCCCTCTGGAAGCGCTTTCACTGCAAGCTGCAGATTCCCTCCTAACAGCAAGCTTTAGTATAGGGTACTGAATTGTAACTTACTTTCGTCTAATAATGTGATTTTGGCAAAGAGAGTATCTCCCGCAGGGAAGCTGCTACCATCAAATGTTTTCCCTCGTTAGACTCCCCTCTGGAAGCGCTTTCACTGCAAGCTGCAGATTCCCTCCTAACAGCAAGCTTTAGGATAGGGTACTGAATTGTAACTTACTTTCGCCTAATAATGCGATTTTGGCAAAGAGAGTATCTCCCGCAGGGAAGCTGCTACCATCAAATGTTTGCCCTCATTAGACTCCCCTCTGGAAGCGCTTTCACTGCAAGCTGCAGATTCCCTCCTAACAGCAAGCTTTAGGATAGGGTACTGAATTGTAACTTAACTGCGGATAATAATGCGATTTTTGGAAAGAAAGTATCTCCCGCAGGGAAGCTGCTACCATCAAATGTTTGCCCTCATTAGACTCCCCTCTGGAAGCGCTTTCACTGCAAGCTGCAGATTCCGACCTAACAGCAAGCTTTAGGATAGGGTACTGAATTGTAACTTAACTGCGGCTAATAAAGCGATATAGGCAAAGAGAGTATCTCCCGCAGGGAAGCTGCTACCATCAAATATTTGCCGTCATTAGACTCCCCTCTGGAAGCGCTTTCACTGCAAGCTGCAGATTCCCTCCTAACAGCAAGCTTTAGGATAGGGTACTGAATTGTAGCTCACTTTCGTCTAATAATGCGATTTTGGCAAAGAGAGTATCTCCCGCAGGGAAGCTGCTACCATCAAATGTTTGCCCTCGTTAGACTCCCCTCTGGAAGCGCTTTCACTGCAAGCTGCAGATTCCCTCCTAACAGCAAGCTTTAGGATAGGGTACTGAATTGTAACTTACTTTTTCCTAATAATGCGATTTTGGAAAAGAGAGTATCTCCCGCAGGGAAGCTGCTAACATCAAATGTTTGCTCTCATTAGACTCCCCTCTGGAAGCGCTTTCACTGCAAGCTGCAGATTCCCTCCTAACAGCAAGCTTTAGGATAGGGTACTGAATTGTAACTTAACTGCGGCTAATAAGGCGATTTTGGCAAAGAGAGTATCTCCCGCAGGGAAGCTGCTACCATCAAATGTTTGCCCTCGTTAGACTCCCCTCTGGAAGCGCTTTCACTGCAAGCTGCAGATTCCCTCCTAACAGCAAGCTTTAGGATAGGGTACTGAATTGTATCTTAACTGCGGCTAATAATGCGATTTTGGCAAAGAGAGTACCTCCCGCAGGGAAGCTGCTACCATCAAATGTTTGCCCTCATTGGACTCCCCTCTGGAAGCGCTTTCACTGCAAGCTGCAGATTCCCTCCTAACAGCAAGCTTTAGGATAGGGTACTGAATTGTAACTTAACTTCGGCTAATAAGACGATTTTGGCAAAGAGAGTATCTCCCGCAGGGAATCTGCTACCATCAAATGTTTGCCCTCATTAGACTCCCCTCTGGAAGCGCTTTCACTGCAAGCTGCAGATTCCCTCCTAACAGCAAGCTTTAGGATAGGGTACTGAATTGGAACTTACTTTCGCCTAATAATGCGATTTTGGCAAAGAGAGTATCTCCCGCAGGGAAGCTGCTACCATCAAATGTTTGCCCTCGTTAGACTCCCCTCTGGAAGCGCTTTCACTGCAAGCTGCAGATTACCTCCTAACAGCAAGCTTTAGGATAGGGTACTGAATTGTAAATTAACTGCGGCTAATAAAGCGATATTGGCAAAGAGAGTATCTCTCGCAGGGAAGCTGCTACCATCAAATGTTTGCCCTCGTTAGACTCCCCTCTGGAAGCGCTTTCACTGCAAGCTGCAGATTCCCTCCTAACAGCAAGCTTTAGGATAGGGTACTGAATTGTAGCTCACTTTCGTCTAATAATGCGATTTTGGAAAAGAGAGTATCTCCCGCAGGGAAGCTGCTACCATCAAATGTTTGCCCTCGTTAGACTCCCCTCTGGAAGCGCTTTCACTGCAAGCTGCAGATTCCCTCCTAACAGCAAGCTTTAGGATAGGGTACTGATTTGTAACTTACTTTCACCTAATAATGCGATTTTGGCAAAAGAGAGTATCTCCCGCAGGGAAGCTGCTACCATCAAATGTTTGCCCTCGTTAGACTCCCCTCTGCAAGCGCTTTCACTGCAAGCTGCAGATTCCCTCCTAACAGCAAGCTTTAGGATAGGGTACTGAATTGTAACTTAACTGCGGCTAATAATGCGATTTTGGCACAGAGAGTACCTCCCGCAGGGAAGCTGCTACCATCAAATGTTTGCCCTCATTAGACTCCCCTCTGGAAGCGCTTTCACTGCAAGCTGCAGATTCCCTCCTAACAGCAAGCTTTAAGTTAGGGTACTGAATTGTAACTTAACTGCGGCTAATAATGCGATATTGGCTAAGAGAGTATCTCCCGCAGGGAAGCTGCTACCATCAAATGTTTGCCCTCATTAGACTCCCCTCTGGAAGCGCTTTCACTGCAAGCTGCAGATTCCCTCCTAACAGCAAGCTTTTTGATAGGGTACTGAATTGTAACTTACTTTCGCCTAATAATGCGATTTTGGCAAAGAGAGTATCTCCCGCAGGGAACCTGCTACCATCAAATGTTTGCCCTCGTTAGACTCCCCTCTGGAAGCGCTTTCACTGCAAGCTGCAGATTCCTCCTAACAGCAAGCTTTAGGATAGGGTACTGAATTGTAACTTAACTGCGGCTATTAAGACGATTTTGGCAAAGAGAGTATCTCCCGCAGGGAAGCTGCTACCATCAAATGTTTGCCCTCATTAGACTCCCCTCTGGAAGCGCTTTCACTGCAAGATGCAGATTCACTCCTAACAGCAAGCTTTAGGATAGGGTACTGAATTGTAACTTACTTTCGCCTAATAATGCGATTTTGGCAAAGAGACTATCTCCCGCAGGGAAGCTGCTACCATCAAATGTTTGCCCTCATTAGACTCTCCTCTGGAAGCGCTTTCACTGCAAGCTGTAGATTCCCTCCTAACAGCAAGCTTTAGGATAGGGTACTGAATTGTAACTTAACTGCGGCCAATAATGCGATTTTTGGAAGAAAGTATCTCCCGCAGGGAAGCTGCTACCATCAAATGTTTGCCCTCATTAGACTCCCCTCTGGAAGCGCTTTCACTGCAAGCTGTAGATTCCCTCCTAACAGCAAGCTTTAGGATAGGGTACTGAATTGTAACTTACTTTCGCCTAATAATGCGATTTTGAAAAAGAGAGTATCTCCCGCAGGGAAGCGGCTACCATCAAATGTTTGCCCTCGTTAGACTCCCCTCTGGAAGCGATTTCACTGCAAGATGCAGATTCCCTCCTAACAGCAAGCTTTAGGATAGGGTACTGAATTGTAACTTAACTGCGGCTAATAATGCGATTTTTGGAAAGAAAGTATCTCCCGCAGGGAAGCTGCTACCATCAAATGTTTGCCCTCATTAGACTCCCCTCTGGAAGCGCTTTCACTGCAAGCTGCAGATTCCCTCCTAACAGCAAGCTTTAGGATAGGGTAATGAATTGTATCTTAACTGTGGCTAATAAAGCGATATTGGCAAAGAGAGTACCTCCCGCAGGGAAGCTGCTACCATCAAATGTTTGCCCTCATTAGACTCCCCTCTGGAAGTGCTTTCACTGCAAGCTGCAGATTCCCTCCTAACAGCAAGCTTTAGGATAGGGTACTGAATTGTAACTTACTTTCGCCTAATAATGCGATTTTGGCAAAGAGAGTATCTCCCGCAGGGAAGCTGCTACCATCAAATGTTTGCCCTCGTTAGACTCCCCTCTGCAAGCGCTTTCACTGCAAGCTGCAGATTCCCTCCTAACAGCAAGCTTTAGGATAGGGTACTGAATTGTAACTTACTTTCGCCTAATAATGCGATTTTGGCAAAGAGAGTATCTCCCGCAGGGAAGCTGCTACCATCAAATGTTTGCCCTCGTTAGACTCCCCTCTGGAAGCGCTTTCACTGCAAGCTGCAGATTCCCTCCTAACAGCAAGCTTTAGGATAGGGTACTGAATTGTAACTTACTTTTCCTAATAATGCGATTTTGGAAAAGAGAGTATCTCCCGCAGGGAAGCTGCTAACATCAAATGTTTGCCCTCATTAGACTCCCCTCTGGAAGCGCTTTCACTGCAAGCTGCAGATTCCCTCCTAACAGCAAGCTTTAGGATAGGGTACTGAATTGTAACTTACTTTCGCCTAATAATGCGATTTTGGCAAAGAGAGTATCTCCCGCAGGGAAGCTGCTACCATCAAATGTTTGCCCTCGTTAGACTCCCCTCTGGAAGCGCTTTCACTGCAAGCTGCAGATTCCCTCCTAACAGCAAGCTTTAGGATAGGGTACTGAATTGTATCTTAACTGCGGCTAATAATGCGATTTTGGCAAAGAGAGTACCTCCCGCAGGGAAGCTGCTACCATCAAATGTTTGCCCTCATTGGACTCCCCTCTGGAAGCGCTTTCACTGCAAGCTGCAGATTCCCTCCTAACAGCAAGCTTTAGGATAGGGTACTGAATTGTAACTTAACTTCGGCTAATAAGACGATTTTGGCAAAGAGAGTATCTCCCGCAGGGAATTTGCTACCATCAAATGTTTGCCCTCATTAGACTCCCCTCTGGAAGCGCTTTCACTGCAAGCTGCAGATTCCCTCCTAACAGCAAGCTTTAGGATAGGGTACTGAATTGGAACTTACTTTCGCCTAATAATGCGATTTTGGCAAAGAGAGTATCTCTCGCAGGGAAGCTGCTACCATCAAATGTTTGCCCTCGTTAGACTCCCCTCTGGAAGCGCTTTCACTGCAAGCTGCAGATTCCCTCCTAACAGCAAGCTTTAGGATAGGGTACTGATTTGTAACTTACTTTCACCTAATAATGCGATTTTGGCAAAAGAGAGTATCTCCCGCAGGGAAGCTGCTACCATCAAATGTTTGCCCTCGTTAGACTCCCCTCTGCAAGCGCTTTCACTGCAAGCTGCAGATTCCCTCCTAACAGCAAGCTTTAGGATAGGGTACTGAATTGTAACTTAACTGCGGCTAATAATGCGATTTTGGCACAGAGAGTACCTCCCGCAGGGAAGCTGCTACCATCAAATGTTTGCCCTCATTAGACTCCCCTCTGGAAGCGCTTTCACTGCAAGCTGCAGATTCCCTCCTAACAGCAAGCTTTAAGTTAGGGTACTGAATTGTAACTTAACTGCGGCTAATAATGCGATATTGGCTAAGAGAGTATCTCCCGCAGGGAAGCTGCTACCATCAAATGTTTGCCCTCATTAGACTCCCCTCTGGAAGCGCTTTCACTGCAAGCTGCAGATTCCCTCCTAACAGCAAGCTTTTTGATAGGGTACTGAATTGTAACTTACTTTCGCCTAATAATGCGATTTTGGCAAAGAGAGTATCTCCCGCAGGGAAGCTGCTACCATCAAATGTTTTCCCTCGTTAGACTCCCCTCTGGAAGCGCTTTCACTGCAAGCTGCAGATTCCTCCTAACAGCAAGCTTTAGGATAGGGTACTGAATTGTAACTTAACTGCGGCTATTAAGACGATTTTGGCAAAGAGAGTATCTCCCGCAGGGAAGCTGCTACCATCAAATGTTTGCCCTCATTAGACTCCCCTCTGGAAGCGCTTTCACTGCAAGATGCAGATTCACTCCTAACAGCAAGCTTTAGGATAGGGTACTGAATTGTAACTTACTTTCGCCTAATAATGCGATTTTGGAAAAGAGAGTATCTCCCGCAGGGAAGCTGCTACCGTCAAATGTTTGCCCTCATTAGACTCTCCTCTGGAAGCGCTTTCACTGCAAGCTGTAGATTCCCTCCTAACAGCAAGCTTTAGGATAGGGTACTGAATTGTAACTTAACTGCGGCCAATAATGCGATTTTTGGAAGAAAGTATCTCCCGCAGGGAAGCTGCTACCATCAAATGTTTGCCCTCATTAGACTCCCCTCTGGAAGCGCTTTCACTGCAAGCTGTAGATTCCCTCCTAACAGCAAGCTTTAGGATAGGGTACTGAATGGTAACTTAACTGCGGATAATAATGCGATTTTGGCAAAGAGAGTACCTCCCGCAGGGAAGCTGCTACCATCAAATGTTTGCCCTCGTTAGACTCCCCTCTGGAAGCGCTTTCACTGCAAGCTGCAGATTCCTCCTAACAGCAAGCTTTAGGATAGGGTAATGAATTGTAACTTACTTTCGCCTAATAATGCGATTTTGGCAAAGAGAGTATCTCCCGCAGGGAAGCTGCTACCATCAAATGTTTGCCCTCATTAGACTCCCCTCTGGAAGCGCTTTCACTGCAAGCTGCAGATTCCCTCCTAACAGCAAGCTTTAGGATAGGGTACTGAATTGTAACTTAATTTCGGCTAATAAGACGATTTTGGCAAAGAGAGTACCTCCCGCAGGAAAGCTGCTACCATCAAATGTTTGCCCTCATTAGACTCCCCTCTGGAAGCGCTTTCACTGCAAGCTGCAGATTCCCTCCTAACAGCAAGCTTTAGGATAGGGTACTGAATTGGAACTTACTTTCGCCTAATAATGCGATTTTGGCAAAGAGAGTACCTCCCGCAGGAAAGCTGCTACCATCAAATGTTTGCCCTCATTAGACTCCCCTCTGGAAGCGCTTTCACTGCAAGCTGCAGATTCCCTCCTAACAGCAAGCTTTAGGATAGGGTACTGAATTGTAGCTCACTTTCGTCTAATAATGCGATTTTGGAAAAGAGAGTATCTCCCGCAGGGAAGCTGCTACCATCAAATGATTGCCCTCGTTAGACTCCCCTCTGGAAGCGCTTTCACTGCAAGCTGCAGATTCCCTCCTAACAGCAAGCTTTAGGATAGGGTACTGAATTGTAACTTAACTGCGGCTAATAGTGCGATTTTGGCAAAGAGAGTATCTCCCGCAGGGAAGCTGCTACCATCAAATGTTTGCCCTCGTTAGACTCCCCTCTGCAAGCGCTTTCACTGCAAGCTGCAGATTCCCTCCTAACAGCAAGCTTTAGGATAGGGTACTGAATTGTAACTTACTTTCGCCTAATAATGCGATTTTGGCAAAGAGAGTATCTCCCGCAGGGAAGCTGCTACCATCAAATGTTTGCCCTCGTTAGACTCCCCTCTGGAAGCGCTTTCACTGCAAGCTGCAGATTCCCTCCTAACAGCAAGCTTTAGGACAGGGTACTGAATTGTATCTTAACTGCGGCTAATAAGACGATTTTGGCAAAGAGAGTACCTCCCGCAGGGAAGCTGCTACCATCAAATGTTTGCCCTCGTTAGACTCCCCTCTGGAAGCGCTTTCACTGAAAGCTGCAGATTCCCTCCTAACAGCAAGCTTTAGGATAGGGTACTGAATTGTAACTTACTTTCGCCTAATAATGCGATTTTGGAAAAGAGACTATCTACCGCAGGGAAGCTGCTACCATCAAATGTTTGCCCTCGTTAGACTCCCCTCTGGAAGCGCTTTCACTGCAAGCTGCAGATTCCCTCCTAACAGCAAGCTTTAGGATAGGGTACTGAATTGTAACTTAACTGCGGCTAATAAGGCGATTTTGGCAAAGAGAGTATCTCCCGCAGGGAAGCTGCTACCATCAAATATTTGCCGTCATTAGACTCCCCTCTGGAAGCGCTTTCACTGCAAGCTGCAGTTTCCTTCCTAACAGCAAGCTTTAGGATAGGGTACTGAATTGTAACTTACTTTCGCCTAATAATGCGATTTTGGAAAAGAGAGTATCTCCCGCAGGGAAGCTGCTAACATCAAATGTTTGCCCTCATTAGACTCCCCTCTGGAAGCGCTTTCACTGCAAGCTGCAGATTCCCTCCTAACAGCAAGCTTTAGGATAGGGTACTGAATTGTAACTTAACTGCGGCTAATAAAGCGATATTGGCAAAGAGAGTATCTCCCGCAGGGAAGCTGCTACCATCAAATATTTGCCGTCATTAGACTCCCCTCTGGAAGCGCTTTCACTGCAAGCTGCAGATTCCCTCCTAACAGCAAGCTTTAGGATAGGGTACTGAATTGTAGCTCACTTTCGTCTAATAATGCGATATTGGCAAAGAGAGTATCTCCCGCAGGGAAGCTGCTACCATCAAATGTTTGCCCGCGTTAGACTCCCCTCTGGAAGCGCTTTCACTGCAAGATGCAGATTCCCTCCTAACAGCAAGCTTTAGGATAGGGTACTGAATTTTAACTTACTTTCGCCTAATAATGCGATTTTGGAAAAGAGACTATCTCCTGCAGGGAAGCTGCTACCATCAAATGTTTGCCCTCATTAGACTCCCCTCTGGAAGCGCTTTCACTGCAAGCTGCAAATTCCCTCCTAACAGCAAGCTTTAGGATAGGGTACTGAATTGTAACTTAACTGCGGCTATTAAGACGATTTTGGCAAAAGAAAGTATCTCCCGCAGGGAAGCTGCTACCATCAAATGTTTGCCCTCATTAGACTCCCCTCTGGAAGCGCTTTCACTGCAAGCTGCAGATTCACTCCTAACAGCAAGCTTTAGGATAGGGTACTGAATTGTAACTTAACTGCGGATAATAATGCGATTTTGGCAAAGAGAGTATCTCCCGCAGGGAAGCTGCTACCATCAAATATTTGCCCTCGTTAGACTCCCCTCTGGAAGCGCTTTCACTGCAAGCTGCAGATTCCCTCCTAACAGCAAGCTTTAGGATAGGGTACTGAATTGTAACTTAACTGCGGCTAATAAAGCGATATTGGCAAAGAGAATATCTCCCGCAGGGAAGCTGCTACCATCAAATGTTTGCCCTCATTGGACTCCCCTCTGGAAGCGCTTTCACTGCAAGCTGCAGATTCCCTCCTAACAGCAAGCTTTAGGATAGGGTACTGAATTGTAACTTAACTGCGGCTAATAAGGCGATTTTGGCAAAGAGAATATCTCCCGCAGGGAAGCTGCTACCATCAAATGTTTGCCCTCATTAGACTCCCCTCTGGAAGCGCTTTCACTGCAAGCTGCAGATTCCCTCCTAACAGCAAGCTTTAGGATAGGGTACTGAATTGTAACTTAACTGCGGCTAATAAGACGATTTTGGCAAAGAGAGTACCTCCCGCAGGGAAGCTGCTACCATCAAATGTTTGCCCTCATTAGACTCCCCTCTGGAAGCGCTTTCACTGCAAGCTGCAGATTCCCTCCTAACAGCAAGCTTTAGGATAGGGTACTGAATTGTAACTTACTTTCGCCTAATAATGCGATTTTGGCAAAGAGAGTATCTCCCGCAGGGAAGCTGCTACCATCAAATGTTTGCCCTCGTTAGACTCCCCTCTGGAAGCGCTTTCACTGCAAGCTGCAGATTACCTCCTAACAGCAAGCTTTAGGATAGGGTACTGAATTGTAAATTAACTGCGCCTAATAAAGCGATTTTGGCAAAGAGAGTATCTTCCGCAGGGAAGCTGCTACCATCAAATGTTTGCCGTCATTAGACTCCCCTCTGGAAGCGCTTTCACTGCAAGCTGCAGATTCCCTCCTAACAGCAAGCTTTAGTATAGGGTACTGAATTGTAACTTACTTTCGTCTAATAATGTGATTTTGGCAAAGAGAGTATCTCCCGCAGGGAAGCTGCTACCATCAAATCTTTGCCCTCATTAGACTCCCCTCTGGAAGCGCTTTCACTGCAAGCTGCAGATTCCCTCCTAACAGCAAGCTTTAGGATAGGGTACTGAATTGTAGCTCACTTTCGTCTAATAATGCGATTTTGGCAAAGAGAGTATCTCCCGCAGTGAAGCTGCTACCATCAAATGTTTGCCCTCATTAGACTCCCCTCTGGAAGCGCTTTCACTGCAAGATGCAGATTCCCTCCTAACAGCAAGCTTTAGGATAGGGTACTGAATTTTAACTTAACTGCGAATAATAATGCGATTTTTGGAAAGAAAGTATCTCCCGCAGGGAAGCTGCTACCATCAAATGTTTGCCCTCATTAGACTCCCCTCTGGAAGTGCTTTCACTGCAAGCTGCAGATTCCCTCCTAACAGCAAGCTTTAGGATAGGGTACTGAATTGTAACTTAACTGCGGCTATTAAGACGATTTTGGCAAAGAGAGTATCTCCCGCAGGGAAGCGGCTACCATCAAATGTTTGCCCTCGTTAGACTCCCCTCTGGAAGCGATTTCACTGCAAGATGCAGATTCCCTCCTAACAGCAAGCTTTAGGATAGGGTACTGAATTGTAACTTAACTGCGGCTAATAATGCGATTTTTGGAAAGAAAGTATCTCCCGCAGGGAAGCTGCTACCATCAAATGTTTGCCCTCATTAGACTCCCCTCTGGAAGCGCTTTCACTGCAAGCTGCAGATTCCCTCCTAACAGCAAGCTTTAGGATAGGGTAATGAATTGTATCTTAACTGTGGTTAATAAAGCGATATTGGCAAAGAGAGTATCTCCCGCAGGGAAGCTGCTACCATCAAATGTTTGCCCTCATTGGACTCCCCTCTGGAAGCGCTTTCACTGCAAGCTGCAGATTCCCTCCTAACAGCAAGCTTTAGGATAGGGTACTGAATTGTAACTTAACTGCGGCTAATAAGGCGATTTTGGCAAAGAGAATATCTCCCGCAGGGAAGCTGCTACCATCAAATGTTTGCACTCATTAGACTCCCCTCTGGAAGCGCTTTCACTGCAAGCTGCAGATTCCCTCCTAACAGCAAGCTTTAGGATAGGGTACTGAATTGTAACTTAACTGCGGCTAATAAAGCGATATTGGCAAAGAGAATATCTCCCGCAGGGAAGCTGCTACCATCAAATATTTGCCGTCATTAGACTCCCCTCTGGAAGCGCTTTCACTGCAAGATGCAGATTCCCTCCTAACAGCAAGCTTTAGGATAGGGTACTGAATTGTAGCTCACTTTCGTCTAATAATGCGATTTTGGCAAAGAGAGTATCTCCCGCAGGGAAGCTGCTACCATCAAATGTTTGCCCTCATTAGACTCCCCTCTGGAAGCGCTTTCACTGCAAGCTGCAGATTCCCTCCTAACAGCAAGCTTTAGGATAGGGTACTGAATTGTAACTTAACTGCGGCTAATAAGACGATTTTGGCAAAGAGAGTACCTCCCGCAGGGAAGCTGCTACCATCAAATGTTTGCCCTCATTAGACTCCCCTCTGGAAGCGCTTTCACTGCAAGCTGCAGATTCCCTCCTAACAGCAAGCTTTAGGATAGGGTACTGAATTGGAACTTACTTTCGCCTAATAATGCGATTTTGGCAAAGAGAGTATCTCCCGCAGGGAAGCTGCTACCATCAAATGTTTGCCCTCGTTAGACTCCCCTCTGGAAGCGCTTTCACTGCAAGCTGCAGATTCCCTCCTAACAGCAAGCTTTAGGATAGGGTACTGAATTGTAACTTACTTTCGCCTAATAATGCGATTTTGGCAAAGAGAGTATCTCCCGCAGGGAAGCTGCTACCATCAAATGTTTGCCCTCATTAGACTCCCCTCTGGAAGCGCTTTCACTGCAAGCTGCAGATTCCCTCCTAACAGCAAGCTTTAGGATAGGGTACTGAATTGTAGCTCACTTTCGTCTATTAATGCGATTTTGGCAAAGAGAGTATCTCCCGCAGGGAAGCTGCTACCATCAAATGTTTGCCCTCATTAGACTCCCCTCTGGAAGCGCTTTCACTGCAAGCTGCAGATTCCCTCCTAACAGCAAGCTTTAGGATAGGGTACTGAATTGTAACTTAACTGCGGCTAATAATGCGATTTTGGAAAAGAGAGTATCTCCCGCAGGGAAGCTGCTACCATCAAATGTTTGCCCTCATTAGACTGCCCTCTGGAAGCGCTTTCACTGCAAGCTGCAGATTCCCTCCTAACAGCAAGCTTTAGGATAGGGTACTGAATTGTAGCTCACTTTCGTCTAATAATGCGATTTTGGCAAAGAGAGTATCTCCCGCAGGGAAGCTGCTACCATCAAATGTTTGCCCTCATTAGACTCCCCTCTGGAAGCGCTTTCACTGCAAGCTGCAGATTCCCTCCTAACAGCAAGCTTTAGGATAGGGTACTGAATTGTAACTTAACTGCGGCTAATAATGCGATTTTTGGAAAGAAAGTATCTCCTGCAGGGAAGCTGCTACCATCAAATGTTTGCCCTCATTAGACTCCCCTCTGGAAGCGCTTTCACTGCAAGGTGCAGATTCCCTCCTAACAGCAAGCTTTAGGATAGGGTACTGAATTGTAACTTAACTGCGGCTAATAAAGCGATATTGGCAAAGAGAGTATCTCCCGCAGGGAAGCTGCTACCATCAAATATTTGCCGTCATTAGACTCCCCTCTGGAAGCGCTTTCACTGCAAGCTGCAGATTCCCTCCTAACAGCAAGCTTTAGGATAGGGTACTGAATTGTAACTTAACTGCGGCTAATAAAGCGATATTGGCAAAGAGAGTATCTCCCGCAGGGAAGCTGCTACCATCAAATGTTTGCCCTCGTTAGACTCCCCTCTGGAAGCGCTTTCACTGCAAGCTGCAGATTCCCTCCTAACAGCAAGCTTTAGGATAGGGTACTGAATTGTAACTTAACTGCGGCTAATAATGCGATTTTGGCAAAAGAAAGTATCTCCCGCAGGGAAGCTGCTACCATCAAATGTTTGCCCTCATTAGACTCCCCTCTGGAAGCGCTTTCACTGCAAGCTGCAGATTCACTCCTAACAGCAAGCTTTAGGATAGGGTACTGAATTGTAACTTAACTGCGGATAATAATGCGATTTTGGCAAAGAGAGTATCTCCCGCAGGGAAGCTGCTACCATCAAATGTTTGCCCTCGTTAGACTCCCCTCTGGAAGCGCTTTCACTGCAAGCTGCAGATTCCCTCCTAACAGCAAGCTTTAGGATAGGGTACTGAATTGTTACTTAACTGCGGCTAATAAAGCGATAATGGCAAAGAGAATATCTCCCGCAGGGAAGCTGCTACCATCAAATGTTTGCCCTCATTGGACTCCCCTCTGGAAGCGCTTTCACTGCAAGCTGCAGATTCCCTCCTAACAGCAAGCTTTAGGATAGGGTACTGAATTGTAACTTAACTGCGGCTAATAAGGCGATTTTGGCAAAGAGAATATCTCCCGCAGGGAAGCTGCTACCATCAAATGTTTGCCCTCATTAGACTCCCCTCTGGAAGCGCTTTCACTGCAAGCTGCAGATTCCCTCCTAACAGCAAGCTTTAGGATAGGGTACTGAATTGTAACTTAACTGCGGCTAATAAAGCGATATAGGCAAAGAGAGTATCTCCCGCAGGGAAGCTGCTACCATCAAATGTTTGCCCTCATTAGACTCCCCTCTGGAAGCGCTTTCACTGCAAGCTGCAGATTCCCTCCTAACAGCAAGCTTTAGGATAGGGTACTGAATTGTAACTTACTTTCGCCTAATAATGCGATTTTGGCAAAGAGAGTATCTCCCGCAGGGAAGCTGCTACCATCAAATGTTTGCCCTCGTTAGACTCCCCTCTGGAAGCGCTTTCACTGCAAGCTGCAGATTACCTCCTAACAGCAAGCTTTAGGATAGGGTACTGAATTGTAAATTAACTGCGCCTAATAAAGCGATTTTGGCAAAGAGAGTATCTTCCGCAGGGAAGCTGCTACCATCAAATGTTTGCCGTCATTAGACTCCCCTCTGGAAGCGCTTTCACTGCAAGCTGCAGATTCCCTCCTAACAGCAAGCTTTAGTATAGGGTACTGAATTGTAACTTACTTTCGTCTAATAATGTGATTTTGGCAAAGAGAGTATCTCCCGCAGGGAAGCTGCTACCATCAAATGTTTTCCCTCGTTAGACTCCCCTCTGGAAGCGCTTTCACTGCAAGCTGCAGATTCCCTCCTAACAGCAAGCTTTAGGATAGGGTACTGAATTGTAACTTACTTTCGCCTAATAATGCGATTTTGGCAAAGAGAGTATCTCCCGCAGGGAAGCTGCTACCATCAAATGTTTGCCCTCATTAGACTCCCCTCTGGAAGCGCTTTCACTGCAAGCTGCAGATTCCCTCCTAACAGAAGCTTTAGGATAGGGTACTGAATTGTAACTTAACTGCGGCTAATAATGCGATTTTTGGAAAGAAAGTATCTCCCGCAGGGAAGCTGCTACCATCAAATGTTTGCCCTCATTAGACTCCCCTCTGGAAGCGCTTTCACTGCAAGCTGCAGATTCCCTCCTAACAGCAAGCTTTAGGATAGGGTACTGAATTGTAACTTAACTGCGGCTAATAAAGCGATATAGGCAAAGAGAGTATCTCCCGCAGGGAAGCTGCTACCATCAAATATTTGCCGTCATTAGACTCCCCTCTGGAAGCGCTTTCACTGCAAGCTGCAGATTCCCTCCTAACAGCAAGCTTTAGGATAGGGTACTGAATTGTAGCTCACTTTCGTCTAATAATGCGATTTTGGCAAAGAGAGTATCTCCCGCAGGGAAGCTGCTACCATCAAATGTTTGCCCTCATTAGACTCCCCTCTGGAAGCGCTTTCACTGCAAGCTGCAGATTCCCTCCTAACAGCAAGCTTTAGGATAGGGTACTGAATTGTAGCTCACTTTCGTCTTATAATGCGATTTTGGCAAAGAGAGTATCTCCCGCAGTGAAGCTGCTACCATCAAATGTTTGCCCTCATTAGACTCCCCTCTGGAAGCGCTTTCACTGCAAGATGCAGATTCCCTCCTAACAGCAAGCTTTAGGATAGGGTACTGAATTTTAACTTAACTGCGAATAATAATGCGATTTTTGGAAAGAAAGTATCTCCCGCAGGGAAGCTGCTACCATCAAATGTTTGCCCTCATTAGACTCCCCTCTGGAAGTGCTTTCACTGCAAGCTGCAGATTCCCTCCTAACAGCAAGCTTTAGGATAGGGTACTGAATTGTAACTTAACTGCGGCTATTAAGACGATTTTGGCAAAGAGAGTATCTCCCGCAGGGAAGCGGCTACCATCAAATGTTTGCCCTCGTTAGACTCCCCTCTGGAAGCGCTTTCACTGCAAGCTGCAGATTCCCTCCTAACAGCAAGCTTTAGGATAGGGTAATGAATTGTATCTTAACTGTGGTTAATAAAGCGATATTGGCAAAGAGAGTATCTCCCGCAGGGAAGCTGCTACCATCAAATGTTTGCCCTCATTGGACTCCCCTCTGGAAGCGCTTTCACTGCAAGCTGCAGATTCCCTCCTAACAGCAAGCTTTAGTATAGGGTACTGAATTGTAACTTACTTTCGCCTAATAATGCGATTTTGGCAAAGAGAGTATCTCCCGCAGGGAAGCTGCTACCATCAAATGTTTGCACTCATTAGACTCCCCTCTGGAAGCGCTTTCACTGCAAGCTGCAGATTCCCTCCTAACAGCAAGCTTTAGGATAGGGTACTGAATTGTAACTTAACTGCGGCTAATAAAGCGATATTGGCAAAGAGAATATCTCCCGCAGGGAAGCTGCTACCATCAAATATTTGCCATCATTAGACTCCCCTCTGGAAGCGCTTTCACTGCAAGATGCAGATTCCCTCCTAACAGCAAGCTTTAGGATAGGGTACTGAATTGTAGCTCACTTTCGTCTAATAATGCGATTTTGGCAAAGAGAGTATCTCCCGCAGGGAAGCTGCTACCATCAAATGTTTGCCCTCATTAGACTCCCCTCTGGAAGCGCTTTCACTGCAAGCTGCAGATTCCCTCCTAACAGCAAGCTTTAGGATAGGGTACTGAATTGTAACTTAACTGCGGCTAATAAGACGATTTTGGCAAAGAGAGTACCTCCCGCAGGGAAGCTGCTACCATCAAATGTTTGCCCTCATTAGACTCCCCTCTGGAAGCGCTTTCACTGCAAGCTGCAGATTCCCTCCTAACAGCAAGTTTTAGGATAGGGTACTGAATTGTAACTTACTTTCGCCTAATAATGCGATTTTGGCAAAGAGAGTATCTCCCGCAGGGAAGCTGCTACCATCAAATGTTTGCCCTCGTTAGACTCCCCTCTGGAAGCGCTTTCACTGCAAGCTGCAGATTCCCTCCTAACAGCAAGCTTTAGGATAGGGTACTGAATTGTAGCTCACTTTCGTCTATTAATGCGATTTTGGCAAAGAGAGTATCTCCCGCAGGGAAGCTGCTACCATCAAATGTTTGCCCTCATTAGACTCCCCTCTGGAAGCGCTTTCACTGCAAGCTGCAGATTCCCTCCCAACAGCAAGCTTTAGGATAGGGTACTGAATTGTAACTTAACTGCGGCTAATAATGCGATTTTGGAAAAGAGAGTATCTCCCGCAGGGAAGCTGCTACCATCAAATGTTTGCCCTCATTAGACTGCCCTCTGGAAGCGCTTTCACTGCAAGCTGCAGATTCCCTCCTAACAGCAAGCTTTAGGATAGGGTACTGAATTGTAGCTCACTTTCGTCTAATAATGCGATTTTGGCAAAGAGAGTATCTCCCGCAGGGAAGCTGCTACCATCAAATGTTTGCCCTCATTAGACTCCCCTCTGGAAGCGCTTTCACTGCAAGATGCAGATTCCCTCCTAACAGCAAGCTTTAGGATAGGGTACTGAGTTGTAACTTAACTGCGGCTAATAATGCGATTTTTGGAAAGAAAGTATCTCCTGCAGGGAAGCTGCTACCATCAAATGTTTGCCCTCATTAGACTCCCCTCTGGAAGCGCTTTCACTGCAAGCTGCAGATTCCCTCCTAACAGCAAGCTTTAGGATAGGGTACTGAATTGTAACTTAACTGCGGCTAATAAAGCGATATTGGCAAAGAGAGTATCTCCCGCAGGGAAGCTGCTACCATCAAATATTTGCCGTCATTAGACTCCCCTCTGGAAGCGCTTTCACTGCAAGATGCAGATTCCCTCCTAACAGCAAGCTTTAGGATAGGGTACTGAATTGTAACTTAACTGCGGCTAATAATGCGATTTTTGCAAAGAGAGTATCTCCCGCAGGGAAGCTGCTACCATCAAATGTTTGCCCTCGTTAGACTCCCCTCTGGAAGCGCTTTCACTGCAAGCTGCAGATTCCCTCCTAACAGCAAGCTTTAGGATAGGGTACTGAATTGTAACTTAACTGCGGCTAATAAGGCGATTTTGGCAAAGAGAATATCTCCCGCAGGGAAGCTGCTACCATCAAATATTTGCCGTCATTAGACTCACCTCTGGAAGCGCTTTCACTGCAAGCTGCAGATTACCTCCTAACAGCAAGCTTTAGGATAGGGTACTGAATTGTAACTTACTTTCGCCTAATAAGGCGATTTTGGCAAAGAGAGTATCTCCCGCAGGGACGCTGCTACCATCAAATGTTTGCCCTCATTAGACTCCCCTCTGGAAGCGCTTTCACTGCAAGCTGCAGATTCCCTCCTAACAGCAAGCTTTAGGATAGGGTACTGAATTGTAACTTACTTTCGCCTAATAATGCGATTTTGGCAAAGAGAGTATCTCCCGCAGGGACGCTGCTACCATCAAATGTTTGCCCTCATTAGACTCCCCTCTGGAAGCGCTTTCACTGCAAGCTGCAGATTCCCTCCTAACAGCAAGCTTTAGGATAGGGTACTGAATTGTAACTTACTTTCGCCTAATAATGCGATTTTGGCAAAGAGAGTATCTCCCGCAGGGAAGCTGCTACCATCAAATGTTTGCCCTCATTAGACTCCCCTCTGGAAGCGCTTTCACTGCAAGCTGCAGATTCCCTCCTAACAGCAAGCTTTAGGATAGGGTACTGAATTGTAACTTACTTTCGCCTAATAATGCGATTTTGGAAAAGAGACTATCTCCCGCAGGGAAGCTGCTACCATCAAATGTTTGCCCTCATTAGACTCCCCTCTGGAAGCGCTTTCACTGCAAGCTGCAGATTCCCTCCTAACAGCAAGCTTTAGGATAGGGTACTGAATTGTAACTTAACTGCGGCTAATAATGCGATTTTGGCAAAGAGAGTACCTCCCGCAGGGAAGCTGCTACCATCAAATGTTTGCCCTCATTGGACTCCCCTCTGGAAGCGCTTTCACTGCAAGCTGCAGATTCCCTCCTAACAGCAAGCTTTAGGATAGGGTACTGAATTGTAACTTACTTTCGCCTAATAATGCGATTTTGGCAAAGAGAGTATCTCCCGCAGGGAAGCTGCTACCATCAAATGTTTGCACTCATTAGACTCCCCTCTGGAAGCGCTTTCACTGCAAGCTGCAGATTCCCTCCTAACAGCAAGCTTTAGGATAGGGTACTGAATTGTAACTTAACTGCGGCTAATAAGACGATTTTGGCAAAGAGAGTACCTCCCGCAGGGAAGCTGCTACCATCAAATGTTTGCCCTCATTAGACTCCCCTCTGGAAGCGCTTTCACTGCAAGCTGCAGATTCCCTCCTAACAGCAAGCTTTAGGATAGGGTACTGAATTGTAACTTACTTTCGCCTAATAATGCGATTTTGGCAAAGAGAGTATCTCCCGCAGGGAAGCTGCTACCATCAAATGTTTGCCCTCGTTAGACTCCCCTCTGGAAGCGCTTTCACTGCAAGCTGCAGATTCCCTCCTAACAGCAAGTTTTAGGATAGGGTACTGAATTGTAACTTACTTTCGCCTAATAATGCGATTTTGGCAAAGAGAGTATCTCCCGCAGGGAAGCTGCTACCATCAAATGTTTGCCCTCGTTAGACTCCCCTCTGGAAGCGCTTTCACTGCAAGCTGCAGATTCCCTCCTAACAGCAAGCTTTAGGATAGGGTACTGAATTGTAGCTCACTTTCGTCTATTAATGCGATTTTGGCAAAGAGAGTATCTCCCGCAGGGAAGCTGCTACCATCAAATGTTTGCCCTCATTAGACTCCCCTCTGGAAGCGCTTTCACTGCAAGCTGCAGATTCCCTCCCAACAGCAAGCTTTAGGATAGGGTACTGAATTGTAACTTAACTGCGGCTAATAATGCGATTTTGGAAAAGAGAGTATCTCCCGCAGGGAAGCTGCTACCATCAAATGTTTGCCCTCATTAGACTGCCCTCTGGAAGCGCTTTCACTGCAAGCTGCAGATTCCCTCCTAACAGCAAGCTTTAGGATAGGGTACTGAATTGTAGCTCACTTTCGTCTAATAATGCGATTTTGGCAAAGAGAGTATCTCCCGCAGGGAAGCTGCTACC
Source organism: Phaenicophaeus curvirostris (assembly GCF_032191515.1). Classification (NCBI taxonomy): domain Eukaryota; kingdom Metazoa; phylum Chordata; class Aves; order Cuculiformes; family Cuculidae; genus Phaenicophaeus; species Phaenicophaeus curvirostris. Next base: position 52,487 of record NW_027206728.1, read on the forward strand.
ATCAAATGTTTGCCCTCATTAGACTCCCCTCTGGAAGCGCTTTCACTGCAAGATGCAGATTCCCTCCTAACAGCAAGCTTTAGGATAGGGTACTGAGTTGTAACTTAACTGCGGCTAATAATGCGATTTTTGGAAAGAAAGTATCTCCTGCAGGGAAGCTGCTACCATCAAATGTTTGCCCTCATTAGACTCCCCTCTGGAAGCGCTTTCACTGCAAGCTGCAGATTCCCTCCTAACAGCAAGCTTTAGGATAGGGTACTGAATTGTAACTTAACTGCGGCTAATAAAGCGATATTGGCAAAGAGAGTATCTCCTGCAGGGAAGCTGCTACCATCAAATATTTGCCGTCATTAGACTCCCCTCTGGAAGCGCTTTCACTGCAAGATGCAGATTCCCTCCTAACAGCAAGCTTTAGGATAGGGTACTGAATTGTAACTTAACTGCGGCTAATAATGCGATTTTTGCAAAGAGAGTATCTCCCGCAGGGAAGCTGCTACCATCAAATGTTTGCCCTCGTTAGACTCCCCTCTGGAAGCGCTTTCACTGCAAGCTGCAGATTCCCTCCTAACAGCAAGCTTTAGGATAGGGTACTGAATTGTAACTTAACTGCGGCTAATAAGGCGATTTTGGCAAAGAGAATATCTCCCGCAGGGAAGCTGCTACCATCAAATATTTGCCGTCATTAGACTCACCTCTGGAAGCGCTTTCACTGCAAGCTGCAGATTACCTCCTAACAGCAAGCTTTAGGATAGGGTACTGAATTGTAACTTACTTTCGCCTAATAAGGCGATTTTGGCAAAGAGAGTATCTCCCGCAGGGAAGCTGCTACCATCAAATGTTTGCCCTCATTAGACTCCCCTCTGGAAGCGCTTTCACTGCAAGCTGCAGATTCCCTCCTAACAGCAAGCTTTAGGATAGGGTACTGAATTGTAACTTACTTTCGCCTAATAATGCGATTTTGGCAAAGAGAGTATCTCCCGCAGGGACGCTGCTACCATCAAATGTTTGCCCTCATTAGACTCCCCTCTGGAAGCGCTTTCACTGCAAGCTGCAGATTCCCTCCTAACAGCAAGCTTTAGGATAGGGTACTGAATTGTAACTTACTTTCGCCTAATAATGCGATTTTGGCAAAGAGAGTATCTCCCGCAGGGAAGCTGCTACCATCAAATGTTTGCCCTCATTAGACTCCCCTCTGGAAGCGCTTTCACTGCAAGCTGCAGATTCCCTCCTAACAGCAAGCTTTAGGATAGGGTACTGAATTGTAACTTACTTTCGCCTAATAATGCGATTTTGGAAAAGAGACTATCTCCCGCAGGGAAGCTGCTACCATCAAATGTTTGCCCTCATTAGACTCCCCTCTGGAAGCGCTTTCACTGCAAGCTGCAGATTCCCTCCTAACAGCAAGCTTTAGGATAGGGTACTGAATTGTAACTTAACTGCGGCTAATAATGCGATTTTTGGAAAGAAAGTATCTCCCGCAGGGAAGCTGCTACCATCAAATGTTTGCCCTCATTAGACTCCCCTCTGGAAGCGCTTTCACTGCAAGCTGCAGATTCCCTCCTAACAGCAAGCTTTAGGATAGGGTACTGAATTGTAACTTAACTGCGGCTAATAAAGCGATATTGGCAAAGAGAGTATCTCCCGCAGGGAAGCTGCTACCATCAAATATTTGCCGTCATTAGACTCCCCTCTGGAAGCGCTTTCACTGCAAGCTGCAGATTCCCTCCTAACAGCAAGCTTTAGGATAGGGTAGTGAATTGTAGCTCACTTTCGTCTAATAATGCGATTTTGGCAAAGAGAGTATCTCCCGCAGGGAAGCTGCTACCATCAAATGTTTGCCCTCATTAGACTCCCCTCTGGAAGCGCTTTCACTGCAAGCTGCAGATTCCCTCCTAACAGCAAGCTTTAGGATAGGGTACTGAATTGTAACTTAACTGCGGCTAATAATGCGATTTTTGGAAAGAAAGTATCTCCCGCAGGGAAGCTGCTACCATCAAATGTTTGCCCTCATTAGACTCCCCTCTGGAAGCGCTTTCACTGCAAGCTGCAGATTCCCTCCTAACAGCAAGCTTTAGGATAGGGTACTGAATTGTAACTTAACTGCGGCTAATAAAGCGATATAGGCAAAGAGAGTATCTCCCGCAGGGAAGCTGCTACCATCAAATATTTGCCGTCATTAGACTCCCCTCTGGAAGCGCTTTCACTGCAAGCTGCAGATTCCCTCCTAACAGCAAGCTTTAGGATAGGGTACTGAATTGTAGCTCACTTTCGTCTAATAATGCGATTTTGGCAAAGAGAGTATCTCCCGCAGGGAAGCTGCTACCATCAAATGTTTGCCCTCATTAGACTCCCCTCTGGAAGCGCTTTCACTGCAAGCTGCAGATTCCCTCCTAACAGCAAGCTTTAGGATAGGGTACTGAATTGTAGCTCACTTTCGTCTTATAATGCGATTTTGGCAAAGAGAGTATCTCCCGCAGTGAAGCTGCTACCATCAAATGTTTGCCCTCATTAGACTCCCCTCTGGAAGCGCTTTCACTGCAAGATGCAGATTCCCTCCTAACAGCAAGCTTTAGGATAGGGTACTGAATTTTAACTTAACTGCGAATAATAATGCGATTTTTGGAAAGAAAGTATCTCCCGCAGGGAAGCTGCTACCATCAAATGTTTGCCCTCATTAGACTCCCCTCTGGAAGTGCTTTCACTGCAAGCTGCAGATTCCCTCCTAACAGCAAGCTTTAGGATAGGGTACTGAATTGTAACTTAACTGCGGCTATTAAGACGATTTTGGCAAAGAGAGTATCTCCCGCAGGGAAGCGGCTACCATCAAATGTTTGCCCTCGTTAGACTCCCCTCTGGAAGCGCTTTCACTGCAAGCTGCAGATTCCCTCCTAACAGCAAGCTTTAGGATAGGGTAATGAATTGTATCTTAACTGTGGTTAATAAAGCGATATTGGCAAAGAGAGTATCTCCCGCAGGGAAGCTGCTACCATCAAATGTTTGCCCTCATTGGACTCCCCTCTGGAAGCGCTTTCACTGCAAGCTGCAGATTCCCTCCTAACAGCAAGCTTTAGGATAGGGTACTGAATTGTAACTTAACTGCGGCTAATAAGGCGATTTTGGCAAAGAGAATATCTCCCGCAGGGAAGCTGCTACCATCAAATATTTGCCGTCATTAGACTCCCCTCTGGAAGCGCTTTCACTGCAAGCTGCATATTACCTCCTAACAGCAAGCTTTAGGATAGGGTACTGAATTGTAACTTACTTTCGCCTAATAATGCGATTTTGGCAAAGAGAGTATCTCCCGCAGGGAAGCTGCTACCATCAAATGTTTGCACTCATTAGACTCCCCTCTGGAAGCGCTTTCACTGCAAGCTGCAGATTCCCTCCTAACAGCAAGCTTTAGGATAGGGTACTGAATTGTAACTTAACTGCGGCTAATAAAGCGATATTGGCAAAGAGAATATCTCCCGCAGGGAAGCTGCTACCATCAAATATTTGCCATCATTAGACTCCCCTCTGGAAGCGCTTTCACTGCAAGATGCAGATTCCCTCCTAACAGCAAGCTTTAGGATAGGGTACTGAATTGTAGCTCACTTTCGTCTAATAATGCGATTTTGGCAAAGAGAGTATCTCCCGCAGGGAAGCTGCTACCATCAAATGTTTGCCCTCATTAGACTCCCCTCTGGAAGCGCTTTCACTGCAAGCTGCAGATTCCCTCCTAACAGCAAGCTTTAGGATAGGGTACTGAATTGTAACTTAACTGCGGCTAATAAGACGATTTTGGCAAAGAGAGTACCTCCCGCAGGGAAGCTGCTACCATCAAATGTTTGCCCTCATTAGACTCCCCTCTGGAAGCGCTTTCACTGCAAGCTGCAGATTACCTCCTAACAGCAAGCTTTAGGATAGGGTACTGAATTGTAAATTAACTGCGCCTAATAAAGCGATTTTGGCAAAGAGAGTATCTTCCGCAGGGAAGCTGCTACCATCAAATGTTTGCCGTCATTAGACTCCCCTCTGGAAGCGCTTTCACTGCAAGCTGCAGATTCCCTCCTAACAGCAAGCTTTAGTATAGGGTACTGAATTGTAACTTACTTTCGTCTAATAATGTGATTTTGGCAAAGAGAGTATCTCCCGCAGGGAAGCTGCTACCATCAAATGTTTTCCCTCGTTAGACTCCCCTCTGGAAGCGCTTTCACTGCAAGCTGCAGATTCCCTCCTAACAGCAAGCTTTAGGATAGGGTACTGAATTGTAACTTACTTTCGCCTAATAATGCGATTTTGGCAAAGAGAGTATCTCCCGCAGGGAAGCTGCTACCATCAAATGTTTGCCCTCATTAGACTCCCCTCTGGAAGCGCTTTCACTGCAAGCTGCAGATTCCCTCCTAACAGCAAGCTTTAGGATAGGGTACTGAATTGTAACTTAACTGCGGCTAATAATGCGATTTTTGGAAAGAAAGTATCTCCCGCAGGGAAGCTGCTACCATCAAATGTTTGCCCTCATTAGACTCCCCTCTGGAAGCGCTTTCACTGCAAGCTGCAGATTCCCTCCTAACAGCAAGCTTTAGGATAGGGTACTGAATTGTAACTTAACTGCGGCTAATAAAGCGATATAGGCAAAGAGAGTATCTCCCGCAGGGAAGCTGCTACCATCAAATATTTGCCGTCATTAGACTCCCCTCTGGAAGCGCTTTCACTGCAAGCTGCAGATTCCCTCCTAACAGCAAGCTTTAGGATAGGGTACTGAATTGTAGCTCACTTTCGTCTAATAATGCGATTTTGGCAAAGAGAGTATCTCCCGCAGGGAAGCTGCTACCATCAAATGTTTGCCCTCGTTAGACTCCCCTCTGGAAGCGCTTTCACTGCAAGCTGCAGATTCCCTCCTAACAGCAAGCTTTAGGATAGGGTACTGAATTGTAGCTCACTTTCGTCTAATAATGCGATTTTGGCAAAGAGAGTATCTCCCGCAGGGAAGCTGCTACCATCAAATGTTTGCCCTCATTAGACTCCCCTCTGGAAGCGCTTTCACTGCAAGATGCAGATTCCCTCCTAACAGCAAGCTTTAGGATAGGGTACTGAATTGTAACTTAACTGCGGCTAATAATGCGATTTTTGGAAAGAAAGTATCTCCTGCAGGGAAGCTGCTACCATCAAATGTTTGCCCTCATTAGACTCCCCTCTGGAAGCGCTTTCACTGCAAGCTGCAGATTCCCTCCTAACAGCAAGCTTTAGGATAGGGTACTGAATTGTAACTTAACTGCGGCTAATAAAGCGATATTGGCAAAGAGAGTATCTCCCGCAGGGAAGCTGCTACCATCAAATATTTGCCGTCATTAGACTCCCCTCTGGAAGCGCTTTCACTGCAAGATGCAGATTCCCTCCTAACAGCAAGCTTTAGGATAGGGTACTGAATTGTAACTTAACTGCGGCTAATAATGCGATTTTTGCAAAGAGAGTATCTCCCGCAGGGAAGCTGCTACCATCAAATGTTTGCCCTCGTTAGACTCCCCTCTGGAAGCGCTTTCACTGCAAGCTGCAGATTCCCTCCTAACAGCAAGCTTTAGGATAGGGTACTGAATTGTAACTTAACTGCGGCTAATAAGGCGATTTTGGCAAAGAGAATATCTCCCGCAGGGAAGCTGCTACCATCAAATATTTGCCGTCATTAGACTCACCTCTGGAAGCGCTTTCACTGCAAGCTGCAGATTACCTCCTAACAGCAAGCTTTAGGATAGGGTACTGAATTGTAACTTACTTTCGCCTAATAATGCGATTTTGGCAAAGAGAGTATCTCCCGCAGGGACGCTGCTACCATCAAATGTTTGCCCTCATTAGACTCCCCTCTGGAAGCGCTTTCACTGCAAGCTGCAGATTCCCTCCTAACAGCAAGCTTTAGGATAGGGTACTGAATTGTAACTTACTTTCGCCTAATAATGCGATTTTGGCAAAGAGAGTATCTCCCGCAGGGACGCTGCTACCATCAAATGTTTGCCCTCATTAGACTCCCCTCTGGAAGCGCTTTCACTGCAAGCTGCAGATTCCCTCCTAACAGCAAGCTTTAGGATAGGGTACTGAATTGTAACTTACTTTCGCCTAATAATGCGATTTTGGCAAAGAGAGTATCTCCCGCAGGGAAGCTGCTACCATCAAATGTTTGCCCTCATTAGACTCCCCTCTGGAAGCGCTTTCACTGCAAGCTGCAGATTCCCTCCTAACAGCAAGCTTTAGGATAGGGTACTGAATTGTAACTTACTTTCGCCTAATAATGCGATTTTGGAAAAGAGACTATCTCCCGCAGGGAAGCTGCTACCATCAAATGTTTGCCCTCATTAGACTCCCCTCTGGAAGCGCTTTCACTGCAAGCTGCAGATTCCCTCCTAACAGCAAGCTTTAGGATAGGGTACTGAATTGTAACTTAACTGCGGCTAATAATGCGATTTTTGGAAAGAAAGTATCTCCCGCAGGGAAGCTGCTACCATCAAATGTTTGCCCTCATTAGACTCCCCTCTGGAAGCGCTTTCACTGCAAGCTGCAGATTCCCTCCTAACAGCAAGCTTTAGGATAGGGTACTGAATTGTAACTTAACTGCGGATAATAATGCGATTTTGGCAAAGAGAGTATCTCCCGCAGGGAAGCTGCTACCATCAAATGTTTGCCCTCGTTAGACTCCCCTCTGGAAGCGCTTTCACTGCACGCTGCAGATTCCCTCCTAACAGCAAGCTTTAGGATAGGGTACTGAATTGTAACTTACTTTCGCCTAATAATGCGATTTTGGCAAAGAGAGTATCTCCCGCAGGGAAGCTGCTACCATCAAATGTTTGCCCTCGTTAGACTCCCCTCTGGAAGCGCTTTCACTGCAAGCTGCAGATTACCGCCTAACAGCAAGCTTTAGGATAGGGTACTGAATTGTAAATTAACTGCGGCTAATAAAGCGATATTGGCAAAGAGAGTATCTTCCGCAGGGAAGCTGCTACCATCAAATGTTTGCCGTCATTAGACTCCCCTCTGGAAGCGCTTTCACTGCAAGCTGCAGATTCCCTCCTAACAGCAAGCTTTAGGATAGGGTACTGAATTGTAACTTACTTTCGCCTAATAATGCGATTTTGGAAAAGAGAGTATCTCCCGCAGGGAAGCTGCTACCATCAAATGTTTGCCCTCATTAGACTCCCCTCTGGAAGCGCTTACACTGCAAGCTGCAGATTCCCTCCTAACAGCAAGCTTTAGGATAGGGTACTGAATTGTAACTTAACTGCGGCTAATAAAGCGATATTGGCAAAGAGAGTATCTCCCGCAGGGAAGCTGCTACCATCAAATATTTGCCGTCATTAGACTCCCCTCTGGAAGCGCTTTCACTGCAAGCTGCAGATTCCCTCCTAACAGCAAGCTTTAGGATAGGGTACTGAATTGTAGCTCACTTTCGTCTAATAATGCGATTTTGGCAAAGAGAGTATCTCCCGCAGGGAAGCTGCTACCATCAAATGTTTGCCCTCATTGGACTCCCCTCTGGAAGCGCTTTCACTGCAAGCTGCAGATTCCCTCCTAACAGCAAGCTTTAGGATAGGGTACTGAATTGTAACTTAACTGCCGCTAATAAGGCGATTTTGGCAAAGAGAGTATCTTCCGCAGGGAAGCTGCTACCATCAAATATTTGCCGTCATTAGACTCCCCTCTGGAAGCGCTTTCACTGCAAGCTGCAGATTCCCTCCTAACAGCAAGCTTTAGGATAGGGTACTGAATTGTAACTTAACTGCGGCTAATAAAGCGATATTGGCAAAGAGAGTATCTCCCGCAGGGAAGCTGCTACCATCAAATGTTTGCCCTCATTGGACTCCCCTCTGGAAGCGCTTTCACTGCAAGCTGCAGATTCCCTCCTAACAGCAAGCTTTAGGATAGGGTACTGAATTGTAACTTAACTGCGGCTAATAAGGCGATTTTGGCAAAGAGAATATCTCCCGCAGGGAAGCTGCTACCATCAAATATTTGCCGTCATTAGACTCCCCTCTGGAAGCGCTTTCACTGCAAGCTGCAGATTCCCTCCTAACAGCAAGCTTTAGGATAGGGTACTGAATTGTAACTTAACTGCGGCTAATAAGACGATTTTGGCAAAGAGAGTACCTCCCGCAGGGAAGCTGCTACCATCAAATGTTTGCCCTCATTAGACTCCCCTCTGGAAGCGCTTTCACTGCAAGCTGCAGATTCCCTCCTAACAGCAAGCTTTAGGATAGGGTACTGAATTGTAACTTACTTTCGCCTAATAATGCGATTTTGGAAAAGAGAGTATCTCCCGCAGGGAAGCTGCTACCATCAAATGTTTGCCCTCATTAGACTCCCCTCTGGAAGCGCTTTCACTGCAAGCTGCAGATTCCCTCCTAACAGCAAGCTTTAGGATAGGGTACTGAATTGTAGCTCACTTTCGTCTAATAATGCGATTTTGGCAAAGAGAGTATCTCCCGCAGGGAAGCTGCTACCATCAAATGTTTGCCCTCATTAGACTCCCCTCTGGAAGCGCTTTCACTGCAAGATGCAGATTCCCTCCTAACAGCAAGCTTTAGGATAGGGTACTGAATTGTAACTTAACTGCGGCTAATAATGCGATTTTTGGAAAGAAAGTATCTCCCGCAGGGAAGCTGCTACCATCAAATGTTTGCCCTCATTAGACTCCCCTCTGGAAGCGCTTTCACTGCAAACTGCAGATTCCCTCCTAACAGCAAGCTTTAGGATAGGGTACTGAATTGTAACTTAACTGCGGCTAATAAAGCGATACTGGCTAAGAAAGTATCTCCCGCAGGGAAGCTGCTACCATCAAATATTTGCCGTCATTAGACTCCCCTCTGGAAGCGCTTTCACTGCAAGCTGCAGATTCCCTCCTAACAGCAAGCTTTAGGATAGGGTACTGAATTGTAGCTCACTTTCGTCTAATAATGCGATTTTGGCAAAGAGAGTATCTCCCGCAGGGAAGCTGCTACCATCAAATGTTTGCCCTCATTAGACTCCCCTCTGGAAGCGCTTTCACTGCAAGCTGCAGATTCCCTCCTAACAGCAAGCTTTAGGATAGGGCACTGAATTGTAACTTACTTTCGCCTAATAATGCGATTTTGGAAAGAGAGTATCTCCCGCAGGGAAGCTGCTACCATCAAATGTTTGCCCTCATTAGACTCCCCTCTGGAAGCGCTTTCACTGCAAGCTGCAGATTCCCTCCTAACAGCAAGCTTTAGGATAGGGTACTGAATTGTAACTCACTTTCGTCTAATAATGCGAGTTTGGCAAAGAGAGTATCTCCCGCAGGGAAGCTGCTACCATCAAATGTTTGCCCTCATTAGACTCCCCTCTGGAAGCGCTTTCACTGCAAGATGCAGATTCCCTCCTAACAGCAAGCTTTAGGATAGGGTACTGAATTGTAACTTAACTGCGGCTAATAATGCGATTTTTGGAAAGAAAGTATCTCCCGCAGGGAAGCTGCTACCATCAAATGTTTGCCCTCATTAGACTCCCCTCTGGAAGCGCTTTCACTGCAAGCTGCAGATTCCCTCCTAACAGCAAGCTTTAGGATAGGGTACTGAATTGTAACTTAACTGCGGATAATAATGCGATTTTTGCAAAGAGAGTATCTCCCGCAGGGAAGCTGCTACCATCAAATGTTTGCCCTCGTTAGACTCCCCTCTGGAAGCGCTTTCACTGCAAGCTGCAGATTCCCTCCTAACAGCAAGCTTTAGGATAGGGTACTGAATTGTAACTTAACTGCCGCTAATAAGGCGATTTTGGCAAAGAGAATATCTCCCGCAGGGAAGCTGCTACCATCAAATATTTGCCGTCATTAGACTCACCTCTGGAAGCGCTTTCCCTGCAAGCTGCAGATTCCCTCCTAACAGCAAGCTTTAGGATAGTGTACTGAATTGTAACTTACTTTCGCCTAATAATGCGATTTTGGCAAAGAGAGTATCTCCCGCAGGGAAGCTGCTACCATCAAATGTTTGCCGTCATTAGACTCCCCTCTGGAAGCGCTTTCACTGCAAGCTGCAGATTCACTCCTAACAGCAAGCTTTAGGATAGGGTACTGAATTGTAACTTACTTTCGCCTAATAATGCGATTTTGGCAAAGAGAGTATCTCCCGCAGGGAAGCTGCTACCATCAAATGTTTGCCCTCGTTAGACTCCCCTCTGGAAGCGCTTTCACTGCAAGCTGCAGATTCACTCCTAACAGCAAGCTTTAGGATAGGGTACTGAATTGTAAATTTACTGCGGCTAATAAAGCGATATTGGCAAAGAGATTATCTCCCGCAGGGAAGCTGCTACCATCAAATGTTTGCCCTCGTTAGACTCCCCTCTGGAAGCGCTTTCACTGCAAGCTGCAGATTCCCTCCTAACAGCAAGCTTTAGGATAGGGTACTGAATTGTAACTTAACTGCGGCTAATAATGCGATTTTTGGAAAGAAAGTATCTCCCGCAGGGAAGCTGCTACCATCAAATGTTTGCCCTCATTAGACTCCCCTCTGGAAGCGCTTTCACTGCAAGCTGCAGATTCCCTCCTAACAGCAAGCTTTAGGATAGGGTACTGAATTGTAACTTAACTGCGGCTAATAAAGCGATATAGGCAAAGAGAGTATCTCCCGCAGGGAAGCTGCTACCATCAAATATTTGCCGTCATTAGACTCCCCTCTGGAAGCGCTTTCACTGCAAGCTGCAGATTCCCTCCTAACAGCAAGCTTTAGGATAGGGTACTGAATTGTAGCTCACTTTCGTCTAATAATGCGATTTTGGCAAAGAGAGTATCTCCCGCAGGGAAGCTGCTACCATCAAATGTTTGCCCTCATTAGACTCCCCTCTGGAAGCGCTTTCACTGCAAGCTGCAGATTCCCTCCTAACAGCAAGCTTTAGGATAGGGTACTGAATTGTAGCTCACTTTCGTCTTATAATGCGATTTTGGCAAAGAGAGTATCTCCCGCAGTGAAGCTGCTACCATCAAATGTTTGCCCTCATTAGACTCCCCTCTGGAAGCGCTTTCACTGCAAGATGCAGATTCCCTCCTAACAGCAAGCTTTAGGATAGGGTACTGAATTTTAACTTAACTGCGAATAATAATGCGATTTTTGGAAAGAAAGTATCTCCCGCAGGGAAGCTGCTACCATCAAATGTTTGCCCTCATTAGACTCCCCTCTGGAAGTGCTTTCACTGCAAGCTGCAGATTCCCTCCTAACAGCAAGCTTTAGGATAGGGTACTGAATTGTAACTTAACTGCGGCTATTAAGACGATTTTGGCAAAGAGAGTATCTCCCGCAGGGAAGCGGCTACCATCAAATGTTTGCCCTCGTTAGACTCCCCTCTGGAAGCGCTTTCACTGCAAGCTGCAGATTCCCTCCTAACAGCAAGCTTTAGGATAGGGTAATGAATTGTATCTTAACTGTGGTTAATAAAGCGATATTGGCAAAGAGAGTATCTCCCGCAGGGAAGCTGCTACCATCAAATGTTTGCCCTCATTGGACTCCCCTCTGGAAGCGCTTTCACTGCAAGCTGCAGATTCCCTCCTAACAGCAAGCTTTAGGATAGGGTACTGAATTGTAACTTAACTGCGGCTAATAAGGCGATTTTGGCAAAGAGAATATCTCCCGCAGGGAAGCTGCTACCATCAAATATTTGCCGTCATTAGACTCCCCTCTGGAAGCGCTTTCACTGCAAGCTGCATATTACCTCCTAACAGCAAGCTTTAGGATAGGGTACTGAATTGTAACTTACTTTCGCCTAATAATGCGATTTTGGCAAAGAGAGTATCTCCCGCAGGGAAGCTGCTACCATCAAATGTTTGCACTCATTAGACTCCCCTCTGGAAGCGCTTTCACTGCAAGCTGCAGATTCCCTCCTAACAGCAAGCTTTAGGATAGGGTACTGAATTGTAACTTAACTGCGGCTAATAAAGCGATATTGGCAAAGAGAATATCTCCCGCAGGGAAGCTGCTACCATCAAATATTTGCCATCATTAGACTCCCCTCTGGAAGCGCTTTCACTGCAAGATGCAGATTCCCTCCTAACAGCAAGCTTTAGGATAGGGTACTGAATTGTAGCTCACTTTCGTCTAATAATGCGATTTTGGCAAAGAGAGTATCTCCCGCAGGGAAGCTGCTACCATCAAATGTTTGCCCTCATTAGACTCCCCTCTGGAAGCGCTTTCACTGCAAGCTGCAGATTCCCTCCTAACAGCAAGCTTTAGGATAGGGTACTGAATTGTAACTTAACTGCGGCTAATAAGACGATTTTGGCAAAGAGAGTACCTCCCGCAGGGAAGCTGCTACCATCAAATGTTTGCCCTCATTAGACTCCCCTCTGGAAGCGCTTTCACTGCAAGCTGCAGATTCCCTCCTAACAGCAAGCTTTAGGATAGGGTACTGAATTGTAACTTAACTGCGGCTAATAATGCGATTTTTGGAAAGAAAGTATCTCCCGCAGGGAAGCTGCTACCATCAAATGTTTGCCCTCATTAGACTCCCCTCTGGAAGCGCTTTCACTGCAAGCTGCAGATTCCCTCCTAACAGCAAGCTTTAGGATAGGGTACTGAATTGTAACTTAACTGCGGCTAATAAAGCGATATAGGCAAAGAGAGTATCTCCCGCAGGGAAGCTGCTACCATCAAATATTTGCCGTCATTAGACTCCCCTCTGGAAGCGCTTTCACTGCAAGCTGCAGATTCCCTCCTAACAGCAAGCTTTAGGATAGGGTACTGAATTGTAGCTCACTTTCGTCTAATAATGCGATTTTGGCAAAGAGAGTATCTCCCGCAGGGAAGCTGCTACCATCAAATGTTTGCCCTCGTTAGACTCCCCTCTGGAAGCGCTTTCACTGCAAGCTGCAGATTCCCTCCTAACAGCAAGCTTTAGGATAGGGTACTGAATTGTAGCTCACTTTCGTCTAATAATGCGATTTTGGCAAAGAGAGTATCTCCCGCAGGGAAGCTGCTACCATCAAATGTTTGCCCTCATTAGACTCCCCTCTGGAAGCGCTTTCACTGCAAGATGCAGATTCCCTCCTAACAGCAAGCTTTAGGATAGGGTACTGAATTGTAACTTAACTGCGGCTAATAATGCGATTTTTGGAAAGAAAGTATCTCCTGCAGGGAAGCTGCTACCATCAAATGTTTGCCCTCATTAGACTCCCCTCTGGAAGCGCTTTCACTGCAAGCTGCAGATTCCCTCCTAACAGCAAGCTTTAGGATAGGGTACTGAATTGTAACTTAACTGCGGCTAATAAAGCGATATTGGCAAAGAGAGTATCTCCCGCAGGGAAGCTGCTACCATCAAATATTTGCCGTCATTAGACTCCCCTCTGGAAGCGCTTTCACTGCAAGATGCAGATTCCCTCCTAACAGCAAGCTTTAGGATAGGGTACTGAATTGTAACTTAACTGCGGCTAATAATGCGATTTTTGCAAAGAGAGTATCTCCCGCAGGGAAGCTGCTACCATCAAATGTTTGCCCTCGTTAGACTCCCCTCTGGAAGCGCTTTCACTGCAAGCTGCAGATTCCCTCCTAACAGCAAGCTTTAGGATAGGGTACTGAATTGTAACTTAACTGCGGCTAATAAGGCGATTTTGGCAAAGAGAATATCTCCCGCAGGGAAGCTGCTACCATCAAATATTTGCCGTCATTAGACTCACCTCTGGAAGCGCTTTCACTGCAAGCTGCAGATTACCTCCTAACAGCAAGCTTTAGGATAGGGTACTGAATTGTAACTTACTTTCGCCTAATAATGCGATTTTGGCAAAGAGAGTATCTCCCGCAGGGACGCTGCTACCATCAAATGTTTGCCCTCATTAGACTCCCCTCTGGAAGCGCTTTCACTGCAAGCTGCAGATTCCCTCCTAACAGCAAGCTTTAGGATAGGGTACTGAATTGTAACTTACTTTCGCCTAATAATGCGATTTTGGCAAAGAGAGTATCTCCCGCAGGGACGCTGCTACCATCAAATGTTTGCCCTCATTAGACTCCCCTCTGGAAGCGCTTTCACTGCAAGCTGCAGATTCCCTCCTAACAGCAAGCTTTAGGATAGGGTACTGAATTGTAACTTACTTTCGCCTAATAATGCGATTTTGGCAAAGAGAGTATCTCCCGCAGGGAAGCTGCTACCATCAAATGTTTGCCCTCATTAGACTCCCCTCTGGAAGCGCTTTCACTGCAAGCTGCAGATTCCCTCCTAACAGCAAGCTTTAGGATAGGGTACTGAATTGTAACTTACTTTCGCCTAATAATGCGATTTTGGAAAAGAGACTATCTCCCGCAGGGAAGCTGCTACCATCAAATGTTTGCCCTCATTAGACTCCCCTCTGGAAGCGCTTTCACTGCAAGCTGCAGATTCCCTCCTAACAGCAAGCTTTAGGATAGGGTACTGAATTGTAACTTAACTGCGGCTAATAATGCGATTTTTGGAAAGAAAGTATCTCCCGCAGGGAAGCTGCTACCATCAAATGTTTGCCCTCATTAGACTCCCCTCTGGAAGCGCTTTCACTGCAAGCTGCAGATTCCCTCCTAACAGCAAGCTTTAGGATAGGGTACTGAATTGTAACTTAACTGCGGATAATAATGCGATTTTGGCAAAGAGAGTATCTCCCGCAGGGAAGCTGCTACCATCAAATGTTTGCCCTCGTTAGACTCCCCTCTGGAAGCGCTTTCACTGCACGCTGCAGATTCCCTCCTAACAGCAAGCTTTAGGATAGGGTACTGAATTGTAACTTACTTTCGCCTAATAATGCGATTTTGGCAAAGAGAGTATCTCCCGCAGGGAAGCTGCTACCATCAAATGTTTGCCCTCGTTAGACTCCCCTCTGGAAGCGCTTTCACTGCAAGCTGCAGATTACCGCCTAACAGCAAGCTTTAGGATAGGGTACTGAATTGTAAATTAACTGCGGCTAATAAAGCGATATTGGCAAAGAGAGTATCTTCCGCAGGGAAGCTGCTACCATCAAATGTTTGCCGTCATTAGACTCCCCTCTGGAAGCGCTTTCACTGCAAGCTGCAGATTCCCTCCTAACAGCAAGCTTTAGGATAGGGTACTGAATTGTAACTTACTTTCGCCTAATAATGCGATTTTGGAAAAGAGAGTATCTCCCGCAGGGAAGCTGCTACCATCAAATGTTTGCCCTCATTAGACTCCCCTCTGGAAGCGCTTACACTGCAAGCTGCAGATTCCCTCCTAACAGCAAGCTTTAGGATAGGGTACTGAATTGTAACTTAACTGCGGCTAATAAAGCGATATTGGCAAAGAGAGTATCTCCCGCAGGGAAGCTGCTACCATCAAATATTTGCCGTCATTAGACTCCCCTCTGGAAGCGCTTTCACTGCAAGCTGCAGATTCCCTCCTAACAGCAAGCTTTAGGATAGGGTACTGAATTGTAGCTCACTTTCGTCTAATAATGCGATTTTGGCAAAGAGAGTATCTCCCGCAGGGAAGCTGCTACCATCAAATGTTTGCCCTCATTGGACTCCCCTCTGGAAGCGCTTTCACTGCAAGCTGCAGATTCCCTCCTAACAGCAAGCTTTAGGATAGGGTACTGAATTGTAACTTAACTGCCGCTAATAAGGCGATTTTGGCAAAGAGAGTATCTTCCGCAGGGAAGCTGCTACCATCAAATATTTGCCGTCATTAGACTCCCCTCTGGAAGCGCTTTCACTGCAAGCTGCAGATTCCCTCCTAACAGCAAGCTTTAGGATAGGGTACTGAATTGTAACTTAACTGCGGCTAATAAAGCGATATTGGCAAAGAGAGTATCTCCCGCAGGGAAGCTGCTACCATCAAATGTTTGCCCTCATTGGACTCCCCTCTGGAAGCGCTTTCACTGCAAGCTGCAGATTCCCTCCTAACAGCAAGCTTTAGGATAGGGTACTGAATTGTAACTTAACTGCGGCTAATAAGGCGATTTTGGCAAAGAGAATATCTCCCGCAGGGAAGCTGCTACCATCAAATATTTGCCGTCATTAGACTCCCCTCTGGAAGCGCTTTCACTGCAAGCTGCAGATTCCCTCCTAACAGCAAGCTTTAGGATAGGGTACTGAATTGTAACTTAACTGCGGCTAATAAGACGATTTTGGCAAAGAGAGTACCTCCCGCAGGGAAGCTGCTACCATCAAATGTTTGCCCTCATTAGACTCCCCTCTGGAAGCGCTTTCACTGCAAGCTGCAGATTCCCTCCTAACAGCAAGCTTTAGGATAGGGTACTGAATTGTAACTTACTTTCGCCTAATAATGCGATTTTGGAAAAGAGAGTATCTCCCGCAGGGAAGCTGCTACCATCAAATGTTTGCCCTCATTAGACTCCCCTCTGGAAGCGCTTTCACTGCAAGCTGCAGATTCCCTCCTAACAGCAAGCTTTAGGATAGGGTACTGAATTGTAGCTCACTTTCGTCTAATAATGCGATTTTGGCAAAGAGAGTATCTCCCGCAGGGAAGCTGCTACCATCAAATGTTTGCCCTCATTAGACTCCCCTCTGGAAGCGCTTTCACTGCAAGATGCAGATTCCCTCCTAACAGCAAGCTTTAGGATAGGGTACTGAATTGTAACTTAACTGCGGCTAATAATGCGATTTTTGGAAAGAAAGTATCTCCCGCAGGGAAGCTGCTACCATCAAATGTTTGCCCTCATTAGACTCCCCTCTGGAAGCGCTTTCACTGCAAACTGCAGATTCCCTCCTAACAGCAAGCTTTAGGATAGGGTACTGAATTGTAACTTAACTGCGGCTAATAAAGCGATACTGGCTAAGAAAGTATCTCCCGCAGGGAAGCTGCTACCATCAAATATTTGCCGTCATTAGACTCCCCTCTGGAAGCGCTTTCACTGCAAGCTGCAGATTCCCTCCTAACAGCAAGCTTTAGGATAGGGTACTGAATTGTAGCTCACTTTCGTCTAATAATGCGATTTTGGCAAAGAGAGTATCTCCCGCAGGGAAGCTGCTACCATCAAATGTTTGCCCTCATTAGACTCCCCTCTGGAAGCGCTTTCACTGCAAGATGCAGATTCCCTCCTAACAGCAAGCTTTAGGATAGGGCACTGAATTGTAACTTACTTTCGCCTAATAATGCGATTTTGGAAAGAGAGTATCTCCCGCAGGGAAGCTGCTACCATCAAATGTTTGCCCTCATTAGACTCCCCTCTGGAAGCGCTTTCACTGCAAGCTGCAGATTCCCTCCTAACAGCAAGCTTTAGGATAGGGTACTGAATTGTAACTCACTTTCGTCTAATAATGCGAGTTTGGCAAAGAGAGTATCTCCCGCAGGGAAGCTGCTACCATCAAATGTTTGCCCTCATTAGACTCCCCTCTGGAAGCGCTTTCACTGCAAGATGCAGATTCCCTCCTAACAGCAAGCTTTAGGATAGGGTACTGAATTGTAACTTAACTGCGGCTAATAATGCGATTTTTGGAAAGAAAGTATCTCCCGCAGGGAAGCTGCTACCATCAAATGTTTGCCCTCATTAGACTCCCCTCTGGAAGCGCTTTCACTGCAAGCTGCAGATTCCCTCCTAACAGCAAGCTTTAGGATAGGGTACTGAATTGTAACTTAACTGCGGATAATAATGCGATTTTTGCAAAGAGAGTATCTCCCGCAGGGAAGCTGCTACCATCAAATGTTTGCCCTCGTTAGACTCCCCTCTGGAAGCGCTTTCACTGCAAGCTGCAGATTCCCTCCTAACAGCAAGCTTTAGGATAGGGTACTGAATTGTAACTTAACTGCCGCTAATAAGGCGATTTTGGCAAAGAGAATATCTCCCGCAGGGAAGCTGCTACCATCAAATATTTGCCGTCATTAGACTCACCTCTGGAAGCGCTTTCCCTGCAAGCTGCAGATTCCCTCCTAACAGCAAGCTTTAGGATAGTGTACTGAATTGTAACTTACTTTCGCCTAATAATGCGATTTTGGCAAAGAGAGTATCTCCCGCAGGGAAGCTGCTACCATCAAATGTTTGCCGTCATTAGACTCCCCTCTGGAAGCGCTTTCACTGCAAGCTGCAGATTCACTCCTAACAGCAAGCTTTAGGATAGGGTACTGAATTGTAACTTACTTTCGCCTAATAATGCGATTTTGGCAAAGAGAGTATCTCCCGCAGGGAAGCTGCTACCATCAAATGTTTGCCCTCGTTAGACTCCCCTCTGGAAGCGCTTTCACTGCAAGCTGCAGATTCACTCCTAACAGCAAGCTTTAGGATAGGGTACTGAATTGTAAATTTACTGCGGCTAATAAAGCGATATTGGCAAAGAGATTATCTCCCGCAGGGAAGCTGCTACCATCAAATGTTTGCCCTCGTTAGACTCCCCTCTGGAAGCGCTTTCACTGCAAGCTGCAGATTCCCTCCTAACAGCAAGCTTTAGGATAGGGTACTGAATTGTAGCTCACTTTCGTCTAATAATGCGATTTTGGCAAAGAGAGTATCTCCCGCAGGGAAGCTGCTACCATCAAATGTTTGCCCTCATTAGACTCCCCTCTGGAAGCGCTTTCACTGCAAGATGCAGATTCCCTCCTAACAGAAAGCTTTAGGATAGGGTACTGAATTGTAACTTACTTTCGCCTAATAATGCGATTTTTGAAAAGAGACTATCTCCCGCAGGGAAGCTGCTACCATCAAATGTTTGCCCTCATTAGACTCCCCTCTGGAAGCGCTTTCACTGCAAGCTGCAGATTCCCTCCTAACAGCAAGCTTTAGGATAGGGTACTGAATTGTAACTTAACTGCGGCTAATAATGCGATTTTTGGAAAGAAAGTATCTCCCGCAGGGAAGCTGCTACCATCAAATGTTTGCCCTCATTAGACTCCCCTCTGGAAGCGCTTTCACTGCAAGCTGCAGATTCCCTCCTAACAGCAAGCTTTAGGATAGGGTACTGAATTGTAACTTAACTGCGGCTAATAAAGCGATATTGGCAAAGAGAGTATCTCCCGCAGGGAAGCTGCTACCATCAAATATTTGCCGTCATTAGACTCCCCTCTGGAAGCGCTTTCACTGCAAGATGCAGATTCCCTCCTAACAGCAAGCTTTAGGATAGGGTAGTGAATTGTAGCTCACTTTCGTCTAATAATGCGATTTTGGCAAAGAGAGTATCTCCCGCAGGGAAGCTGCTACCATCAAATGTTTGCCCTCATTAGACTCCCCTCTGGAAGCGCTTTCACTGCAAGCTGCAGATTCCCTCCTAACAGCAAGCTTTAGGATAGAGGACTGAATTGTAGCTCACTTTCGTCTATTAATGCGATTTTGGCAAAGAGAGTATCTCCCGCAGGGAAGCTGCTACCATCAAATGTTTGCCCTCGTTAGACTCCCCTCTGGAAGCGCTTTCACTGCAAGCTGCAGATTCCCTCCTAACAGCAAGCTTTAGGATAGGGTACTGAATTGTAACTTAACTGCGGCTAATAATGCGATTTTTGGAAAGAAAGTATCTCCCGCAGGGAAGCTGCTACCATCAAATGTTTGCCCTCATTAGACTCCCCTCTGGAAGCGCTTTCACTGCAAGCTGCAGATTCCCTCCTAACAGCAAGCTTTAGGATAGGGTACTGAATTTTAACTTAACTGCGGCTAATAAAGCGATATTGCCAAAGAGAGTATCTCCCGCAGGGAAGCTGCTACCATCAAATATTTGCCGTCATTAGACTCCCCTCTGGAAGCGCTTTCACTGCAAGCTGCAGATTCCCTCCTAACAGCAAGCTTTAGGATAGGGTACTGAATTGTAGCTCACTTTCGTCTAATAATGCGATTTTGGCAAAGAGAGTATCTCCCGCAGGGAAGCTGCTACCATCAAATGTTTGCCCTCGTTAGACTCCCCTCTGGAAGCGCTTTCACTGCAAGATGCAGATTCCCTCCTAACAGCAAGCTTTAGGATAGGGTACTGAATTGTAACTTACTTTCGCCTAATAATGCGATTTTGGAAAAGAGACTATCTCCCGCAGGGAAGCTGCTACCATCAAATGTTTGCCCTCATTAGACTCCCCTCTGGAAGCGCTTTCACTGCAAGCTGCAGATTCACTCCTAACAGCAAGCTTTAGGATAGGGTACTGAATTGTAACTTAACTGCGGCTATTAAGACGATTTTGGCAAAGAGAGTATCTCCCGCAGGGAAGCTGCTACCATCAAATGTTTGCCCTCATTAGACTCCCCTCTGGAAGCGCTTTCACTGCAAGCTTCAGATTCCCTCCTAACAGCAAGCTTTAGGATAGGGTACTGAATTGTAACTTAACTGCGGCTAATAATGCGATTTTTGGAAAGAAAGTATCTCCCGCAGGGAAGCTGCTACCATCAAATGTTTGCCCTCATTAGACTCCCCTCTGGAAGCGCTTTCACTGCAAGCTGCAGATTCCCTCCTAACAGCAAGCTTTAGGATAGGGTACTGAATTGTAACTTAACTGCGGCTAATAAGGCGATTTTGGCAAAGAGAATATCTCCCACAGGGAAGCTGCTACCATCAAATGTTTGCCCTCGTTAGACTCCCCTCTGGAAGTGCTTTCACTGCAAGCTGCAGATTCCCTCCTAACAGCAAGCTTTAGGATAGGGTACTGAATTCTAACTTAACTGCGGCTAATAAAGCGATATTGGCAAAGAGAGTATCTCCCGCAGGGAAGCTGCTACCATCAAATGTTTGCCCTCATTGGACTCCCCTCTGGAAGCGCTTTCACTGCAAGCTGCAGATTACCTCCTAACAGCAAGCTTTAGGATAGGGTACTGAATTGTAACTTACTTTCGCCTAATAATGCGATTTTGGCAAAGAGAGTATCTCCCGCAGGGAAGCTGCTACCATCAAATATTTGCACTCATTAGACTCCCCTCTGGAAGCGCTTTCACTGCAAGCTGCAGATTCCCTCCTAACAGCAAGCTTTAGGATAGGGTACTGAATTGTAACTTAACTGCGGCTAATAAAGCGATATTGGCAAAGAGACTATCTCCCGCAGGGAAGCTGCTACCATCAAATATTTGCCGTCATTAGACTCCCCTCTGGAAGCGCTTTCACTGCAAGCTGCAGATTCTCTCCTAACAGCAAGCTTTAGGATAGGGTACTGAATTGTAACTTACTTTCGCCTAATAATGCGATTTTGGCAAAGAGGGTATCTCCCGCAGGGAAGCTGCTACCATCAAATGTTTGCCCTCATTAGACTCCCCTCTGGAAGCGCTTTCACTGCAAGCTGCAGATTCCCTCCTAACAGCAAGCTTTAGGATAGGGTAGTGAATTGTAACTTAACTGCGGCTAATAAGATGATATTGGCAAAGAGAGTACCTCCCGCAGGGAAGCTGCTACCATCAAATGTTTGCCCTCATTAGACTCCCCTCTGGAAGCGCTTTCACTGCAAGCTGCAGATTCCCTCCTAACAGCAAGCTTTAGGATAGGGTACTGAATTGTAACTTACTTTCGCCTAATAATGCGATTTTGGCAAAGAGAGTATCTCCCGCAGGGAAGCTGCTACCATCAAATGTTTGCCCTCGTTAGACTCCCCTCTGGAAGCGCTTTCACTGCAAGCTGCAGATTCCCTCCTAACAGCAAGCTTTAGGATAGGGTACTGAATTGTAGCTCACTTTCGTCTAATAATGCGATTTTGGCAAAGAGAGTATCTCCCGCAGGGAAGCTGCTACCATCAAATGTTTGCCCTCATTAGACTCCCCTCTGGAAGCGCTTTCACTGCAAGATGCAGATTCCCTCCTAACAGCAAGCTTTAGGATAGGGTACTGAATTGTAACTTAACTGCGGCAAATAATGCGATTTTTGGAAAGAAAGTATCTCCCGCAGGGAAGCTGCTACCATCAAATGTTTGCCCTCATTAGACTCCCCTCTGGAAGCGCTTTCACTGCAAGCTGCAGATTCCCTCCTAACAGCAAGCTTTAGGATAGGGTACTGAATTGTAACTTAACTGCGGATAATAATGCGATTTTGGCAAAGAGAGTACCTCCCGCAGGGAAGCTGCTACCATCAAATGTTTGCCCTCGTTAGACTCCCCTCTGGAAGCGCTTTCACTGCAAGCTGCAGATTCCCTCCTAACAGCAAGCTTTAGGATAGGGTACTGAATTGTAACTTAACTGCGGCTAATAAAGCGATATTGGCAAAGAGAGTATCTCCCGCAGGGAAGCTGCTACCATCAAATGTTTGCCCTCATTGGACTCCCCTCTGGAAGCGCTTTCACTGCAAGCTGCAGATTCACTCCTAACAGCAAGCTTTAGGATAGGGTACTGAATTGTAACTTAACTGCGGCTAATAAGGCGATTTTGGCAAAGAGAATATCTCCCGCAGGGAAGCTGCTACCATCAAATATTTGCCGTCATTAGACTCACCTCTGGAAGCGCTTTCACTGCAAGCTGCAGATTACCTCCTAACAGCAAGCTTTAGGATAGGGTACTGAATTGTAACTTACTTTCGCCTAATAATGCGATTTTGGCAAAGAGAGTATCTCCTGCAGGGAAGCTGCTACCATCAAATGTTTGCACTCATTAGACTCCCCTCTGGAAGCGCTTTCACTGCAAGCTGCAGATTCCCTCCTAACAGCAAGCTTTAGGATAGGGTACTGAATTGTAACTTACTTTCGCCTAATAATGCGATTTTGGCAAAGAGAGTATCTCCCGCAGGGAAGCTGCTACCATCAAATGTTTGCCCTCATTAGACTCCCCTCTGGAAGCGCTTTCACTGCAAGCTGCAGATTCCCTCCTAACAGCAAGCTTTAGGATAGGGTACTGAATTGTAACTTAACTGCGGCTAATAAGACGATTTTGGCAAAGAGAGTACCTCCCGCAGGGAAGCTGCTACCATCAAATGTTTGCCCTCATTAGACTCCCCTCTGGAAGCGCTTTCACTGCAAGATGCAGATTCCCTCCTAACAGCAAGCTTTAGGATAGGGTACTGAATTGTAATTTACTTTCGCCTAATAATGCGATTTTGGCAAAGAGAGTATCTCCCGCAGGGAAGCTGCTACCATCAAATGTTTGCCCTCGTTAGACTCCCCTCTGGAAGCGCTTTCACTGCAAGCTGCAGATTCACTCCTAACAGCAAGCTTTAGGATAGGGTACTGAATTGTAAATTAATTGAGGCTAATAAAGCGATATTGGCAAAGAGAGCATCTTCCGCAGGGAAGCTGCTACCATCAAATATTTGCCGTCATTAGACTCCCCTCTGGAAGCGCTTTCACTGCAAGCTGCAGATTCCCTCCTAACAGCAAGCTTTAGGATAGGGTACTGAATTGTAACTTAACTGCGGATAATAATGCGATTTTGGCAAAGAGAGTATCTCCCGCAGGGAAGCTGCTACCATCAAATGTTTGCCCTCGTTAGACTCCCCTCTGGAAGCGCTTTCACTGCAAGCTGCAGATTCCCTCCTAACAGCAAGCTTTAGGATAGGGTACTGAATTGTAACTTACTTTCGCCTAATAATGCGATTTTGGCAAAGAGAGTATCTCCCGCAGAGAAGCTGCTACCATCAAATGTTTGCCCTCGTTAGACTCCCCTCTGGAAGCGCTTTCACTGCAAGATGCAGATTCCCTCCTAACAGCAAGCTTTAGGATAGGGTACTGAATTGTAACTTACTTTCGCCTAATAATGCGATTTTGGCAAAGAGAGTATCTCCCGCAGAGAAGCTGCTACCATCAAATGTTTGCCCTCGTTAGACTCCCCTCTGGAAGCGCTTTCACTGCAAGATGCAGATTCCCTCCTAACAGCAAGCTTTAGGATAGGGTACTGAATTGTAACTTAACTGCGGCTAATAATGCGATTTTGACAAAGAGAGTATCTCCCGCAGGGAAGCTGCTACCATCAAATGTTTGCCCTCGTTAGACTCCCCTCTGGAAGCGCTTTCACTGCAAGCTGCAGATTCCCTCCTAACAGCAAGCTTTAGGATAGGGTACTGAATTGTAACTTAACTGCGGCTAATAATGCGATTTTGGCAAAGAGAGTATCTCCCGCAGGGAAGCTGCTACCATCAAATGTTTGCACTCATTAGACTCCCCTCTGGAAGCGCTTTCACTGCAAGCTGCAGATTCCCTCCTAACAGCAAGCTTTAGGATAGGGTACTGAATTGTAACTTACTTTCGCCTAATAATGCGATTTTGGCAAAGAGAGTATCTCCCGCAGGGAAGCTGCTACCATCAAATGTTTGCCCTCATTGGACTCCCCTCTGGAAGCGCTTTCACTGCAAGCTGCAGATTCCCTCCTAACAGCAAGCTTTAGGATAGGGTACTGAATTGTAACTTAACTGCGGCTAATAAGGCGATTTTGGCAAAGAGAATATCTCCCGCAGGGAAGCTGCTACCATCAAATGTTTGCCCTCATTAGACTCCCCTCTGGAAGCGCTTTCACTGCAAGATGCAGATTCCCTCCTAACAGCAAGCTTTAGGATAGGGTACTGAATTGTAGCACACTTTCGTCTAATAATGCGATTTTGGCAAAGAGAGTATCTCCCGCAGGGAAGCTGCTACCATCAAATGTTTGCCCTCATTAGACTCCCCTCTGGAAGCGCTTTCACTGCAAGCTGCAGATTCCCTCCTAACAGCAAGCTTTAGGATAGGGTACTGAATTGTAACTTACTTTCGCCTAATAATGCGATTTTGGCAAAGAGAGTATCTCCCGCAGGTAAGCTGCTACCATCAAATGTTTGCCCTCGTTAGACTCCCCTGTGGAAGCGCTTTGACTGCAAGCTGCAGATTCCCTCCTAACAGCAAGCTTTAGGATAGGGTACTGAATTGTAACTTACTTTCGCCTAATAATGCGATTTTGGCAAAGAGAGTATCTCCCGCAGGGAAGCTGCTACCATCAAATGTTTGCCCTCATTAGACTCCCCTCTGGAAGCGCTTTCACTGCAAGCTGCAGATTCACTCCTAACAGCAAGCTTTAGGATAGGGTACTGAATTGTAACTTAACTGTGGCTAATAATGCGATATTGGTAAAGAGAGTATCTCCCGCAGGGAAGCTGCTACCATCAAATGTTTGCCCTCGTTAGACTACCCTCTGGAAGCGCTTTCACTGCAAGCTGCAGATTCCCTCCTAACAGCAAGCTTTAGGATAGGGTACTGAATTGTAACTCTACTGCGGTAATAAGACGATTTTGGAAAAGAGAATATCTCCCGCAGGGAAGCTGCTACCATCAAATGTTTGCCCTCGTTAGACTCCCCTCTGGAAGCGCTTTCACTGCAAGCTGCAGATTCCCTCCTAACAGCAAGCTTTAGGATAGGGTACTGAATTGTAACTTACTTTCGCCTAATAATGCGATTTTGGAAAAGAGAGTATCTCCCGCAGGGAAGCTGCTAACATCAAATGTTTGCCCTCATTAGACTCCCCTCTGGAAGCGCTTTCACTGCAAGCTGCAGATTCCCTCCTAACAGCAAGCTTTAGGATAGGGTACTGAATTGTAACTTAACTGCGGCTAATAAGACGATATTGGCAAAGAGAGTATCTCCCGCAGGGAAGCTGCTACCATCAAATGTTTGCCCTCATTAGACTCCCCTCTGGAAGCGCTTTCACTGCAAGATGCAGATTCCCTCCTAACAGCAAGCTTTAGGATAGGGTACTGAATTGTAACTTAACTGCGGATAATAATGCGATTTTGGAAAAGAGAGTACCTCCCGCAGGGAAGCTGCTACCATCAAATGTTTGCCCTCGTTAGACTCCCCTCTGGAAGCGCTTTCACTGCAAGCTGCAGATTCCCTCCTAACAGCAAGCTTTAGGATAGGGTACTGAATTGTAACTTACTTTCGCCTAATAATGCGATTTTGGCAAAGAGAGTATCTCCCGCAGGGAAGCTGCTACCATCAAATGTTTGCCCTCATTAGACTCCCCTCTGGAAGCGCTTTCACTGCAAGCTGCAGATTCCCTCCTAACAGCAAGCTTTAGGATAGGGTACTGAATTGTAACTTAACTGCGGATAATAATGCGATTTTGGAAAAGAGAATATCTCCCGCAGGGAAGCTGCTACCATCAAATGTTTGCCCTCGTTAGACTCCCCTCTGGAAGCGCTTTCACTGCAAGCTGCAGATTCCCTCCTAACAGCAAGCTTTAGGATAGGGTACTGAATTGTAACTTAACTGCGGATAATAATGCGATTTTGGCAAAGAGAGTATCTCCCGCAGGGAAGCTGCTACCATCAAATGTTTGCCCTCGTTAGACTCCCCTCTGGAAGCGCTTTGACTGCAAGCTGCAGATTCCCTCCTAACAGCAAGCTTTAGGATAGGGTACTGAATTGTAACTTAACTGCGGATAATAATGCGATTTTGGCAAAGAGAGTATCTCCCGCAGGGAAGCTGCTAACATCAAATGTTTGCCCTCATTAGACTCCCCTCTGGAAGCGCTTTCACTGCAAGCTGCAGATTCCCTCCTAACAGCAAGCTTTAGGATAGGGTACTGAATTGTATCTTACCTGCGGATAATAATGCGATTTTGGAAAAGAGAGTATCTCCCGCAGGGAAGCTGCTACCATCAAATGTTTGCCCTCGTTAGACTCCCCTCTGGAAGCGCTTTCACTGCAAGCTGCAGATTACCTCCTA
Source organism: Phaenicophaeus curvirostris (assembly GCF_032191515.1). Classification (NCBI taxonomy): domain Eukaryota; kingdom Metazoa; phylum Chordata; class Aves; order Cuculiformes; family Cuculidae; genus Phaenicophaeus; species Phaenicophaeus curvirostris. The sequence goes on from NW_027206728.1 coordinate 78,947, forward strand.
ACAGCAAGCTTTAGGATAGGGTACTGAATTGTAACTTAACTGCGGCTAATAATGCGATTTTGACAAAGAGAGTATCTCCCGCAGGGAAGCTGCTACCATCAAATGTTTGCCCTCGTTAGACTCCCCTCTGGCAGCGCTTTCACTGCAAGCTGCAGATTCCCTCCTAACAGCAAGCTTTAGGATAGGGTACTGAATTGTAACTTAACTGCGGCTAATAAGGCGATTTTGGCAAAGAGAGTACCTCCCGCAGGGAAGCTGCTACCATCAAATGTTTGCCCTCATTAGACTCCCCTCTGGAAGCGCTTTCACTGCAAGCTGCAGATTCCCTCCTAACAGCAAGCTTTAGGATAGGGTACTGAATTGTAACTTACTTTCGCCTAATAATGCGATTTTGGCAAAGAGAGTATCTCCCGCAGGGAAGCTGCTACCATCAAATGTTTGCCCTCATTAGACTCCCCTCTGGAAGCGCTTTCACTGCAAGATGCAGATTCCCTCCTAACAGCAAGCTTTAGGATAGGGTACTGAATTGTAACTTAACTGCGGCTAATAAAGCGATATTGCCAAAGAGAGTATCTCCCGCAGGGAAGCTGCTACCATCAAATATTTGCCGTCATTAGACTCCCCTCTGGAAGCGCTTTCACTGCAAGCTGCAGATTCCCTCCTAACAGCAAGCTTTAGGATAGGGTACTGAATTGTAGCTCACTTTCGTCTAATAATGCGATTTTGGCAAAGAGAGTATCTCCCGCAGGGAAGCTGCTACCATCAAATGTTTGCCCTCGTTAGACTCCCCTCTGGAAGCGCTTTCACTGCAAGATGCAGATTCCCTCCTAACAGCAAGCTTTAGGATAGGGTACTGAATTGTAACTTACTTTCGCCTAATAATGCGATTTTGGAAAAGAGACTATCTCCCGCAGGGAAGCTGCTACCATCAAATGTTTGCCCTCATTAGACTCCCCTCTGGAAGCGCTTTCACTGCAAGCTGCAGATTCACTCCTAACAGCAAGCTTTAGGATAGGGTACTGAATTGTAACTTAACTGCGGCTATTAAGACGATTTTGGCAAAGAGAGTATCTCCCGCAGGGAAGCTGCTACCATCAAATGTTTGCCCTCATTAGACTCCCCTCTGGAAGCGCTTTCACTGCAAGCTTCAGATTCCCTCCTAACAGCAAGCTTTAGGATAGGGTACTGAATTGTAACTTAACTGCGGCTAATAATGCGATTTTTGGAAAGAAAGTATCTCCCGCAGGGAAGCTGCTACCATCAAATGTTTGCCCTCATTAGACTCCCCTCTGGAAGCGCTTTCACTGCAAGCTGCAGATTCCCTCCTAACAGCAAGCTTTAGGATAGGGTACTGAATTGTAACTTAACTGCGGCTAATAAGGCGATTTTGGCAAAGAGAATATCTCCCACAGGGAAGCTGCTACCATCAAATGTTTGCCCTCGTTAGACTCCCCTCTGGAAGTGCTTTCACTGCAAGCTGCAGATTCCCTCCTAACAGCAAGCTTTAGGATAGGGTACTGAATTCTAACTTAACTGCGGCTAATAAAGCGATATTGGCAAAGAGAGTATCTCCCGCAGGGAAGCTGCTACCATCAAATGTTTGCCCTCATTGGACTCCCCTCTGGAAGCGCTTTCACTGCAAGCTGCAGATTACCTCCTAACAGCAAGCTTTAGGAAAGGGTACTGAATTGTAACTTACTTTCGCCTAATAATGCGATTTTGGCAAAGAGAGTATCTCCCGCAGGGAAGCTGCTACCATCAAATGTTTGCACTCATTAGAGTCCCCTCTGGAAGCGCTTTCACTGCAAGCTGCAGATTCCCTCCTAACAGCAAGCTTTAGGATAGGGTACTGAATTGTAACTTAACTGCGGCTAATAAAGCGATATTGGCAAAGAGACTATCTCCCGCAGGGAAGCTGCTACCATCAAATATTTGCCGTCATTAGACTCCCCTCTGGAAGCGCTTTCACTGCAAGCTGCAGATTCTCTCCTAACAGCAAGCTTTAGGATAGGGTACTGAATTGTAACTTACTTTCGCCTAATAATGCGATTTTGGCAAAGAGGGTATCTCCCGCAGGGAAGCTGCTACCATCAAATGTTTGCCCTCATTAGACTCCCCTCTGGAAGCGCTTTCACTGCAAGCTGCAGATTCCCTCCTAACAGCAAGCTTTAGGATAGGGTAGTGAATTGTAACTTAACTGCGGCTAATAAGATGATATTGGCAAAGAGAGTACCTCCCGCAGGGAAGCTGCTACCATCAATTGTTTGCCCTCATTAGACTCCCCTCTGGAAGCGCTTTCACTGCAAGCTGCAGATTCCCTCCTAACAGCAAGCTTTAGGATAGGGTACTGAATTGTAACTTACTTTCGCCTAATAATGCGATTTTGGCAAAGAGAGTATCTCCCGCAGGGAAGCTGCTACCATCAAATGTTTGCCCTCGTTAGACTCCCCTCTGGAAGCGCTTTCACTGCAAGCTGCAGATTCCCTCCTAACAGCAAGCTTTAGGATAGGGTACTGAATTGTAACTTAACTGCGGCTAATAAAGCGATATTGGCAAAGAGAGTATCTCCCGCAGGGAAGCTGCTACCATCAAATATTTGCCGTCATTAGACTCCCCTCTGGAAGCGCTTTCACTGCAAGCTGCAGATTACCTCCTAACAGCAAGCTTTAGGATAGGGTACTGAATTGTAGCTCACTTTCGTCTAATAATGCGATTTTGGCAAAGAGAGTATCTCCCGCAGGGAAGCTGCTACCATCAAATGTTTGCCCTCATTAGACTCCCCTCTGGAAGCGCTTTCACTGCAAGATGCAGATTCCCTCCTAACAGCAAGCTTTAGGATAGGGTACTGAATTGTAACTTAACTGCGGCAAATAATGCGATTTTTGGAAAGAAAGTATCTCCCGCAGGGAAGCTGCTACCATCAAATGTTTGCCCTCATTAGACTCCCCTCTGGAAGCGCTTTCACTGCAAGCTGGAGATTCCCTCCTAACAGCAAGCTTTAGGATAGGGTACTGAATTGTAACTTAACTGCGGATAATAATGCGATTTTGGCAAAGAGAGTACCTCCCGCAGGGAAGCTGCTACCATCAAATGTTTGCCCTCGTTAGACTCCCCTCTGGAAGCGCTTTCACTGCAAGCTGCAGATTCCCTCCTAACAGCAAGCTTTAGGATAGGGTACTGAATTGTAACTTAACTGCGGCTAATAAAGCGATATTGGCAAAGAGAGTATCTCCCGCAGGGAAGCTGCTACCATCAAATGTTTGCCCTCATTGGACTCCCCTCTGGAAGCGCTTTCACTGCAAGCTGCAGATTCACTCCTAACAGCAAGCTTTAGGATAGGGTACTGAATTGTAACTTAACTGCGGCTAATAAGGCGATTTTGGCAAAGAGAATATCTCCCGCAGGGAAGCTGCTACCATCAAATATTTGCCGTCATTAGACTCACCTCTGGAAGCGCTTTCACTGCAAGCTGCAGATTCACTCCTAACAGCAAGCTTTAGGATAGGGTACTGAATTGTAACTTACTTTCGCCTAATAATGCGATTTTGGCAAAGAGAGTATCTCCTGCAGGGAAGCTGCTACCATCAAATGTTTGCACTCATTAGACTCCCCTCTGGAAGCGCTTTCACTGCAAGCTGCAGATTCCCTCCTAACAGCAAGCTTTAGGATAGGGTACTGAATTGTAACTTAACTGCGGCTAATAAAGCGATATTGGCAAAGAGAATATCTCCCGCAGGGAAGCTGCTACCATCAAATATTTGCCGTCATTAGACTCCCCTCTGGAAGCGCTTTCACTGCAAGCTGCAGATTCCCTCCTAACAGCAAGCTTTAGGATAGGGTACTGAATTGTAACTTACTTTCGCCTAATAATGCGATTTTGGCAAAGAGAGTATCTCCCGCAGGGAAGCTGCTACCATCAAATGTTTGCCCTCATTAGACTCCCCTCTGGAAGCGCTTTCACTGCAAGCTGCAGATTCCCTCCTAACAGCAAGCTTTAGGATAGGGTACTGAATTGTAACTTAACTGCGGCTAATAAGACGATTTTGGCAAAGAGAGTACCTCCCGCAGGGAAGCTGCTACCATCAAATGTTTGCCCTCATTAGACTCCCCTCTGGAAGCGCTTTCACTGCAAGATGCAGATTCCCTCCTAACAGCAAGCTTTAGGATAGGGTACTGAATTGTAATTTACTTTCGCCTAATAATGCGATTTTGGCAAAGAGAGTATCTCCCGCAGGGAAGCTGCTACCATCAAATGTTTGCCCTCGTTAGACTCCCCTCTGGAAGCGCTTTCACTGCAAGCTGCAGATTCACTCCTAACAGCAAGCTTTAGGATAGGGTACTGAATTGTAAATTAATTGAGGCTAATAAAGCGATATTGGCAAAGAGAGCATCTTCCGCAGGGAAGCTGCTACCATCAAATATTTGCCGTCATTAGACTCCCCTCTGGAAGCGCTTTCACTGCAAGCTGCAGATTCCCTCCTAACAGCAAGCTTTAGGATAGGGTACTGAATTGTAACTTACTTTCGCCTAATAATGCGATTTTGGCAAAGAGAGTATCTCCCGCAGAGAAGCTGCTACCATCAAATGTTTGCCCTCGTTAGACTCCCCTCTGGAAGCGCTTTCACTGCAAGATGCAGATTCCCTCCTAACAGCAAGCTTTAGGATAGGGTACTGAATTGTAACTTACTTTCGCCTAATAATGCGATTTTGGCAAAGAGAGTATCTCCCGCAGAGAAGCTGCTACCATCAAATGTTTGCCCTCGTTAGACTCCCCTCTGGAAGCGCTTTCACTGCAAGATGCAGATTCCCTCCTAACAGCAAGCTTTAGGATAGGGTACTGAATTGTAACTTAACTGCGGCTAATAATGCGATTTTGACAAAGAGAGTATCTCCCGCAGGGAAGCTGCTACCATCAAATGTTTGCCCTCGTTAGACTCCCCTCTGGAAGTGCTTTCACTGCAAGCTGCAGATTCCCTCCTAACAGCAAGCTTTAGGATAGGGTACTGAATTGTAACTTACTTTCGCCTAATAATGCGATTTTGGAAAAGAGAGTATCTCCCGCAGGGAAGCTGCTACCATCAAATGTTTGCCCTCATTGGACTCCCCTCTGGAAGCGCTTTCACTGCAAGCTGCAGATTCCCTCCTAACAGCAAGCTTTAGGATAGGGTACTGAATTGTAACTTAACTGCGGCTAATAAGGCGATTTTGGCAAAGAGAATATCTCCCGCAGGGAAGCTGCTACCATCAAATGTTTGCCCTCATTAGACTCCCCTCTGGAAGCGCTTTCACTGCAAGCTGCAGATTCCCTCCTAACAGCAAGCTTTAGGATAGGGTACTGAATTGTAGCACACTTTCGTCTAATAATGCGATTTTGGCAAAGAGAGTATCTCCCGCAGGGAAGCTGCTACCATCAAATGTTTGCCCTCATTAGACTCCCCTCTGGAAGCGCTTTCACTGCAAGCTGCAGATTCCCTCCTAACAGCAAGCTTTAGGATAGGGTACTGAATTGTAACTTACTTTCGCCTAATAATGCGATTTTGGCAAAGAGAGTATCTCCCGCAGGTAAGCTGCTACCATCAAATGTTTGCCCTCGTTAGACTCCCCTGTGGAAGCGCTTTGACTGCAAGCTGCAGATTCCCTCCTAACAGCAAGCTTTAGGATAGGGTACTGAATTGTAACTTACTTTCGCCTAATAATGCGATTTTGGCAAAGAGAGTATCTCCCGCAGGGAAGCTGCTACCATCAAATGTTTGCCCTCATTAGACTCCCCTCTGGAAGCGCTTTCACTGCAAGATGCAGATTCCCTCCTAACAGCAAGCTTTAGGATAGGGTACTGAATTGTAACTTAACTGCGGATAATAATGCGATTTTGGAAAAGAGAGTACCTCCCGCAGGGAAGCTGCTACCATCAAATGTTTGCCCTCGTTAGACTCCCCTCTGGAAGCGCTTTCACTGCAAGCTGCAGATTCCCTCCTAACAGCAAGCTTTAGGATAGGGTACTGAATTGTAACTTACTTTCGCCTAATAATGCGATTTTGGCAAAGAGAGTATCTCCCGCAGGGAAGCTGCTACCATCAAATGTTTGCCCTCATTAGACTCCCCTCTGGAAGCGCTTTCACTGCAAGCTGCAGATTCCCTCCTAACAGCAAGCTTTAGGATAGGGTACTGAATTGTAACTTAACTGCGGATAATAATGCGATTTTGGAAAAGAGAATATCTCCCGCAGGGAAGCTGCTACCATCAAATGTTTGCCCTCGTTAGACTCCCCTCTGGAAGCGCTTTCACTGCAAGCTGCAGATTCCCTCCTAACAGCAAGCTTTAGGATAGGGTACTGAATTGTAACTTAACTGCGGATAATAATGCGATTTTGGCAAAGAGAGTATCTCCCGCAGGGAAGCTGCTACCATCAAATGTTTGCCCTCGTTAGACTCCCCTCTGGAAGCGCTTTCACTGCAAGCTGCAGATTCCCTCCTAACAGCAAGCTTTAGGATAGGGTACTGAATTGTTACTTAACTGTGGATAATAATGCGATTTTGGCAAAGAGAGTATCTCCCGCAGGGAAGCTGCTACCATCAAATGTTTGCCCTCGTTAGACTCCCCTCTGGAAGCGCTTTCACTGCAAGCTGCAGATTCCCTCCTAACAGCAAGCTTTAGGATAGGGTACTGAATTGTAACATACTTTTGCCTAATAATGCGATTTTGGCAAAGAGAGTATCTCCCGCAGGGAAGCTGCTACCATCAAATGTTTGCCCTCATTGGACTCCCCTCTGGAAGCGCTTTCACTGCAAGCTGCAGATTCCCTCCTAACAGCAAGCTTTAGGATAGGGTACTGAATTGTAACTTACTTTCGCCTAATAATGCGATTTTGGCAAAGAGAGTATCTCCCGCAGGGAAGCTGCTACCATCAAATGTTTGCCCTCATTAGACTCCCCTCTGGAAGCGCTTTCACTGCAAGCTGCAGATTCCCTCCTAACAGCAAGCTTTAGGATAGGGTACTGAATTGTAACTTAACTGCGGCTAATAATGCGATTTTGGCAAAGAGAGTATCTCCCGCAGGGAAGCTGCTACCATCAAATGTTTGCCCTCATTAGACTCCCCTCTGGAAGCGCTTTCACTGCAAGCTGCAGATTCCCTCCTAACAGCAAGCTTTAGGATAGGGTACTGAATTGTATCTTACCTGCGGATAATAATGCGATTTTGGAAAAGAGAGTATCTCCCGCAGGGAAGCTGCTACCATCAAATGTTTGCCCTCGTTAGACTCCCCTCTGGAAGCGCTTTCACTGCAAGCTGCAGATTCCCTCCTAACAGCAAGCTTTAGGATAGGGTACTGAATTGTAACTTAACTGCGGCTAATAATGCGATTTTGACAAAGAGAGTATCTCCCGCAGGGAAGCTGCTACCATCAAATGTTTGCCCTCGTTAGACTCCCCTCTGGCAGCGCTTTCACTGCAAGCTGCAGATTCCCTCCTAACAGCAAGCTTTAGGATAGGGTACTGAATTGTAACTTAACTGCGGCTAATAAGGCGATTTTGGCAAAGAGAGTACCTCCCGCAGGGAAGCTGCTACCATCAAATGTTTGCCCTCATTAGACTCCCCTCTGGAAGCGCTTTCACTGCAAGCTGCAGATTCCCTCCTAACAGCAAGCTTTAGGATAGGGTACTGAATTGTAACTTACTTTCGCCTAATAATGCGATTTTGGCAAAGAGAGTATCTCCCGCAGGGAAGCTGCTACCATCAAATGTTTGCCCTCATTAGACTCACCTCTGGAAGCGCTTTCACTGCAAGATGCAGATTCCCTCCTAACAGCAAGCTTTAGGATAGGGTACTGAATTGTAACTTAACTGCGGCTAATAATGCGATTTTTGGAAAGAAAGTATCTCCCGCAGGGAAGCTGCTACCATCAAATGTTTGCCCTCGTTAGACTCCCCTCTGGAAGCGCTTTCACTGCAAGCTGCAGATTCCCTCCTAACAGCAAGCTTTAGGATAGGGTACTGAATTGTAACATACTTTTGCCTAATAATGCGATTTTGGCAAAGAGAGTATCTCCCGCAGGGAAGCTGCTACCATCAAATGTTTGCCCTCATTGGACTCCCCTCTGGAAGCGCTTTCACTGCAAGCTGCAGATTCCCTCCTAACAGCAAGCTTTAGGATAGGGTACTGAATTGTAACTTACTTTCGCCTAATAATGCGATTTTGGAAAAGAGAGTATCTCCCGCAGGGAAGCTGCTAACATCAAATGTTTGCCCTCATTAGACTCCCCTCTGGAAGCGCTTTCACTGCAAGCTGCAGATTCCCTCCTAACAGCAAGCTTTAGGATAGGGTACTGAATTGTAACTTAACTGCGGCTAATAAGACGATATTGGCAAAGAGAGTATCTCCCGCAGGGAAGCTGCTACCATCAAATGTTTGCCCTCATTAGACTCCCCTCTGGAAGCGCTTTCACTGCAAGATGCAGATTCCCTCCTAACAGCAAGCTTTAGGATAGGGTACTGAATTGTAACTTAACTGCGGATAATAATGCGATTTTGGAAAAGAGAGTACCTCCCGCAGGGAAGCTGCTACCATCAAATGTTTGCCCTCGTTAGACTCCCCTCTGGAAGCGCTTTCACTGCAAGCTGCAGATTCCCTCCTAACAGCAAGCTTTAGGATAGGGTACTGAATTGTAACTTACTTTCGCCTAATAATGCGATTTTGGCAAAGAGAGTATCTCCCGCAGGGAAGCTGCTACCATCAAATGTTTGCCCTCATTAGACTCCCCTCTGGAAGCGCTTTCACTGCAAGCTGCAGATTCCCTCCTAACAGCAAGCTTTAGGATAGGGTACTGAATTGTAACTTAACTGCGGATAATAATGCGATTTTGGAAAAGAGAATATCTCCCGCAGGGAAGCTGCTACCATCAAATGTTTGCCCTCGTTAGACTCCCCTCTGGAAGCGCTTTCACTGCAAGCTGCAGATTCCCTCCTAACAGCAAGCTTTAGGATAGGGTACTGAATTGTAACTTAACTGCGGATAATAATGCGATTTTGGCAAAGAGAGTATCTCCCGCAGGGAAGCTGCTACCATCAAATGTTTGCCCTCGTTAGACTCCCCTCTGGAAGCGCTTTCACTGCAAGCTGCAGATTCCCTCCTAACAGCAAGCTTTAGGATAGGGTACTGAATTGTTACTTAACTGTGGATAATAATGCGATTTTGGCAAAGAGAGTATCTCCCGCAGGGAAGCTGCTACCATCAAATGTTTGCCCTCGTTAGACTCCCCTCTGGAAGCGCTTTCACTGCAAGCTGCAGATTCCCTCCTAACAGCAAGCTTTAGGATAGGGTACTGAATTGTAACATACTTTTGCCTAATAATGCGATTTTGGCAAAGAGAGTATCTCCCGCAGGGAAGCTGCTACCATCAAATGTTTGCCCTCATTGGACTCCCCTCTGGAAGCGCTTTCACTGCAAGCTGCAGATTCCCTCCTAACAGCAAGCTTTAGGATAGGGTACTGAATTGTAACTTACTTTCGCCTAATAATGCGATTTTGGCAAAGAGAGTATCTCCCGCAGGGAAGCTGCTAACATCAAATGTTTGCCCTCATTAGACTCCCCTCTGGAAGCGCTTTCACTGCAAGCTGCAGATTCCCTCCTAACAGCAAGCTTTAGGATAGGGTACTGAATTGTAACTTAACTGCGGCTAATAATGCGATTTTGGCAAAGAGAGTATCTCCCGCAGGGAAGCTGCTACCATCAAATGTTTGCCCTCATTAGACTCCCCTCTGGAAGCGCTTTCACTGCAAGATGCAGATTCCCTCCTAACAGCAAGCTTTAGGATAGGGTACTGAATTGTATCTTACCTGCGGATAATAATGCGATTTTGGAAAAGAGAGTATCTCCCGCAGGGAAGCTGCTACCATCAAATGTTTGCCCTCGTTAGACTCCCCTCTGGAAGCGCTTTCACTGCAAGCTGCAGATTACCTCCTAACAGCAAGCTTTAGGATAGGGTACTGAATTGTAACTTAACTGCGGCTAATAATGCGATTTTGACAAAGAGAGTATCTCCCGCAGGGAAGCTGCTACCATCAAATGTTTGCCCTCGTTAGACTCCCCTCTGGCAGCGCTTTCACTGCAAGCTGCAGATTCCCTCCTAACAGCAAGCTTTAGGATAGGGTACTGAATTGTAACTTAACTGCGGCTAATAAGGCGATTTTGGCAAAGAGAGTACCTCCCGCAGGGAAGCTGCTACCATCAAATGTTTGCCCTCATTAGACTCCCCTCTGGAAGCGCTTTCACTGCAAGCTGCAGATTCCCTCCTAACAGCAAGCTTTAGGATAGGGTACTGAATTGTAACTTACTTTCGCCTAATAATGCGATTTTGGCAAAGAGAGTATCTCCCGCAGGGAAGCTGCTACCATCAAATGTTTGCCCTCATTAGACTCACCTCTGGAAGCGCTTTCACTGCAAGATGCAGATTCCCTCCTAACAGCAAGCTTTAGGATAGGGTACTGAATTGTAACTTAACTGCGGCTAATAATGCGATTTTTGGAAAGAAAGTATCTCCCGCAGGGAAGCTGCTAACATCAAATGTTTGCCCTCGTTAGACTCCCCTCTGGAAGCGCTTTCACTGCAAGCTGCAGATTCCCTCCTAACAGCAAGCTTTAGGATAGGGTACTGAATTGTAACATACTTTTGCCTAATAATGCGATTTTGGCAAAGAGAGTATCTCCCGCAGGGAAGCTGCTACCATCAAATGTTTGCCCTCATTGGACTCCCCTCTGGAAGCGCTTTCACTGCAAGCTGCAGATTCCCTCCTAACAGCAAGCTTTAGGATAGGGTACTGAATTGTAACTTACTTTCGCCTAATAATGCGATTTTGGAAAAGAGAGTATCTCCCGCAGGGAAGCTGCTAACATCAAATGTTTGCCCTCATTAGACTCCCCTCTGGAAGCGCTTTCACTGCAAGCTGCAGATTCCCTCCTAACAGCAAGCTTTAGGATAGGGTACTGAATTGTAACTTAACTGCGGCTAATAAGACGATATTGGCAAAGAGAGTATCTCCCGCAGGGAAGCTGCTACCATCAAATGTTTGCCCTCATTAGACTCCCCTCTGGAAGCGCTTTCACTGCAAGATGCAGATTCCCTCCTAACAGCAAGCTTTAGGATAGGGTACTGAATTGTAACTTAACTGCGGATAATAATGCGATTTTGGAAAAGAGAGTACCTCCCGCAGGGAAGCTGCTACCATCAAATGTTTGCCCTCGTTAGACTCCCCTCTGGAAGCGCTTTCACTGCAAGCTGCAGATTCCCTCCTAACAGCAAGCTTTAGGATAGGGTACTGAATTGTAACTTACTTTCGCCTAATAATGCGATTTTGGCAAAGAGAGTATCTCCCGCAGGGAAGCTGCTACCATCAAATGTTTGCCCTCATTAGACTCCCCTCTGGAAGCGCTTTCACTGCAAGCTGCAGATTCCCTCCTAACAGCAAGCTTTAGGATAGGGTACTGAATTGTAACTTAACTGCGGATAATAATGCGATTTTGGAAAAGAGAATATCTCCCGCAGGGAAGCTGCTACCATCAAATGTTTGCCCTCGTTAGACTCCCCTCTGGAAGCGCTTTCACTGCAAGCTGCAGATTCCCTCCTAACAGCAAGCTTTAGGATAGGGTACTGAATTGTAACTTAACTGCGGATAATAATGCGATTTTGGCAAAGAGAGTATCTCCCGCAGGGAAGCTGCTACCATCAAATGTTTGCCCTCGTTAGACTCCCCTCTGGAAGCGCTTTCACTGCAAGCTGCAGATTCCCTCCTAACAGCAAGCTTTAGGATAGGGTACTGAATTGTTACTTAACTGTGGATAATAATGCGATTTTGGCAAAGAGAGTATCTCCCGCAGGGAAGCTGCTACCATCAAATGTTTGCCCTCGTTAGACTCCCCTCTGGAAGCGCTTTCACTGCAAGCTGCAGATTCCCTCCTAACAGCAAGCTTTAGGATAGGGTACTGAATTGTAACATACTTTTGCCTAATAATGCGATTTTGGCAAAGAGAGTATCTCCCGCAGGGAAGCTGCTACCATCAAATGTTTGCCCTCATTAGACTCCCCTCTGGAAGCGCTTTCACTGCAAGATGCAGATTCCCTCCTAACAGCAAGCTTTAGGATAGGGTACTGAATTGTAACTTAACTGCGGCTAATAATGCGATTTTTGGAAAGAAAGTATCTCCCGCAGGGAAGCTGCTACCATCAAATGTTTGCCCTCGTTAGACTCCCCTCTGGAAGCGCTTTCACTGCAAGCTGCAGATTCCCTCCTAACAGCAAGCTTTAGGATAGTGTACTGAATTGTATCTTAACTGCAGCTAATAATGCGATTTTGGCAAAGAGAGTATCTCCCGCAGGGAAGCTGCTACCATCAAATGTTTGCCCTCATTAGACTCCCCTCTGGAAGCGCTTTCACTGCAAGCTGCAGATTCCCTCCTAACAGCAAGCTTTAGGATAGGGTACTGAATTGTAACTTACTTTCGCCTAATAATGCGATTTTGGAAAAGAGAGTATCTCCCGCAGGGAAGCTGCTACCATCAAATGTTTGCCCTCATTAGACTCCCCTCTGGAAGCGCTTTCACTGCAAGATGCAGATTCCCTCCTAACAGCAAGCTTTAGGATAGTGTACTGAATTGTAACTTAACTGCGGCTAATAATGCGATTTTTGGAAAGAAAGTATCTCCCGCAGGGAAGCTGCTAACATCAAATGTTTGCCCTCATTAGACTCCCCTCTGGAAGCGCTTTCACTGCAAGCTGCAGATTCCCTCCTAACAGCAAGCTTTAGGATAGGGTACTGAATTGTAACTTAACTGCGGATAATAAGACGATTTTGGCAAAGAGAGTATCTCCCGCAGGGAAGCTGCTACCATCAAATGTTTGCCCTCGTTAGACTCCCCTCTGGAAGCGCTTTCACTGCAAGCTGCAGATTCCCTCCTAACAGCAAGCTTTAGGATAGGGTACTGAATTGTAACTTACTTTCGCCTAATAATGCGATTTTGGCAAAGAGAGTATCTCCCGCAGGGAATCTGCTACCATCAAATGTTTGCCCTCATTGGACTCCCCTCTGGAAGCGCTTTCACTGCAAGCTGCAGATTCCCTCCTAACAGCAAGCTTTAGGATAGGGTACTGAATTGTAACTTAACTGCAGCTAATAATGCGATTTTGGCAAAGAGAGTATCTCTCGCAGGGAAGCTGCTACCATCAAATGTTTGCCCTCGTTAGACTCCCCTCTGGAAGCGCTTTCACTGCAAGCTGCAGATTCCCTCCTAACAGCAAGCTTTAGGATAGGGTACTGAATTGTAACTTACTTTCGCCTAATAATGCGATTTTGGCAAAGAGAGTATCTCCCGCAGGGAAGCTGCTACCATCAAATGTTTTCCCTCGTTAGACTCCCCTCTGGAAGCGCTTTCACTGCAAGCTGCAGATTCCCTCCTAACAGCAAGCTTTAGGATAGGGTACTGAATTGTAACTTAACTGCGGATAATAATGCGATTATGGAAAAGAGAATATCTCCCGCAGGGAAGCTGCTACCATCAAATGTTTGCCCTCGTTAGACTCCCCTCTGGAAGCGCTTTCACTGCAAGCTGCAGATTCCCTCCTAACAGCAAGCTTTAGGATAGGGTACTGAATTGTAACTTACTTTCGCCTAATAATGCGATTTTGGAAAAGAGAGTATCTCCCGCAGGGAAGCTGCTACCATCAAATGTTTGCCCTCGTTAGACTCCCCTCTGGAAGCGCTTTCACTGCAAGCTGCAGATTCCCTCCTAACAGCAAGCTTTAGGATAGGGTACTGAATTGTAACGTACTTTTGCCTAATAATGCGATTTTGGTAAAGAGAGTATCTCCCGCAGGGAAGCTGCTACCATCAAATGTTTGCCCTCGTTAGACTCCCCTCTGGAAGCGCTTTCACTGCAAGCTGCAGATTCCCTCCTAACAGCAAGCTTTAGGATAGGGTACTGAATTGTAACTTAACTGCGGATAATAATGCGATTTTGGAAAAGGGAATATCTCCCGCAGGGAAGCTGCTACCATCAAATGTTTGCCCTCGTTAGACTCCCCTCTGGAAGCGCTTTCACTGCAAGCTGCAGATTCCCTCCTAACAGCAAGCTTTAGGATAGGGTACTGAATTGTAACTTACTTTCGCCTAATAATGCGATTTTGGCAAAGAGAGTATCTCCCGCAGGGAAGCTGCTACCATCAAATGTTTTCCCTCGTTAGACTCCCCTCTGGAAGCGCTTTCACTGCAAGCTGCAGATTCCCTCCTAACAGCAAGCTTTAGGATAGGGTACTGAATTGTAACTTAACTGCGGATAATAATGCGATTATGGAAAAGAGAATATCTCCCGCAGGGAAGCTGCTACCATCAAATGTTTGCCCTCGTTAGACTCCCCTCTGGAAGCGCTTTTACTGCAAGATGCAGATTCCCTCCTAACAGCAAGCTTTAGGATAGGGTACTGAATTGTAACTTACTTTCGCCTAATAATGCGATTTTGGAAAAGAGAGTATCTCCCGCAGGGAAGCTGCTACCATCAAATGTTTGCCCTCGTTAGACTCCCCTCTGGAAGCGCTTTCACTGCAAGCTGCAGATTCCCTCCTAACAGCAAGCTTTAGGATAGGGTACTGAATTGTAACGTACTTTTGCCTAATAATGCGATTTTGGAAAAGAGAGTATCTCCCGCAGGGAAGCTGCTACCATCAAATGTTTGCCCTCGTTAGACTCCCCTCTGGAAGCGCTTTCACTGCAAGCTGCAGATTCCCTCCTAACAGCAAGCTTTAGGATAGGGTACTGAATTGTAAGGTACTTTTGCCTAATAATGCGATTTTGGTAAAGAGAGTATCTCCCGCAGGGAAGCTGCTACCATCAAATGTTTGCCCTCGTTAGACTCCCCTCTGGAAGCGCTTTCACTGCAAGCTGCAGATTCCCTCCTAACAGCAAGCTTTAGGATAGGGTACTGAATTGTAACTTACTTTCGCCTAATAATGCGATTTTGGCAAAGAGAGTATCTCCCGCAGGGAAGCTGCTACCATCAAATGTTTGCCCTCATTAGACTCCCCTCTGGAAGCGCTTTCACTGCAAGCTGCAGATTCCCTCCTAAGAGCAAGCTTTAGGATAGGGTACTGAATTGTAACTTAACTGCAGCTAATAATGCGATTTTGGCAAAGAGAGTATCTCCCGCAGGGAAGCTGCTACCATCAAATGTTTGCCCTCGTTAGACTCCCCTCTGGAAGCGCTTTCACTGCAAGCTGCAGATTCCCTCCTAACAGCAAGCTTTAGGATAGGGTACTGAATTGTAACTTACTTTCGCCTAATAATGCGATTTTGGCAAAGAGAGTATCTCCCGCAGGGAAGCTGCTACCATCAAATGTTTTCCCTCGTTAGACTCCCCTCTGGAAGCGCTTTCACTGCAAGCTGCAGATTCCCTCCTAACAGCAAGCTTTAGGATAGGGTACTGAATTGTAACTTAACTGCGGCTAATAATGCGATTATGGAAAAGAGAATATCTCCCGCAGGGAAGCTGCTACCATCAAATGTTTGCCCTCGTTAGACTCCCCTCTGGAAGCGCTTTTACTGCAAGCTGCAGATTCCCTCCTAACAGCAAGCTTTAGGATAGGGTACTGAATTGTAACTTACTTTCGCCTAATAATGCGATTTTGGAAAAGAGAGTATCTCCCGCAGGGAAGCTGCTACCATCAAATGTTTGCCCTCGTTAGACTCCCCTCTGGAAGCGCTTTCACTGCAAGCTGCAGATTCCCTCCTAACAGCAAGCTTTAGGATAGGGTACTGAATTGTAACGTACTTTTGCCTAATAATGCGATTTTGGTAAAGAGAGTATCCCCGCAGGGAAGCTGCTACCATCAAATGTTTGCCCTCGTTAGACTCCCCTCTGGAAGCGCTTTCACTGCAAGCTGCAGATTCCCTCCTAACAGCAAGCTTTAGGATAGGGTACTGAATTGTAACTTACTTTCGCCTAATAATGCGATTTTGGAAAAGAGAGTATCTCCCGCAGGGAAGCTGCTACCATCAAATGTTTGCCCTCGTTAGACTCCCCTCTGGAAGCGCTTTCACTGCAAGCTGCAGATTCCCTCCTAACAGCAAGCTTTAGGATAGGGTACTGAATTGTAACTTAACTGCGGCTAATAAGGCGATTTTGGCAAAGAGAGTACCTCCCGCAGGGAAGCTGCTACCATCAAATGTTTGCCCTCATTAGACTCCCCTCTGGAAGCGCTTTCACTGCAAGCTGCAGATTCCCTCCTAACAGCAAGCTTTAGGATAGGGTACTGAATTGTAACTTACTTTCGCCTAATAATGCGATTTTGGAAAAGAGACTATCTCCCGCAGGGAAGCTGCTACCATCAAATGTTTGCCCTCGTTAGACTCCCCTCTGGAAGCGCTTTCACTGCAAGCTGCAGATTCCCTCCTAACAGCAAGCTTTAGGATAGGGTACTGAATTGTAACTCAATTTCGCTAATAATGCGATTTTGGCTAAGAGAGTATCTCCCGCAGGGAAGCTGCTACCATGAAATGTTTGCCCTCATTAGACTCCCCTCTGGAAGCGCTTTCTCTGCAAGCTGCAGATTCCCTCCTAACAGCAAGCTTTAGGATAGGGTACTGAATTGTAAATTAACTGCGGCTAATAAAGCGATATTGGCAAAGAGAGTATCTCCCGCAGGGAAGCTGCTACCATCAAATGTTTGCCCTCATTGGACTCCCCTCTGGAAGCGCTTTCACTGCAAGCTGCAGATTCCCTCCTAACAGCAAGCTTTAGGATAGGGTACTGAATTGTAACTTAACTGCGGCTAAAAAGGCGATTTTGTCAAAGAGAATATCTCCCGCAGGGAAGCTGCTACCATCAAATATTGGCCCTCATTAGACTCCCCTCTGGAAGCGCTTTCACTGCAAGCTGCAGATTCCCTCCTAACAGCAAGCTTTAGGATAGGGTACTGAATTGTAACTTAACTGCGGCTAATAATGCGATTTTGGCAAAGAGAGTATCTCCCGCAGGGAAGCTGCTAACATCAAATGTTTGCCCTCATTAGACTCCCCTCTGGAAGCGCTTTCACTGCAAGCTGCAGATTCCCTCCTAACAGCAAGCTTTAGGATAGGGTACTGAATTGTAACTTAACTGCGGCTAATAAGGCGATTTTGGCAAAGAGAATATCTCCCGCAGGGACGCTGCTACCATCAAATGTTTGCCCTCATTAAACTCCCGTCTGGAAGCGATTTCACTGCAAGCTGCAGATTCCCTCCTAACAGCAAGCTTTAGGATAGGGTACTGAATTGTATCTTAACTGCGGCTAATAAGGCGATATTGATAAAGAGAATATCTCCCGCAGGGAAGCTGCTACCATCAAATGTTTGCCCTCATTAGACTCCCCTCTGGAAGCGCTTTCACTGCAAGCTGCAGATTACCTCCTAACAGCAAGCTTTAGGATAGGGTATTGAATTGTATCTTAACTGCGGCTAATAATGCGATTTTGGCAAAGAGAATATCTCCCGCAGGGAAGCTGCTACCATCAAATATTGGCCCTCATTAGACTCCCCTCTGGAAGCGCTTTCACTGCAAGCTGCAGATTCCCTCCTAACACCGAGCTTTAGGATAGGGTACTGAATTGGATCTTACTTTCGCCTAATAATGTGATTTTGGCAAAGAGAGTATCTCCCGCAGGGAAGCTGCTACCATCAAATGTTTGCCCTCATTAGACTCCCCTCTGGAAGCGCTTTCACTGCAAGCTGCAGATTCCCTCCTAACAGCAAGCTTTAGGATAGGGTACTGAATTGTAACTTAACTGCGGCTAATAATGCGATATTGGCAAAGAGAGTATCTCCCGCAGGGAAGCTGCTACCATCAAATGTTCGCCCTCGTTAGACTCCCCTCTGGAAGCGCTTTCACTGCAAGCTGCAGATTCCCTCCTAACAGCAAGCTTTAGGATAGGGTACTGAAGTGTAACTCAATTTCGCTAATAATGCGATATTGGCAAAGAGAGTATCTCCCGCAGGGAAGCTGCTACCATCAAATGTTTGCCCTCATTAGACTCCCCTCTGGAAGCGCTTTCACTGCAAGCTGCAGATTCCCTCCTAACAGCAAGCTTTAGGATAGGGTACTGAATTGTAACTTACTTTCGCCTAATAATGCGATTTTGGCAAAGAGAGTATCTCCCGCAGGGAAGCTGCTACCATCAAATGTTTGCCCTCGTTAGACTCCCCTCTGGAAGTGCTTTCCCTGCAAGCTGCAGATTCCCTCCTAACAGCAAGCTTTAGGATAGGGTACTGAATTGGAAATTAACTGCGGCTAATAAAGCGATATTGGCAAAGAGAGTATCTCCCGCAGGGAAGCTGCTACCATCAAATGTTTGCCCTCATTAGACTCCCCTCTGGAAGCGCTTTCACTGCAAGCTGCAGATTCCCTCCTAACAGCAAGCTTTAGGATAGGGTACTGAATTGTAACTTACTTTCGCCTAATAATGCGATTTTGGCAAAGAGAGTATCTCCCGCAGAGAAGCTGCTACCATCAAATGTTTGCCCTCGTTAGACTCCCCTCTGGAAGCGCTTTCCCTGCAAGCTGCAGATTCCCTCCTAACAGCAAGCTTTAGGATAGGGTACTGAATTGGAAATTAACTGCGGCTAATAAAGCGATATTGGCAAAGAGAGTATCTCCCGCAGGGAAGCTGCTACCATCAAATGTTTGCCCTCATTAGACTCCCCTCTGGAAGCGCTTTCACTGCAAGCTGCAGATTCCCTCCTAACAGCAAGCTTTAGGATAGGGTACTGAATTGTAACTTACTTTCGCCTAATAATGCAATTTTGGCAAAGAGAGTATCTCCCGCAGGGAAGCTGCTACCATCAAATGTTTGCCCTCATTGGACTCCCCTCTGGAAGCGCTTTCACTGCAAGCTGCAGATTCCCTCCTAACAGCAAGCTTTAGGATAGGGTACTGAATTGTAACTTAACTGCGGCTAATAAGGCGATTTTGGCAAAGAGAATATCTCCCGCAGGGAAGCTGCTACCATCAAATATTGGCCCTCATTAGACTCCCCTCTGGAAGCGCTTTCACTGCAAGCTGCAGATTCCCTCCTAACAGCAAGCTTTAGGATAGGGTACTGAATTGTAACTTAACTGCGGCTAATAATGCGATTTTGGCAAAGAGAGTATCTCCCGCAGGGAAGCTGCTAACATCAAATGTTTGCCCTCATTAGACTCCCCTCTGGAAGCGCTTTCACTGCAAGCTGCAGATTCCCTCCTAACAGCAAGCTTTAGGATAGGGTACTGAATTGTAACTTAACTGCGGCTAATAAGGCGATTTTGGCAAAGAGAATATCTCCCGCAGGGACGCTGCTACCATCAAATGTTTGCCCTCATTAGACTCCCCTCTGGAAGCGCTTTCACTGCAAGCTGCAGATTCCCTCCTAACAGCAAGCTTTAGGATAGGGTACTGAATTGTAACTTAACTGCGGCTAATAAGACGATTTTGGCAAAGAGAGTACCTCCCGCAGGGAAGCTGCTACCATCAAATGTTTGCCCTCATTAGACTCCCCTCTGGAAGCGCTTTCACTGCAAGCTGCAGATTCACTCCTAACAGCAAGCTTTAGGATAGGGTACTGAATTGTAACTTACTTTCGCCTAATAATGCGATTTTGGCAAAGAGAGTATCTCCCGCAGGGAAGCTGCTACCATCAAATGTTTGCCCTCATTAGACTCCCCTCTGGAAGCGCTTTCACTGCAAGCTGCAGATTCCCTCCTAACAGCAAGCTTTAGGATAGGGTACTGAATTGTAACTTAACTGCGGCTAATAATGCGATATTGGCAAAGAGAGTATCTCCCGCAGGGAAGCTGCTACCATCAAATGTTCGCCCTCGTTAGACTACCCTCTGGAAGCGCTTTCACTGCAAGCTGCAGATTCCCTCCTAACAGCAAGCTTTAGGATAGGGTACTGAATTGTAACTTACTTTCGCCTAATAATGCGATTTTGGCAAAGAGAGTATCTCCCGCAGGGAAGCCGCTACCATCAAATGTTTTCCCTCGTTAGACTCCCCTCTGGAAGCGCTTTCACTGCAAGCTGCAGATTCCCTCCTAACAGCAAGCTTTAGGATAGGGTACTGAATTGTAACGTACTTTCGCCTAATAATGCGATTTTGGAAAAGAGAGTATCTCCCGCAGGGAAGCTGCTACCATCAAATGTTTGCCCTCATTAGACTCCCCTCTGGAAGCGCTTTCACTGCAAGCTGCAGATTACCTCCTAACAGCAAGCTTTAGGATAGGGTACTGAATTGTAACTTAACTGCGGCTAATAAGGCGATTTTGGCAAAGAGAGTACCTCCCGCAGGGAAGCTGCTACCATCAAATGTTTGCCCTCATTAGACTCCCCTATGGAAGCGCTTTCACTGCAAGCTGCAGATTCACTCCTAACAGCAAGCTTTAGGATAGGGTACTGAATTGTAACTTACTTTCGCCTAATAATGCGATTTTGGCAAAGAGAGTATCTCCCGCAGGGAAGCTGCTACCATCAAATGTTTGCCCTCGTTAGACTCCCCTCTGGAAGTGCTTTCCCTGCAAGCTGCAGATTCCCTCCTAACAGCAAGCTTTAGGATAGGGTACTGAATTGTAAATTAACTGCGGCTAATAAAGCGATATTGGCAAAGAGAGTATCTCCCGCAGGGAAGCTGCTACCATCAAATGTTTGCCCTCATTAGACTCCCCTCTGGAAGCGCTTTCACTGCAAGCTGCAGATTCCCTCCTAACAGCAAGCTTTAGGATAGGGTACTGAATTGTAAATTAACTGCGGCTAATAATGCGATTTTGGCAAAGAGAGTATCTCCCGTAGGGAAGCTGCTACTATCAAATGTTTGCCCTCATTGGACTCCCCTCTGGAAGCGCTTTCACTGCAAGCTGCAGATTCCGTCCTAACAGCAAGCTTTAGGATAGGGTACTGAATTGTAACTTAACTGCGGCTAATAAGGCGATTTTGGCAAAGAGAATATCTCCCGCAGGGAAGCTGCTACCATCAAATATTGGCCCTCATTAGACTCCCCTCTGGAAGCGCTTTCACTGCAAGCTGCAGATTCCCTCCTAACAGCAAGCTTTAGGATAGGGTACTGAATTGTATCTTAACTGCAGCTAATAATGCGATTTTGGCAAAGAGAATATCTCCCGCAGGGAAGCTGCTACCATCAAATGTTTGCCCTCATTGGACTCCCCTCTGGAAGCGCTTTCACTGCAAGCTGCAGATTCCCTCCTAACAGCAAGCTTTAGGATAGGGTACTGAATTGTATCTTAACTGCGGCTAATAAGGCGATATTGATAAAGAGAATATCTCCCGCAGGGAAGCTGCTACCATCAAATGTTTGCCCTCATTAGACTCCCCTCTGGAAGCGCTTTCACTGCAAGCTGCAGATTACCTCCTAACAGCAAGCTTTAGGATAGGGTATTGAATTGTATCTTAACTGCGGCTAATAATGCGATTTTGGCAAAGAGAATATCTCCCGCAGGGAAGCTGCTACCATCAAATATTGGCCCTCATTAGACTCCCCTCTGGAAGCGCTTTCACTGCAAGCTGCAGATTCCCTCCTAACACCGAGCTTTAGGATAGGGTACTGAATTGGATCTTACTTTCGCCTAATAATGTGATTTTGGCAAAGAGAGTATCTCCCGCAGGGAAGCTGCTACCATCAAATGTTTGCCCTCATTAGACTCCCCTCTGGAAGCGCTTTCACTGCAAGCTGCAGATTCCCTCCTAACAGCAAGCTTTAGGATAGGGTACTGAATTGTAACTTAACTGCGGCTAATAATGCGATATTGGCAAAGAGAGTATCTCCCGCAGGGAAGCTGCTACCATCAAATGTTCGCCCTCGTTAGACTCCCCTCTGGAAGCGCTTTCACTGCAAGCTGCAGATTCACTCCTAACAGCAAGCTTTAGGATAGGGTACTGAATTGTAACTTACTTTCGCCTAATAATGCGATTTTGGCAAAGAGAGTATCTCCCGCAGGGAAGCTGCTACCATCAAATGTTTGCCCTCGTTAGACTCCCCTCTGGAAGTGCTTTCCCTGCAAGCTGCAGATTCCCTCCTAACAGCAAGCTTTAGGATAGGGTACTGAATTGGAAATTAACTGCGGCTAATAAAGCGATATTGGCAAAGAGAGTATCTCCCGCAGGGAAGCTGCTACCATCAAATGTTTGCCCTCATTAGACTCCCCTCTGGAAGCGCTTTCACTGCAAGCTGCAGATTCCCTCCTAACAGCAAGCTTTAGGATAGGGTACTGAATTGTAACTTACTTTCGCCTAATAATGCAATTTTGGCAAAGAGAGTATCTCCCGCAGGGAAGCTGCTACCATCAAATGTTTGCCCTCATTGGACTCCCCTCTGGAAGCGCTTTCACTGCAAGCTGCAGATTCCCTCCTAACAGCAAGCTTTAGGATAGGGTACTGAATTGTAACTTAACTGCGGCTAATAAGGCGATTTTGGCAAAGAGAATATCTCCCGCAGGGAAGCTGCTACCATCAAATATTGGCCCTCATTAGACTCCCCTCTGGAAGCGCTTTCACTGCAAGCTGCAGATTCCCTCCTAACAGCAAGCTTTAGGATAGGGTACTGAATTGTAACTTAACTGCGGCTAATAATGCGATTTTGGCAAAGAGAGTATCTCCCGCAGGGAAGCTGCTAACATCAAATGTTTGCCCTCATTAGACTCCCCTCTGGAAGCGCTTTCACTGCAAGCTGCAGATTCCCTCCTAACAGCAAGCTTTAGGATAGGGTACTGAATTGTAACTTAACTGCGGCTAATAAGGCGATTTTGGCAAAGAGAATATCTCCCGCAGGGACGCTGCTACCATCAAATGTTTGCCCTCATTAGACTCCCCTCTGGAAGCGCTTTCACTGCAAGCTGCAGATTCCCTCCTAACAGCAAGCTTTAGGATAGGGTACTGAATTGTAACTTAACTGCGGCTAATAAGACGATTTTGGCAAAGAGAGTACCTCCCGCAGGGAAGCTGCTACCATCAAATGTTTGCCCTCATTAGACTCCCCTCTGGAAGCGCTTTCACTGCAAGCTGCAGATTCACTCCTAACAGCAAGCTTTAGGATAGGGTACTGAATTGTAACTTACTTTCGCCTAATAATGCGATTTTGGCAAAGAGAGTATCTCCCGCAGGGAAGCTGCTACCATCAAATGTTTGCCCTCATTAGACTCCCCTCTGGAAGCGCTTTCACTGCAAGCTGCAGATTCCCTCCTAACAGCAAGCTTTAGGATAGGGTACTGAATTGTAACTTAACTGCGGCTAATAATGCGATATTGGCAAAGAGAGTATCTCCCGCAGGGAAGCTGCTACCATCAAATGTTCGCCCTCGTTAGACTACCCTCTGGAAGCGCTTTCACTGCAAGCTGCAGATTCCCTCCTAACAGCAAGCTTTAGGATAGGGTACTGAATTGTAACTTACTTTCGCCTAATAATGCGATTTTGGCAAAGAGAGTATCTCCCGCAGGGAAGCCGCTACCATCAAATGTTTTCCCTCGTTAGACTCCCCTCTGGAAGCGCTTTCACTGCAAGCTGCAGATTCACTCCTAACAGCAAGCTTTAGGATAGGGTACTGAATTGTAACGTACTTTCGCCTAATAATGCGATTTTGGAAAAGAGAGTATCTCCCGCAGGGAAGCTGCTACCATCAAATGTTTGCCCTCATTAGACTCCCCTCTGGAAGCGCTTTCACTGCAAGCTGCAGATTACCTCCTAACAGCAAGCTTTAGGATAGGGTACTGAATTGTAACTTAACTGCGGCTAATAAGGCGATTTTGGCAAAGAGAGTACCTCCCGCAGGGAAGCTGCTACCATCAAATGTTTGCCCTCATTAGACTCCCCTATGGAAGCGCTTTCACTGCAAGCTGCAGATTCACTCCTAACAGCAAGCTTTAGGATAGGGTACTGAATTGTAACTTACTTTCGCCTAATAATGCGATTTTGGCAAAGAGAGTATCTCCCGCAGGGAAGCTGCTACCATCAAATGTTTGCCCTCGTTAGACTCCCCTCTGGAAGTGCTTTCCCTGCAAGCTGCAGATTCCCTCCTAACAGCAAGCTTTAGGATAGGGTACTGAATTGTAAATTAACTGCGGCTAATAAAGCGATATTGGCAAAGAGAGTATCTCCCGCAGGGAAGCTGCTACCATCAAATGTTTGCCCTCATTAGACTCCCCTCTGGAAGCGCTTTCACTGCAAGCTGCAGATTCCCTCCTAACAGCAAGCTTTAGGATAGGGTACTGAATTGTAAATTAACTGCGGCTAATAATGCGATTTTGGCAAAGAGAGTATCTCCCGTAGGGAAGCTGCTACTATCAAATGTTTGCCCTCATTGGACTCCCCTCTGGAAGCGCTTTCACTGCAAGCTGCAGATTCCGTCCTAACAGCAAGCTTTAGGATAGGGTACTGAATTGTAACTTAACTGCGGCTAATAAGGCGATTTTGGCAAAGAGAATATCTCCCGCAGGGAAGCTGCTACCATCAAATATTGGCCCTCATTAGACTCCCCTCTGGAAGCGCTTTCACTGCAAGCTGCAGATTCCCTCCTAACAGCAAGCTTTAGGATAGGGTACTGAATTGTAACTTAACTGCGGCTAATAATGCGATATTGGCAAAGAGAGTATCTCCCGCAGGGAAGCTGCTACCATCAAATGTTTGCCCTCATTAGACTCCCCTCTGGAAGCGCTTTCACTGCAAGCTGCAGATTCCCTCCTAACAGCAAGCTTTAGGATAGGGTACCGAATTGTATCTTACTTTCGCCTAATAATGCGATTTTGGCAAAGAGAGTATCTCCCGCAGGGAAGCTGCTACCATCAAATGTTTGCCCTCATTGGACTCCCCTCTGGAAGCGCTTTCACTGCAAGCTGCAGATTCCCTCCTAACAGCAAGCTTTAGGATAGGGTACTGAATTGTAACTTAACTGCGGCTAATAAGGCGATTTTGGCAAAGAGAATATCTCCCGCAGGGAAGCTGCTACCATCAAATATTGGCCCTCATTAGACTCCCCTCTGGAAGCGCTTTCACTGCAAGCTGCAGATTCCCTCCTAACAGCAAGGTTTAGGATAGGGTACTGAATTGTAACTTAACTGCGGCTAATAAGGCGATTTTGGCAAAGAGAATATCTCCCGCAGGGACGCTGCTACCATCAAATGTTTGCCCTCATTAGACTCCCCTCTGGAAGCGCTTTCACTGCAAGCTGCAGATTCCCTCCTAACAGCAAGCTTTAGGATAGGGTACTGAATTGTAACTTAACTGCGGCTAATAAGGCGATATTGGTAAAGAGAATATCTCCCGCAGGGAAGCTGCTACCATCAAATATTGGCCCTCATTAGACTCCCCTCTGGAAGCGCTTTCACTGCAAGCTGCAGATTCCCTCCTAACAGCAAGCTTTAAGATAGGGTACTGAATTGGATCTTACTTTCGCCTAATAATGCGATTTTGGCAAAGAGAGTATCTCCCGCAGGGAAGCTGCTACCATCAAATGTTTGCCCTCATTAGACTCCCCTCGGGAAGCGCTTTCACTGCAAGCTGCAGATTCCCTCCTAACAGCAAGCTTTAGGATAGGGTACTGAATTGTAACTTAACTGCGGATAATAATGCGATTTTGGCAAAGAGAGTATCTCCCGCAGGGAAGCTGCTACCATCAAATGTTTGCCCTCATTAGACTCCCCTCTGGAAGCGCTTTCACTGCAAGCTGCAGATTCCCTCCTAACAGCAAGCTTTAGGATAGGGTACTGAATTGTAACTTAACTACGGCTAATAAGGCGATTTTGGCAAAGAGAATATCTCCCGCAGGGACGCTGCTACCATCAAATGTTTGCCCTCATTAGACTCCCCTCTGGAAGCGCTTTCACTGCAAGCTGCAGATTCCCTCCTAACAGCAAGCTTTAGGATAGGGTACTGAATTGTAACTTAACTGCGGCTAATAAGACGATTTTGGCAAAGAGAGTACCTCCCGCAGGGAAGCTGCTACCATCAAATGTTTGCCCTCATTAGACTCCCCTCTGGAAGCGCTTTCACTGCAAGCTGCAGATTCACTCCTAACAGCAAGCTTTAGGATAGGGTACTGAATTGTAACTTACTTTCGCCTAATAATGCGATTTTGGCAAAGAGAGTATCTCCCGCAGGGAAGCTGCTACCATCAAATGTTTGCCCTCATTAGACTCCCCTCTGGAAGCGCTTTCACTGCAAGCTGCAGATTCCCTCCTAACAGCAAGCTTTAGGATAGGGTACTGAATTGTAACTTAACTGCGGATAATAATGCGATTTTGGCAAAGAGAATATCTCCCGCAGGGAAGCTGCTACCATCAAATATTGGCCCTCATTAGACTCCCCTCTGGAAGCGCTTTCACTGCAAGCTGCAGATTCCCTCCTAACAGCAAGCTTTAGGATAGGGTACTGAATTGGATCTTACTTTCGCCTAATAATGTGATTTTGGCAAAGAGAGTATCTCCCGCAGGGAAGCTGCTACCATGTAATGTTTGCCCTCATTAGACTCCCCTCTGGAAGCGCTTTCACTGCAAGCTGCAGATTCCCTCCTAACAGCAAGCTTTAGGATAGGGTACTGAATTGTAACTTAACTGCGGCTAATAATGCGATTTTGGCAAAGAGAGTATCTCCCGCAGGGAAGCTGCTACCATCAAATGTTTGCCCTCGTTAGACTCCCCTCTGGAAGCGCTTTCACTGCAAGCTGCAGATTCCCTCCTAACAGCAAGCTTTAGGATAGGGTACTGAATTGTAACTCAATTTCGCTAATAATGCGATATTGGCAAAGAGAGTATCTCCCGCAGGGAAGCTGCTACCATCAAATGTTTGCCCTCATTAGACTCCCCTCTGGAAGTGCTTTCACTGCAAGCTGCAGATTACCTCCTAACAGCAAGCTTTAGGATAGGGTACTGAATTGTAACTTAACTGCGGCTAATAAGGCGATTTTGGCAAAGAGAGTACCTCCCGCAGGGAAGCTGCTACCATCAAATGTTTGCCCTCATTAGACTCCCCTCTGGAAGCGCTTTCACTGCAAGCTGCAGATTCCCTCCTAACAGCAAGCTTTAGGATAGGGTACTGAATTGTAACTTACTTTCGCCTAATAATGCGATTTTGGCAAAGAGAGTATCTCCCGCAGGGAAGCTGCTACCATCAAATGTTTTCCCTCGTTAGACTCCCCTCTGGAAGCGCTTTCACTGCAAGCTGCAGATTCCCTCCTAACAGCAAGCTTTAGGATAGGGTACTGAAGTGTATCTCAATTTCGCTAATAATGCGATTTTGGCTAAGAGAGTATCTCCCGCAGGGAAGCTGCTGCCATCAAATGTTTGCCCTCATTAGACTCCCCTCTGGAAGCGCTTTCACTGCAAGCTGCAGATTCACTCCTAACAGCAAGCTTTAGGATAGGGTACTGAATTGTAACTTACTTTCGCCTAATAATGCGATTTTGGCAAAGAGAGTATCTCCCGCAGGGAAGCTGCTACCATCAAATGTTTGCCCTCGTTAGACTCCCCTCTGGAAGTGCTTTCCCTGCAAGCTGCAGATTCCCTCCTAACAGCAAGCTTTAGGATAGGGTACTGAATTGGAAATTAACTGCGGCTAAGAAAGCGATATTGGCAAAGAGAGTATCTCCCGCAGGGAAGCTGCTACCATCAAATGTTTGCCCTCATTAGACTCCCCTCTGGAAGCGCTTTCACTGCAAGCTGCAGATTCCCTCCTAACAGCAAGCTTTAGGATAGGGTACTGAATTGTAAATTAACTGCGGCTAATAATGCAATTTTGGCAAAGAGAGTATCTCCCGCAGGGAAGCTGCTACCATCAAATGTTTGCCCTCATTAGACTCCCCTCTGGAAGCGCTTTCACTGCAAGCTGCAGATTCACTCCTAACAGCAAGCTTTAGGATAGGGTACTGAATTGTAACTTACTTTCGCCTAATAATGCGATTTTGGCAAAGAGAGTATCTCCCGCAGGGAAGCTGCTACCATCAAATGTTTTCCCTCATTAGACTCCCCTCTGGAAGCGCTTTCACTGCAAGCTGCAGATTCCCTCCTAACAGCAAGCTTTAGGATAGGGTACTGAATTGTAACTTAACTGCGGATAATAATGCGATTTTGGCAAAGAGAATATCTCCCGCAGGGAAGCTGCTACCATCAAATATTGGCCCTCATTAGACTCCCCTCTGGAAGCGCTTTCACTGCAAGCTGCAGATTCCCTCCTAACAGCAAGCTTTAGGATAGGGTACTGAATTGGATCTTACTTTCGCCTAATAATGTGATTTTGGCAAAGAGAGTATCTCACGCAGGGAAGCTGCTACCATCAAATGTTTGCCCTCATTAGACTCCCCTCTGGAAGCGCTTTCACTGCAAGCTGCAGATTCCCTCCTAACAGCAAGCTTTAGGATAGGGTACTGAATTGTAACTTAACTGCGGCTAATAATGCGATATTGGCAAAGAGAGTATCTCCCGCAGGGAAGCTGCTACCATCAAATGTTCGCCCTCGTTAGACTACCCTCTGGAAGCGCTTTCACTGCAAGCTGCAGATTCCCTCCTAACAGCAAGCTTTAGGATAGGGTACTGAATTGTAACTCAATTTCGCTAATAATGCGATATTGGCAAAGAGAGTATCTCCCGCAGGGAAGCTGCTACCATCAAATGTTTGCCCTCATTATACTCCCCTCTGGAAGTGCTTTCACTGCAAGCTGCAGATTACCTCCTAACAGCAAGCTTTAGGATAGGGTACTGAATTGTAACTTAACTGCGGCTAATAAGGCGATTTTGGAAAAGAGAGTACCTCCCGCAGGGAAGCTGCTAACATCAAATGTTTGCCCTCATTAGACTCCCCTCTGGAAGCGCTTTCACTGCAAGCTGCAGATTCCCTCCTAACAGCAAGCTTTAGGATAGGGTACTGAATTGTAACTTACTTTCGCCTAATAATGCGATTTTGGCAAAGAGAGTATCTCCCGCAGGGAAGCTGCTACCATCAAATGTTTTCCCTCGTTAGACTCCCCTCTGGAAGCGCTTTCACTGCAAGCTGCAGATTCCCTCCTAACAGCAAGCTTTAGGATAAGGTACTGAATTGGAAATTAACTGCGGCTAATAAAGCGATATTGGCAAAGAGAGTATCTCCCGCAGGGAAGCTGCTACCATCAAATGTTTGCCCTCATTAGACTCCCCTCTGGAAGCGCTTTCACTGCAAGCTGCAGATTCCCTCCTAACAGCAAGCTTTAGGATAGGGTACTGAATTGTAAATTAACTGCGGCTAATAATGCGATTTTGGCAAAGAGAGTATCTCCCGCAGGGAAGCTGCTACCATCAAATGTTTGCCCTCATTGGACTCCCCTCTGGAAGCGCTTTCACTGCAAGCTGCAGATTCCCTCCTAACAGCAAGCTTTAGGATAGGGTACTGAATTGTAACTTAACTGCGGCTAATAAGGCGATTTTGGCAAAGAGAATATCTCCCGCAGGGAAGCTGCTACCATCAAATATTGGCCCTCATTAGACTCCCCTCTGGAAGCGCTTTCACTGCAAGCTGCAGATTCCCTCCTAACAGCAAGCTTTAGGATAGGGTACTGAATTGTATCTTAACTGCGGCTAATAATGCGATTTTGGCAAAGAGAGTATCTCCCGCAGGGAAGCTGCTAACATCAAATGTTTGCCCTCATTAGACTCCCCTCTGAAAGCGCTTTCACTGCAAGCTGCAGATTCCCTCCTAACAGCAAGCTTTAGGATAGGGTACTGAATTGTAACTTAACTGCGGCTAATAAGGCGATTTTGGCAAAGAGAATATCTCCCGCAGGGACGCTGCTACCATCAAATGTTTGCCCTCATTAGACTCCCCTCTGGAAGCGCTTTCACTGCAAGCTGCAGATTCCCTCCTAACAGCAAGCTTTAGGATAGGGTACTGAATTGTAACTTAACTGCGGCTAATAAGGCGATATTGGTAAAGAGAATATTTCCCGCAGGGAGGCTGCTACCATCAAATGTTTGCCCTCATTAGACTCCCCTCTGGAAGCGCTTTCACTGCAAGCTGCAGATTCCCTCCTAACAGCAAGCTTTAGGATAGGGTACTGAATTGTAACTTAACTGCAGCTAATAATGCGATTTTGGCAAAGAGAGTATCTCCCGCAGGGAAGCTGCTACCATCAAATGTTTGCCCTCGTTAGACTCCCCTCTGGAAGCGCTTTCACTGCAAGCTGCAGATTCACTCCTAACAGCAAGCTTTAGGATAGGGTACTGAATTGTAACTTACTTTCGCCTAATAATGCGATTTTGGCAAAGAGAGTATCTCCCGCAGGGAAGCTGCTACCATCAAATGTTTGCCCTCATTAGACTCCCCTCTGGAAGCGCTTTCACTGCAAGCTGCAGATTCCCTCCTAACAGCAAGCTTTAGGATAGGGTACTGAATTGTAACTTAACTGCGGATAATAATGCGATTTTGGAAAAGAGAATATCTCCCGCAGGGAAGCTGCTACCATCAAATGTTTGCCCTCGTTAGACTCCCCTCTGGAAGCGCTTTCACTGCAAGCTGCAGATTCCCTCCTAACAGCAAGCTTTAGGATAGGGTACTGAATTGTAACTTACTTTCGCCTAATAATGCGATTTTGGCAAAGAGAGTATCTCCCGCAGGGAAGCCGCTACCATCAAATGTTTGCCCTCGTTAGACTCCCCTCTGGAAGCGCTTTCACTGCAAGCTGCAGATTCCCTCCTAACAGCAAGCTTTAGGATAGGGTACTGAATTGTAACGTACTTTCGCCTAATAATGCGATTTTGGAAAAGAGAGTATCTCCCGCAGGGAAGCTGCTACCATCAAATGTTTGCCCTCGTTAGACTCCCCTCTGGAAGCGCTTTCACTGCAAGCTGCAGATTACCTCCTAACAGCAAGCTTTAGGATAGGGTACTGAATTGTAACTTAACTGCGGCTAATAAGGCGATTTTGGCAAAGAGAGTACCTCCCGCAGGGAAGCTGCTACCATCAAATGTTTGCCCTCATTAGACTCCCCTATGGAAGCGCTTTCACTGCAAGCTGCAGATTCCCTCCTAACAGCAAGCTTTAGGATAGGGTACTGAATTGTAAATTAACTGCGGCTAATAAAGCGATATTGGAAAAGAGAGTATCTCCCGCAGGGAAGCTGCTACCATCAAATGTTTGCCCTCATTAGACTCCCCTCTGGAAGCGCTTTCACTGCAAGCTGCAGATTCCCTCCTAACAGCAAGCTTTAGGATAGGGTACTGAATTGTAACTTAACTGCGGCTAATAATGCGATTTTGGCAAAGAGAGTATCTCCCGTAGGGAAGCTGCTACTATCAAATGTTTGCCCTCATTGGACTCCCCTCTGGAAGCGCTTTCACTGCAAGCTGCAGATTCCCTCCTAACAGCAAGCTTTAGGATAGGGTACTGAATTGTAACTTAACTGCGGCTAATAAGGCGATTTTGGCAAAGAGAATATCTCCCGCAGGGAAGCTGCTACCATCAAATATTGGCCCTCATTAGACTCCCCTCTGGAAGCGCTTTCACTGCAAGCTGCAGATTCCCTCCTAACAGCAAGCTTTAGGATAGGGTACTGAATTGTATCTTAACTGCAGCTAATAATGCGATTTTGGCAAAGAGAGTATCTCCCGCAGGGAAGCTGCTACCATCAAATGTTTGCCCTCATTGGACTCCCCTCTGGAAGCGCTTTCACTGCAAGCTGCAGATTCCCTCCTAACAGCAAGCTTTAGGATAGGGTACTGAATTGTAACTTAACTGCGGCTAATAAGGCGATTTTGGCAAAGAGAGTATCTCCCGCAGGGACGCTGCTACCATCAAATGTTTGCCCTCATTAGACTCCCCTCTGGAAGCGCTTTCACTGCAAGCTGCAGATTCCCTCCTAACAGCAAGCTTTAGGATAGGGTACTGAATTGTAACTTAACTGCGGCTAATAAGGCGATATTGGTAAAGAGAATATCTCCCGCAGGGAAGCTGCTACCATCAAATGTTTGCCCTCATTGGACTCCCCTCTGGAAGCGCTTTCACTGCAAGCTGCAGATTCCCTCCTAACAGCAAGCTTTAGGATAGGGTACTGAATTGTAACTTAACTGCGGCTAATAAGGCGATTTTGGCAAAGAGAATATCTCCCGCAGGGAAGCTGCTACCATCAAATATTGGCCCTCATTAGACTCCCCTCTGGAAGCGCTTTCACTGCAAGCTGCAGATTCCCTCCTAACAGCAAGCTTTAGGATAGGGTACTGAATTGTAACTTAACTGCGGCTAATAATGCGATTTTGGCAAAGAGAGTATCTCCCGCAGGGAAGCTGCTAACATCAAATGTTTGCCCTCATTAGACTCCCCTCTGGAAGCGCTTTCACTGCAAGCTGCAGATTCCCTCCTAACAGCAAGCTTTAGGATAGGGTACTGAATTGTAACTTAACTGCGGCTAATAATGCGATTTTGGCAAAGAGAGTATCTCCCGCAGGGAAGCTGCTACCATCAAATGTTTGCCCTCATTAGACTCCCCTCTGGAAGCGCTTTCACTGCAAGCTGCAGATTCCCTCCTAACAGCAAGCTTTAGGATAGGGTACTGAATTGTAACTTAACTGCGGCTAATAAGGCGATTTTGGCAAAGAGAATATCTCCCGCAGGGACGCTGCTACCATCAAATGTTTGCCCTCATTAGACTCCCCTCTGGAAGCGCTTTCACTGCAAGCTGCAGATTCCCTCCTAACAGCAAGCTTTAGGATAGGGTACTGAATTGTAACTTAACTGCGGCTAATAATGCGATATTGGCAAAGAGAGTATCTCCCGCAGGGCAGCTGCTACCATCAAATGTTTGCCCTCGTTAGACTCCCCTCTGGAAGCGCTTTCACTGCAAGCTGCAGATTCCCTCCTAACAGCAAGCTTTAGGATAGGGTACTGAATTGTAACTTACTTTCGCCTAATAATGCGATTTTGGTAAAGAGAGTATCTCCCGCAGGGAAGCTGCTACCATCAAATGTTTGCCCTCGTTAGACTACCCTCTGGAAGCGCTTTCACTGCAAGATGCAGATTCCCTCCTAACAGCAAGCTTTAGGATAGGGTACTGAATTGTAACTTAACTGCGGCTAATAATGCGATTTTGGCAAAGAGAGTACCTCCCGCAGGGAAGCAGCTACCATCAAATGTTTGCCCTCGTTAGACTCCCCTCTGGAAGCGCTTTCATTGCAAGCTGCAGATTCCCTCCTAACAGCAAGCTTTAGGATAGGGTACTGAATTGTAGCTCACTTTCGCTAATAATGCGATTTTGGCAAAGAGAGTATCTCCCGCAGGGAAGCTGCTACCATCAAATGTTTGCCCTCATTAGACTCCCCTCTGGAAGCGCTTTCACTGAAAGCTGCAGATTCCCTCCTAACAGCAAGCTTTAGGATAGGGTACTGAATTGTAACTTACTTTCGCCTAATAATGCGATTTTGGAAAAGAGACTATCTACCGCAGGGAAGCTGCTACCATCAAATGTTTGCCCTCATTAGACTCCCCTCTGGAAGCGCTTTCACTGCAAGCTGCAGATTCCCTCCTAACAGCAAGCTTTAGGATAGGGTACTGAATTGTTTCTTAACTGCGGCTAATAATGCGATTTTGGCAAAGAGAGTATCTCCCGCAGGGAAGCTGCTACCATCAAATATTGGCCCTCATTAGACTCCCCTCTGGAAGCGCTTTCACTGCAAGCTGCAGATTCCCTCCTAACAGCAAGCTTTAGGATAGGGTACTGAATTGTAACTTAACTGCGCCTAATAATGCGATTTTGGAAAAGAGAGTACCTCCTGCAGGGAAGCTGCTACCATCAAATGTTTGCCCTCGTTAGACTCCCCTCTGGAAGCGCTTTCATTGCAAGCTGCAGATTCCCTCCTAACAGCAAGCTTTAGGATAGGGTACTGAATTGTAAGTTACTTTCGCCTTAAAAAGGCGATTTTGGCAAAGAGAGTATCTCCCGCAGGGAAGCTGCTACCATCAAATGTTTGCCCTCATTAGACTCCCCTCTGGAAGCGCTTTCACTGCAAGCTGCAGATTCCCTCCTAACAGCAAGCTTTAGGATAGGGTACTGAATTGTAACTTAACTGCGGATAATAAGACGATTTTGGCAAAGAGAGTACCTCCCGCAGGGAAGCTGCTACCATCAAATGTTTGCCCTCATTAGACTCCCCTCTGGAAGCGCTTTCACTGCAAGCTGCAGATTCCCTCCTAACAGCAAGCTTTAGGATAGGGTACTGAATTGTAACTTAACTGCGGCTAATAATGCGATATTGGCAAAGAGAGTATCTCCCGCAGGGAAGCTGCTACCATCAAATGTTTGCCCTCGTTAGACTCCCCTCTGGAAGCGCTTTCATTGCAAGCTGCAGATTCCCTCCTAACAGCAAGCTTTAGGATAGGGTACTGAATTGTAGCTCACTTTCGCTAATAATGCGATTTTGGCAAAGAGAGTATCTCCCGCAGGGAAGCTGCTACCATCAAATGTTTGCCCTCATTAGACTCCCCTCTGGAAGCGCTTTCACTGCAAGCTGCAGATTCCCTCCTAACAGCAAGCTTTAGGATAGGGTACTGAATTGTAACTTACTTTCGCCTAATGATGCGATTTTGGCAAAGAGAGTATCTCCCGCAGGGAAGCTGCTACCATCAAATGTTTGCCCTCATTAGACTCCCCTCTGGAAGTGCTTTCACTGCAAGCTGCAGATTCCCTCCTAACAGCAAGCTTTAGGATAGGGTACTGAATTGTATCTTACTTTCGCCTAATAATGCGATTTTGGCAAAGAGAGTATCTCCCGCAGGGAAGCTGCTACCATCAAATGTTTGCCCTCATTAGACTCCCCTCTGGAAGCGCTTTCACTGCAAGCTGCAGATTCCCTCCTAACAGCAAGCTTTTTGATAGGGTACTGAATAGTACCTTAACTGCGGCTAATAATGCGATTTTGGCAAAGAGAGTATCTCCCGCAGGGAAGCTGCTACCATCAAATGTTTGCCCTCATTAGACTCCCCTCTGGAAGCGCTTTCACTGCAAGCTGCAGATTCCCTCCTAACAGCAAGCTTTAGGATAGGGTACTGAATTGTATCTTAGTTTCGCGCTAAAAAGGCGATTTTGGAAAAGGGAGTATCTCTCGCAGGGAAGCGGCTACCATCAAATGTTTGCCCTCATTAGACTCCCCTCTGGAAGCGCTTTCACTGCAAGCTGCAGATTCCCTCCTAACAGCAAGCTTTAGGATAGGGTACTGAATTGGAACTTACTTTCGCCTTAAAAAGGCGATTTTAGAATAGAGAGTACCTCCCGCAGGGAAGCTGCTACCATCAAATGTTTGCCCTCATTAGACTCCCCTCTGGAAGCGCTTTCACTGAAAGCTGCAGATTCCCTCCTAACAGCAAGCTTTAGCATAGGGTACTGAATTGTTTCTTAACTGCGGCTAATAATGCGATTTTGGCAAAGAGAGTATCTCCCGCAGGGAAGCTGCTACCATCAAATATTGGCCCTCATTAGACTCCCCTCTGGAAGCGCTTTCACTGCAAACTGCAGATTCCCTCCTAACAGCAAGCTTTTTGATAGGGTACTGAATTGTATCTTACTTTCGCCTAATAATGCGATTTTGGCAAAGAGAGTATCTCCCGCAGGGAAGCTGCTACCATCAAATGTTTGCCCTCATTAGACTCCCCTCTGGAAGCGCTTTCACTGCAAGCTGCAGATTCCCTCCTAACAGCAAGCTTTAGGATAGGGTACTGAATTGTAACTTAACTGCGGCTAATAAGGCGATACTGGCAAAGAGAGTATCTCCCGCAGGGAAGCTGCTACCATCAAATGTTTGCCCTCGTTAGACTCCCCTCTGGAAGCGCTTTCACTGCAAGATGCAGATTCCCTCCAAACAGCAAGCTTTAGGATAGGGTACTGAATTGTAACTTACTTTCGCCTAATAATGCGATTTTGGCAAAGAGAGTATCTCCCGCAGGGAAGCTTGCGGTTAGCTTGCTGTTAGCTTGCTGTTTCCCCTCTGGAAGCGCTTTCCCTGCAAGCTGCAGATTCCCTCCTAACAGCAAGCTTTAGGATAGGGTAATGAATTGTACCTTACTTTCGCCTTAAAAAGGCGATTTTGGCAAAGAGAGTATCTCCCGCAGGGAAGCTGCTACCATCAAATGTTTGCCCTCATTAGACTCCCCTCTGGAAGCGCTTTCACTGCAAGCTGCAGATTCACTCCTAGCAGCAAGCTTTAGCATAGGGTACTAAATTGTAGCTCACTTTCGCTAATAATGCGATTTTGGCAAAGAGAGTATCTCCCGCAGGGAAGCTGCTACCATCAAATATTGGCCCTCATTAGACTCCCCTCTGGAAGCGCTTTCACTGCAAGCTGCAGATTCCCTCCTAACAGCAAGCTTTAGGATAGGGTACTGAATTGTTTCTTAACTGCGGCTAATAATGTGATTTTGGCAAAGAGAGTATCTCCCGCAGGGAAGCTGCTACCATCAAATATTGGCCCTCATTAGACTCCCCTCTGGAAGCGCTTTCACTGCAAGCTGCAGATTCCCTCCTAACAGCAAGCTTTTTGATAGGGTACTGAATTGTATCTTAATTTCGCCTAATAATGCGATTTTGGAAAAGAGAGTATCTCCCGCAGGGAAGCTGCTACCATCAAATGTTTGCCCTCATTAGACTCCCCTCTGGAAGCGCTTTCACTGCAAGCTGCAGATTCCCTCCTAACAGCAAGCTTTTTGATAGGGTACTGAATAGTACCTTAACTGCGGCTAATAATGCGATTTTGGCAAAGAGAGTATCTCCCGCAGGGAAGCTGCTAACATCAAATGTTTGCCCTCATTAGACTCCCCTCTGGAAGCGCTTTCACTGCAAGCTGCAGATTCCCTCCTAACAGCAAGCTTTAGGATAGGGTACTGAATTGTATCTTAGTTTCGCGCTAAAAAGGCGATTTTGGAAAAGAGAGTATCTCTCGCAGGGAAGCGGCTACCATCAAATGTTTGCCCTCATTAGACTCCCCTCTGGAAGCGCTTTCACTGCAAGCTGCAGATTCCCTCCTAACAGCAAGCTTTAGGATAGGGTACTGAATTGGAACTTACTTTCGCCTTAAAAAGGCGATTTTAGAATAGAGAGTACCTCCAGCAGGGAAGCTGCTACCATCAAATGTTTGCCCTCATTAGACTCCCCTCTGGAAGCGCTTTCACTGAAAGCTGCAGATTCCCTCCTAACAGCAAGCTTTAGCATAGGGTACTGAATTGTTTCTTAACTGCGGCTAATAATGCGATTTTGGCAAAGAGAGTATCTCCCGCAGGGAAGCTGCTACCATCAAATATTGGCCCTCATTAGACTCCCCTCTGGAAGCGCTTTCACTGCAAACTGCAGATTCCCTCCTAACAGCAAGCTTTTTGATAGGGTACTGAATTGTATCTTACTTTCGCCTAATAATGCGATTTTGGCAAAGAGAGTATCTCCCGCAGGGAAGCTGCTACCATCAAATGTTTGCCCTCATTAGACTCCCCTCTGGAAGCGCTTTCACTGCAAGCTGCAGATTCCCTCCTAACAGCAAGCTTTAGGATAGGGTACTGAATTGTAACTTAACTGCGGCTAATAAGGCGATACTGGCAAAGAGAGTATCTCCCGCAGGGAAGCTGCTACCATCAAATGTTTGCCCTCGTTAGACTCCCCTCTGGAAGCGCTTTCACTGCAAGATGCAGATTCTCTCCAAACAGCAAGCTTTAGGATAGGGTACTGAATTGTAACTTACTTTCGCCTAATAATGCGATTTTGGCAAAGAGAGTATCTCCCGCAGGGAAGCTTGCGGTTAGCTTGCTGTTAGCTTGCTGTTTCCCCTCTGGAAGCGCTTTCCCTGCAAGCTGCAGATTCCCTCCTAACAGCAAGCTTTAGGATAGGGTAATGAATTGTACCTTACTTTCGCCTTAAAAAGGCGATTTTGGCAAAGAGAGTATCTCCCGCAGGGAAGCTGCTACCATCAAATGTTTGCCCTCATTAGACTCCCCTCTGGAAGCGCTTTCACTGCAAGCTGCAGATTCACTCCTAGCAGCAAGCTTTAGCATAGGGTACTAAATTGTAGCTCACTTTCGCTAATAATGCGATTTTGGCAAAGAGAGTATCTCCCGCAGGGAAGCTGCTACCATCAAATGTTTGCCCTCATTAGACTCCCCTCTGGAAGCGCTTTCACTGCAAGCTGCAGATTCCCTCCTAACAGCAAGCTTTAGGATAGGGTACTGAATTGTAACTTACTTTCGCCTAATGATGCGATTTTGGCAAAGAGAGTATCTCCCGCAGGGAAGCTGCTACCATCAAATGTTTGCCCTCATTAGACTCCCCTCTGGAAGCGCTTTCACTGCAAGCTGCAGATTCCCTCCTAACAGCAAGCTTTTTGATAGGGTACTGAATTGTAACTTAACTGCAGCTAATAATGCGATTTTGGCAAAGAGAGTATCTCCCGCAGGGAAGCTGCTACCATCAAATGTTTGCCCTCGTTAGACTCCCCTCTGGAAGCGCTTTCACTGCAAGCTGCAGATTCCCTCCTAACAGCAAGCTTTAGGATAGGGTACTGAATTGTAACTTACTTTCGCCTAATAATGCGATTTTGGCAAAGAGAGTATCTCCCGCAGGGAAGCTGCTACCATCAAATGTTTGCCCTCATTAGACTCCCCTCTGGAAGCGCTTTCACTGCAAGCTGCAGATTCCCTCCTAACAGCAAGCTTTAGGATAGGGTACTGAATTGTTTCTTAACTGCGGCTAATAATGTGATTTTGGCATTGAGAGTATCTCCCGCAGGGAAGCTGCTACCATCAAATATTGGCCCTCATTAGACTCCCCTCTGGAAGCGCTTTCACTGCAAGCTGCAGATTCCCTCCTAACAGCAAGCTTTAGGATAGGGTACTGAATTGTTTCTTAACTGCGGCTAATAATGTGATTTTGGCAAAGAGAGTATCTCCCGCAGGGAAGCTGCTACCATCAAATATTGGCCCTCATTAGACTCCCCTCTGGAAGCGCTTTCACTGCAAGCTGCAGATTCCCTCCTAACAGCAAGCTTTTTGATAGGGTACTGAATTGTATCTTAATTTCGCCTAATAATGCGATTTTGGAAAAGAGAGTATCTCCCGCAGGGAAGCTGCTACCATCAAATGTTTGCCCTCATTAGACTCCCCTCTGGAAGCGCTTTCCCTGCAAGCTGCAGATTCCCTCCTAACAGCAAGCTTTAGGATAGGGTACTGAATTGTAACTTACTTTCGCCTAATAATGCGATTTTGGAAAAGAGAGTATCTCCCGCAGGGAAGCTTGCTGTTAGCTTGCTGTTAGCTTGCTGTTTCCCCTCTGGAAGCGCTTTCCCTGCAAGCTGCAGATTCCCTCCTAACAGCAAGCTTTAGGATAGGGTAATGAATTGTACCTTACTTTCGCCTTAAAAAGGCAATTTTAGCAAAGAGAGTATCTCCCGCAGGGAAGCTGCTACCATCAAATGTTTGCCCTCATTAGACTCCCCTCTGGAAGCGCTTTCACTGCAAGCTGCAGATTCCCTCCTAACAGCAAGCTTTTTGATAGGGTACTGAATTGTACCTTAACTGCGGCTAATAATGCGATATTGGCAAAGAGAGTATCTCCCGCAGGGAAGCTGCTACCATCAAATGTTTGCCCTCATTAGACTCCCCTCTGGAAGCGCTTTCACTGCAAGCTGCAGATTCCCTCCTAACAGCAAGCTTTAGGATAGGGTACTGAATTGTAACTTAACTGCGGCTAATAATGCGATTTTGGCAAAGAGAGTATCTCCCGCAGGGAAGCTGCTACCATCAAATGTTTGCCCTCATTAGACTCCCCTCTGGAAGCGCTTTCACTGCAAGCTGCAGATTCCCTCCTAACAGCAAGCTTTAGGATAGGGTACTGAATTGTAACTTAACTGCGGCTAATAAGGCGATACTGGCAAAGAGAGTATCTCCCGCAGGGAAGCTGCTACCATCAAATGTTTGCCCTCGTTAGACTCCCCTCTGGAAGCGCTTTCACTGCAAGATGCAGATTCCCTCCAAACAGCAAGCTTTAGGATAGGGTACTGAATTGTAACTTACTTTCGCCTAATAATGCGATTTTGGCAAAGAGAGTATCTCCCGCAGGGAAGCTGCTACCATCAAATGTTTGCCCTCATTAGACTCCCCTCTGGAAGCGCTTTCACTGCAAGCTGCAGATTCCCTCCTAACAGCAAGCTTTAGGATAGGGTACTGAATTGTAACTTAACTGCGGATAATAATGCGATTTTGGAAAAGAGAATATCTCCCGCAGGGAAGCTGCTACCATCAAATGTTTGCCCTCATTAGACTCCCCTCTGGAAGCGCTTTCACTGCAAGCTGCAGATTCCCTCCTAACAGCAAGCTTTAGGATAGGGTACTGAATTTTAACTTACTTTCGCCTAATAATGCGATTTTGGCAAAGAGAGTATCTCCCGCAGGGAAGCCGCTACCATCAAA
Organism: Phaenicophaeus curvirostris; assembly: GCF_032191515.1. NCBI lineage: Eukaryota > Metazoa > Chordata > Aves > Cuculiformes > Cuculidae > Phaenicophaeus > Phaenicophaeus curvirostris. The sequence goes on from NW_027206728.1 coordinate 119,383, forward strand.
TGTTTGCCCTCGTTAGACTCCCCTCTGGAAGCGCTTTCACTGCAAGCTGCAGATTCACTCCTAACAGCAAGCTTTAGGATAGGGTACTGAATTGTAACTTACTTTCGCCTAATAATGCGATTTTGGTAAAGAGAGTATCTCCCGCAGGGAAGCTGCTACCATCAAATGTTTGCCCTCGTTAGACTCCCCTCTGGAAGTGCTTTCCCTGCAAGCTGCAGATTCCCTCCTAACAGCAAGCTTTAGGATAGGGTACTGAATTGTAAATTAACTGCGGCTAATAAAGCGATATTGGCAAAGAGAGTATCTCCCGCAGGGAAGCTGCTACCATCAAATGTTTGCCCTCATTAGACTCCCCTCTGGAAGCACTTTCACTGCAAGCTGCAGATTCCCTCCTAACAGCAAGCTTTAGGATAGGGTACTGAATTGTAACTTAACTGCGGCTAATAAAGCGATATTGGCAAAGAGAGTATCTCCCGCAGGGAAGCTGCTACCATCAAATGTTTGCCCTCATTGGACTCCCCTCTGGAAGCGCTTTCACTGCAAGCTGCAGATTCCCTCCTAACAGCAAGCTTTAGGATAGGGTACTGAATTGTAACTTAACTGCGGCTAATAAGGCGATTTTGGCAAAGAGAATATCTCCCGCAGGGAAGCTGCTACCATCAAATATTGGCCCTCATTAGACTCCCCTCTGGAAGCGCTTTCACTGCAAGCTGCAGATTCCCTCCTAACAGCAAGCTTTAGGATAGGGTACTGAATTGTAACTTAACTGCGGCTAATAATGCGATTTTGGCAAAGAGAGTATCTCCCGCAGGGAAGCTGCTACCATCAAATGTTTGCCCTCATTAGACTCCCCTCTGGAAGCGCTTTCACTGCAAGCTGCAGATTCCCTCCTAACAGCAAGCTTTAGGATAGGGTACTGAATTGTAACTTAACTGCGGCTAATAAGGCGATTTTGGTAAAGAGAGTACCTCCCGCAGGGAAGCTGCTACCATCAAATGTTTGCCCTCATTAGACTCCCCTCTGGAAGCGCTTTCACTGCAAGCTGCAGATTACCTCCTAACAGCAAGCTTTAGGATAGGGTATTGAATTGTATCTTAACTGCGGCTAATAATGCGATTTTGGCAAAGAGAATATCTCCCGCAGGGAAGCTGCTACCATCAAATATTGGCCCTCATTAGACTCCCCTCTGGAAGCGCTTTCACTGCAAGCTGCAGATTCCCTCCTAACAGCAAGCTTTAGGATAGGGTACTGAATTCTAACTTAACTGCGGCTAATAAAGCGATATTGGCAAAGAGAGTATCTCCCGCAGGGAAGCTGCTACCATCAAATGTTCACCCTCGTTAGACTACCCTCTGGAAGCGCTTTCACTGCAAGCTGCAGATTCCCTCCTAACAGCAAGCTTTAGAATAGGGTACTGAACTGTAACTCAATTTCGCTAATAATGCGATATTGGCAAAGAGAGTATCTCCCGCAGGGAAGCTGCTACCATCAAATGTTTGCCCTCATTAGACTCCCCTCTGGAAGCGCTTTCACTGCAAGATGCAGATTCCCTCCTAACAGCAAGCTTTAGGATAGGGTACTGAATTGTAACTCACTTTCGCCTAATAATGCGATTTTGGCAAAGAGAGTATCTCCCGCAGGGAAGCTGCTACCATCAAATGTTTGCCCTCGTTAGACTCCCCTCTGGAAGCGCTTTCACTGCAAGCTGCAGATTCCCTCCTAACAGCAAGCTTTAGGATAGGGTACTGAATTGTAACTTACTTTCGCCTATTATTGCGATTTTGGAAAAGAGACTATCTCCCGCAGGGAAGCTGCTACCATCAAATGTTTGCCCTCATTAGACTCCCCTCTGGAAGCGCTTTCACTGCAAGCTGCAGATTCCCTCCTAACAGCAAGCTTTAGGATAGGGTACTGAATTGTAATTTAACTGCGCCTAATAAAGCGATATTGGCAGAGAGAGTATCTCCCGCAGGGAAGCTGCTACCATCAAATGTTTGCCCTCATTAGACTCCCCTCTGGAAGCGCTTTCACTGCAAGCTGCAGATTCCCTCCTAACAGCAAGCTTTAGGATAGGGTACTGAATTGTAACTTAACTGCGGCTAATAAGGCGATTTTGGTAAAGAGAATATCTCCCGCAGGGAAGCTGCTACCATCAAATGTTTGCCCTCATTAGACTCCCCTCTGGAAGCGCTTTCACTGCAAGCTGCAGATTACCTCCTAACAGCAAGCTTTAGGATAGGGTATTGAATTGTATCTTAACTGCGGCTAATAATGCGATTTTGGCAAAGAGAATATCTCCCGCAGGGAAGCTGCTACCATCAAATATTGGCCCTCATTAGACTCCCCTCTGGAAGCGCTTTCACTGCAAGCTGCAGATTCCCTCCTAACAGCAAGCTTTAGGATAGGGTACTGAATTGTAACGTACTTTCGCCTAATAATGCGATTTTGGAAAAGAGACTATCTCCCGCAGGGAAGCTGCTACCATCAAATGTTTGCCCTCATTAGACTCCCCTCTGGAAGCGCTTTCACTGCAAGATGCAGATTCCCTCCTAACAGCAAGCTTTAGGATAGGGTACTGAATTGTATCTTACTTTCGCCTAATAATGCGATTTTGGCAAAGAGAGTATCTCCCGCAGGGAAGCTGCTACCATCAAATGTTTGCCCTCATTAGACTCCCCTCTGGAAGCGCTTTCCCTGCAAGCTGCAGATTCCCTCCTAACAGCAAGCTTTAGGATAGGGTACTGAATTGTAAATTAACTGCGGCTAATAATGCGATATTGGCAAAGAGAGTATCTCCCGCAGGGAAGCTGCTACCATCAAATGTTTGCCCTCGTTAGACTCCCCTCTGGAAGCGCTTTCACTGCAAGCTGCAGATTCCCTCCTAACAGCAAGCTTTAGGATAGGGTACTGAATTGTATCTCAATTTCGCTAATAATGCGATATTGGCAAAGAGAGTATCTCCCGCAGGGAAGCTGCTACCATCAAATGTTTGCCCTCATTAGACTCCCCTCTGGAAGCGCTTTCACTGCAAGCTGCAGATTCCCTCCTAACAGCAAGCTTTAGGATAGGGTACTGAATTGTAACTTACTTTCGCCTATTATTGCGATTTTGGAAAAGAGACTATCTCCCGCAGGGAAGCTGCTACCATCAAATGTTTGCCCTCATTAGACTCCCCTCTGGAAGCGCTTTCACTGCAAGCTGCAGATTCCCTCCTAACAGCAAGCTTTAGGATAGGGTACTGAATTGTAAATTAACTGCGGATAATAATGCGATTTTGGCAAAGAGAGTATCTCCCGCAGGGAAGCTGCTACCATCAAATGTTTGCCCTCGTTAGACTCCCCTCTGGAAGCGCTTTCACTGCAAGCTGCAGATTCCCTCCTAACAGCAAGCTTTAGGATAGGGTACTGAATTGTAACTTACTTTCGCCTAATAATGCGATTTTGGCAAAGAGAGTATCTCCCGCAGGGAAGCTGCTACCATCAAATGTTTGCCCTCATTAGACTCCCCTCTGGAAGCGCTTTCACTGCAAGCTGCAGATTCCCTCCTAACAGCAAGCTTTAGGATAGGGTACTGAATTGTAACTTAACTGCGGCTAATAAGGCGATTTTGGCAAAGAGAACATCTCCCGCAGGGACGCTGCTACCATCAAATGTTTGCCCTCATTAGACTCCCCTCTGGAAGCGCTTTCACTGCAAGCTGCAGATTCCCTCCTAACAGCAAGCTTTAGGATAGGGTACTGAATTGTATCTTAACTGCGGCTAATAATGCGATATTGGCAAAGAGAGTATCTCCCGCAGGGAAGCTGCTACCATCAAATATTGGCCCTCATTAGACTCCCCTCTGGAAGCGCTTTCACTGGAAGCTGCAGATTCCCTCCTAACAGCAAGCTTTAGGATAGGGTACTGAATTGTAACGTACTTTCGCCTAATAATGCGATTTTGGCAAAGAGAGTATCTCCCGCAGGGAAGCTGCTACCATCAAATGTTTTCCCTCATTAGACTCCCCTCTGGAAGCGCTTTCACTGCAAGCTGCAGATTCCCTCCTAACAGCAAGCTTTAAGATAGGGTACTGAATTGTAACTTAACTGCGGCTAAAAATGCGATATTGGCAAAGAGAGTATCTCCCGCAGGGAAGCTGCTACCATCAAATGTTTGCCCTCATTAGACTCCCCTCTGGAAGTGCTTTCACTGCAAGCTGCAGATTCCCTCCTAACAGCAAGCTTTTTGATAGGGTACTGAATTGTAACTTACTTTCGCCTAATAATGCGATTTTGGCAAAGAGAGTATCTCCCGCAGGGAAGCTGCTACCATCAAATGTTTGCCCTCGTTAGACTCCCCTCTGGAAGCGCTTTCACTGCAAGCTGCAGATTCCCTCCTAACAGCAAGCTTTAGGATAGGGTACTGAATTGTAACTTAACTGCGGCTAATAATGCGATTTTGGCAAAGAGAGTATCTCCCGCAGGGAAGCTGCTACCATCAAATGTTTGCCCTCGTTAGACTCCCCTCTGGAAGCGCTTTCACTGCAAGCTGCAGATTCCCTCCTAACAGCAAGCTTTAGGATAGGGTACTGAATTGTAACTTAACTGCGGCTAATAATGCGATTTTGGAAAAGAGAGTACCTCCCGCAGGGAAGCTGCTACCATCAAATATTTGCCCTCGTTAGACTCCCCTCTGGAAGCGCTTTCATTGCAAGCTGCAGATTCCCTCCTAACAGCAAGCTTTAGCATAGGGTACTGAGTTGTAGCTCACTTTCGCTAATAATGCGATTTTGGCAAAGAGAGTATCTCCCGCAGGGAAGCTGCTACCATCAAATGTTTGCCCTCATTAGACTCCCCTCTGGAAGCGCTTTCACTGCAAGCTGCAGATTCCCTCCTAACAGCAAGCTTTAGGATAGGGTACTGAATTGTAACTTAACTGCGGCTAATAATGCGATTTAGGAAAAGAGAGTATCTCCCGCAGGGAAGCTGCTACCATCAAATGTTTGCCCTCATTAGACTCCCCTCTGGAAGCGCTTTCACTGCAAGCTGCAGATTCCCTCCTAACAGCAAGCTTTAGCATAAGGTACTGAATTGTATCTTACTTTCGCCTAATAATGCGATTTTGGCAAAGAGAGTATCTCCCGCAGGGAAGCTGCTACCATCAAATGTTTGCCCTCATTAGACTCCCCTCTGGAAGCGCTTTCACTGCAAGCTGCAGATTCCCTCCTAACAGCAAGCTTTAGGATAGGGTACTGAATTGTATCTTACTTTCGCCTAATAATGCGATTTTGGCAAAGAGAGTATCTCCCGCAGGGAAGCTGCTACCATCAAATGTTTGCCCTCATTAGACTCCCCTCTGGAAGCGCTTTCACTGCAAGCTGCAGATTCCCTCCTAACAGCAAGCTTTTTGATAGGGTACTGAATTGTAACGTACTTTCGCCTAATAATGCGATATTGGCAAAGAGAGTATCTGCCGCAGGGAAGCTGCTACCATCAAATGTTTGCCCTCGTTAGACTCCCCTCTGGAAGCGCTTTCACTGCAAGCTGCAGATTCCCTCCTAACAGCAAGCTTTAGGATAGGGTACTGAATTGTAAGTTACTTTCGCCTTAAAAAGGCGATTTTGGAAAAGAGAGTATCTCCCGCAGAGAAGCTGCTACCATCAAATGTTTGCCCTCATTAGACTCCCCTCTGGAAGCGCTTTCACTGCAAGCTGCAGATTCCCTCCTAACAGCAAGCTTTAGCATAGGGTACTGAATTGTAACTTAACTGCGGATAATAAGACGATTTTGGCAAAGAGAGTACCTCCCGCAGGGAAGCTGCTACCATCAAATGTTTGCCCTCATTAGACTCCCCTCTGGAAGCGCTTTCACTGCAAGCTGCAGATTCCCTCCTAACAGCAAGCTTTAGGATAGCGTACTGAATTGTATCTTAGTTTCGCGCTAAAAAGGCGATTTTGGAAAAGAGAGTATCTCCCGCAGGGAAGCTGCTACCATCAAATGTTTGCCCTCGTTAGACTCCCCTCTGGAAGCACTTTCATTGCAAGCTGCAGATTCCCTCCTAACAGCAAGCTTTAGGATAGGGTACTGAATTGTAGCTCACTTTCGCTAATAATGCGATTTTGGCAAAGAGAGTATCTCCCGCAGGGAAGCTGCTACCATCAAATGTTTGCCCTCATTAGACTCCCCTCTGGAAGCGCTTTCACTGCAAGCTGCAGATTCCCTCCTAACAGCAAGCTTTAGGATAGGGTACTGAATTGTAACTTACTTTCGCCTAATAATGCGATTTTGGAAAAGAGAGTATCTCCCGCAGGGAAGCTTGCGGTTAGCTTGCTGTTAGCTTGCTGTTTCCCCTCTGGAAGCACTTTCCCTGCAAGCTGCAGATTCCCTCCTAACAGCAAGCTTTAGGATAGGGTAATGAATTGTACCTTACTTTCGCCTTAAAAAGGCGATTTTGGCAAAGAGAGTATCTCCCGCAGGGAAGCTGCTACCATCAAATGTTTGCCCTCATTAGACTCCCCTCTGGAAGCGCTTTCACTGCAAGCTGCAGATTCACTCCTAGCAGCAAGCTTTAGCATAGGGTACTGAATTGTAGCTCACTTTCGCTAATAATGCGATTTTGGCAAAGAGAGTATCTCCCGCAGGGAAGCTGCTACCATCAAATGTTTGCCCTCATTAGACTCCCCTCTGGAAGCGCTTTCACTGCAAGCTGCAGATTCCCTCCTAACAGCAAGCTTTAGGTTAGGGTACTGAATTGTATCTTAGTTTCGCGCTAAAAAGGCGATTTTGGAAAAGAGAGTATCTCTCGCAGGGAAGCTGCTACCATCAAATGTTTGCCCTCATTAGACTCCCCTCTGGAAGCGCTTTCACTGCAAGCTGCAGATTCCCTCCTAACAGCAAGCTTTAGGATAGGGTACTGAATTGTAGCTCACTTTCGCTAATAATGCGATTTTTGCAAAGAGAGTATCTCCCGCAGGGAAGCTGCTACCATCAAATGTTTGCCCTCATTAGACTCCCCTCTGGAAGTGCTTTCACTGCAAGCTGCAGATTCCCTCCTAACAGCAAGCTTTAGGATAGGGTACTGAATTGTATCTTACTTTCGCCTAATAATGCGATTTTGGCAAAGAGAGTATCTCCCGCAGGGAAGCTGCTACCATCAAATGTTTGCCCTCATTAGACTCCCCTCTGGAAGCGCTTTCACTGCAAGCTGCAGATTCCCTCCTAACAGCAAGCTTTTTGATAGGGTACTGAATAGTACATTAACTGCGGCTAATAATGCGATATTGGCAAAGAGAGTATCTCCCGCAGGGAAGCTGCTGACATCAAATGTTTGCCCTCATTAGACTCCCCTCTGGAAGCGCTTTCACTGCAAGCTGCAGATTCCCTCCTAACAGCAAGCTTTAGGATAGGGTACTGAATTGTATCTTAGTTTCGCGCTAAAAAGGCGATTTTGGAAAAGAGAGTATCTCTCGCAGGGAAGCTGCTACCATCAAATGTTTGCCCTCATTAGACTCCCCTCTGGAAGCGCTTTCACTGCAAGCTGCAGATTCCCTCCTAACAGCAAGCTTTAGGATAGGGTACTGAATTGGAACTTACTTTCGCCTAATAATGCGATTTTGGAAAAGAGACTATCTCCCGCAGGGAAGCTGCTACCATCAAATGTTTGCCCTCATTAGACTCCCCTCTGGAAGCGCTTTCACTGCAAGCTGCAGATTCCCTCCTAACAGCAAGCTTTAGGATAGGGTACTGAATTGTTTCTTAACTGCGGCTAATAATGCGATTTTGGCAAAGAGAGTATCTCCCGCAGGGAAGCTGCTACCATCAAATATTGGCCCTCATTAGACTCCCCTCTGGAAGCGCTTTCACTGCAAGCTGCAGATTCCCTCCTAACAGCAAGCTTTTTGATAGGGTACTGAATTGTATCTTACTTTCGCCTAATAATGCGATTTTGGCAAAGAGAGTATCTCCCGCAGGGAAGCTGCTACCATCAAATGTTTGCCCTCATTAGACTCCCCTCTGGAAGCGCTTTCACTGCAAGCTGTAGATTCCCTCCTAACAGCAAGCTTTAGGATAGGGTACTGAATTGTAACTTAACTGCGGCTAATAATGCGATACTGGCAAAGAGAGTATCTCCCGCAGGGAAGCTGCTAACATCAAATGTTTGCCCTCATTAGACTCCCCTCTGGAAGCGCTTTCACTGCAAGCTGCAGATTCCCTCCTAACAGCAAGCTTTAGGATAGGATACTGAATTGTAACTTACTTTAGCCTAATAATGCGATTTTGGAAAAGAGAGTATCTCCCGCAGGGAAGCTTGCGGTTAGCTTGCTGTTAGCTTGCTGTTTCCCCTCTGGAAGCGCTTTCCCTGCAAGCTGCAGATTCCCTCCTAACAGCAAGCTTTAGGATAGGGTAATGAATTGTACCTTACTTTCGCCTTAAAAAGGCGATTTTGGCAAAGAGAGTATCTCCCGCAGGGAAGCTGCTACCATCAAATGTTTGCCCTCATTAGACTCCCCTCTGGAAGCGCTTTCACTGCAAGCTGCAGATTCCCTCCTAACAGCAAGCTTTAGGATAGGGTACTGAATTGGAACTTACTTTCGCCTTAAAAAGGCGATTTTAGAAAAGAGAGTATCTCCCGCAGGGAAGCTGCTACCATCAAATGTTTGCCCTCATTAGACTCCCCTCTGGAAGCGCTTTCACTGAAAGCTGCAGATTCCCTCCTAACAGCAAGCTTTAGCATAGTGTACTGAATTGTAACTTACTTTCGCCTAATAATGCGATTTTGGCAAAGAGAGTATCTCCCGCAGGGAAGCTGCTACCATCAAATGTTTGCCCTCATTAGACTCCCCTCTGGAAGCGCTTTCACTGCAAGCTGCAGATTCCCTCCTAACAGCAAGCTTTAGGATAGGGTACTGAATTGTTTCTTAACTGCGGCTAATAATGTGATTTTGGCAAAGAGAGTATCTCCCGCAGGGAAGCTGCTACCATCAAATATTGGCCCTCATTAGACTCCCCTCTGGAAGCGCTTTCACTGCAAGCTGCAGATTCCCTCCTAACAGCAAGCTTTAGGATAGGGTACTGAATTGCATCTTAGTTTCGCGTTAAAAAGGCGATTTTGGAAAAGAGAGTATCTCTCGCAGGGAAGCTGCTACCATCAAATGTTTGCCCTCATTAGACTCCCCTCTGGAAGCGCTTTCACTGCAAGCTGCAGATTCCCTCCTAACAGCAAGCATTAGGATAGGGTACTGAATTGGAACTTACTTTTGCCTTAAAAAGGCGATTTTAGAAAAGAGAGTATCTCCCGCAAGGAAGCTGCTACCATCAAATGTTTGCCCTCATTAGACTCCCCTCTGGAAGCGCTTTCACTGCAAGCTGCAGATTCCCTCCTAACAGCAAGCTTTAGGATAGGGTACTGAATTGGAACTTAACTGCGGATAATAATGCGATTTTGGAAAAGAGAGTATTTCCCGCAGGGAAGCTGCTACCATCAAATGTTTGCCCTCATTAGACTCCCCTCTGGAAGCGCTTTCACTGCAAGCTGCAGATTCCCTCCTAACAGCAAGCTTTAGCATAGGGTACTGAGTTGTAACTTACATTCGCCTAATAATGCAATTATGGAAAAGAGACTATCTCCCGCAGGGAAGCTGCTACTATCAAATGTTTGCCCTCATTAGACTCCCCTCTGGAAGCGCTTTCACTGCAAGCTGCAGATTCCCTCCTAACAGCAAGCTTTAGGATAGGGTACTGAATTGTATCTTAACTGCGGCTAATAATGCGATTTTGGCAAAGAGAGTATCTCCCGCAGGGAAGCTGCTACCATCAAATATTGGCCCTCATTAGACTCCCCTCTGGAAGCGCTTTCACTGCAAGCTGCAGATTCCCTCCTAACAGCAAGCTTTAGGATAGGGTACTGAATTGTATCTTACTTTCGCCTAATAATGCGATTGTGGCAAAGAGAGTATCTCCCGCAGGGAAGCTGCTACCATCAAATGTTTGCCCTCATTAGACTCCCCTCTGGAAGCGCTTTCACTGCAAGCTGCAGATTCCCTCCTAACAGCAAGCTTTAGGATAGGGTACTGAATTGTAACTTAACTGCGGCTAATAATGCGATACTGGCAAAGAGAGTATCTCCCGCAGGGAAGCTGCTACCATCAAATGTTTGCCCTCGTTAGACTCCCCTCTGGAAGCGCTTTCATTGCAAGCTGCAGATTCCCTCCTAACAGCAAGCTTTAGGATAGGGTACTGAATTGTAGCTCACTTTCGCTAATAATGCGATATTGGCAAAGAGAGTATCTCCCGCAGGGAAGCTGCTACCATCAAATGTTTGCCCTCATTAGACTCCCCTCTGGAAGCGCTTTCACTGCAAGATGCAGATTCCCTCCTAACAGCAAGCTTTAGGATAGGGTACTGAATTGGAACTTACTTTCGCCTTAAAAAGGCGATTTTAGAAAAGAGAGTATCTCCCGCAGGGAAGCTGCTACCATCAAATGTTTGCCCTCATTAGACTCCCCTCTGGAAGTGCTTTCACTGAAAGCTGCAGATTCCCTCCTAACAGCAAGCTTTAGGATAGGGTACTGAATTGTAACTTACTTTCGCCTAATAATGCGATTTTGGAAAAGAGACTATCTCCCGCAGGGAAGCTGCTACCATCAGATGTTTGCCCTCATTAGACTCCCCTCTGGAAGCGCTTTTACTGCAAGCTGCAGATTCCCTCCTAACAGCAAGCTTTAGGATAGGGTACTGAATTGTTTCTTAACTACGGCTAATAATGTGATTTTGGCAAAGAGAGTATCTCCCGCAGGGAAGCTGCTACCATCAAATATTGGCCCTCATTAGACTCCCCTCTGGAAGCGCTTTCACTGCAAGCTGCAGATTCCCTCCTAACAGCAAGCTTTAGGATAGGGTACTGAATTGTATCTTAGTTTCGCGCTAAAAAGGCGATTTTGGAAAAGAGAGTATCTCTCGCAGGGAAGCTGCTACCATCAAATGTTTGCCCTCATTAGACTCCCCTCTGGAAGCGCTTTCACTGCAAGCTGCAGATTCCCTCCTAACAGCAAGCTTTAGGATAGGGTACTGAATTGTAGCTCACTTTCGCTAATAATGCGATTTTTGCAAAGAGAGTATCTCCCGCAGGGAAGCTGCTACCATCAAATGTTTGCCCTCATTAGACTCCCCTCTGGAAGTGCTTTCACTGCAAGCTGCAGATTCCCTCCTAACAGCAAGCTTTAGGATAGGGTACTGAATTGTATCTTACTTTCGCCTAATAATGCGATTTTGGCAAAGAGAGTATCTCCCGCAGGGAAGCTGCTACCATCAAATGTTTGCCCTCATTAGACTCCCCTCTGGAAGCGCTTTCACTGCAAGCTGCAGATTCCCTCCTAACAGCAAGCTTTTTGATAGGGTACTGAATAGTACATTAACTGCGGCTAATAATGCGATATTGGCAAAGAGAGTATCTCCCGCAGGGAAGCTGCTGACATCAAATGTTTGCCCTCATTAGACTCCCCTCTGGAAGCGCTTTCACTGCAAGCTGCAGATTCCCTCCTAACAGCAAGCTTTAGGATAGGGTACTGAATTGTATCTTAGTTTCGCGCTAAAAAGGCGATTTTGGAAAAGAGAGTATCTCTCGCAGGGAAGCTGCTACCATCAAATGTTTGCCCTCATTAGACTCCCCTCTGGAAGCGCTTTCACTGCAAGCTGCAGATTCCCTCCTAACAGCAAGCTTTAGGATAGGGTACTGAATTGGAACTTACTTTCGCCTAATAATGCGATTTTGGAAAAGAGACTATCTCCCGCAGGGAAGCTGCTACCATCAAATGTTTGCCCTCATTAGACTCCCCTCTGGAAGCGCTTTCACTGCAAGCTGCAGATTCCCTCCTAACAGCAAGCTTTAGGATAGGGTACTGAATTGTTTCTTAACTGCGGCTAATAATGCGATTTTGGCAAAGAGAGTATCTCCCGCAGGGAAGCTGCTACCATCAAATATTGGCCCTCATTAGACTCCCCTCTGGAAGCGCTTTCACTGCAAGCTGCAGATTCCCTCCTAACAGCAAGCTTTTTGATAGGGTACTGAATTGTATCTTACTTTCGCCTAATAATGCGATTTTGGCAAAGAGAGTATCTCCCGCAGGGAAGCTGCTACCATCAAATGTTTGCCCTCATTAGACTCCCCTCTGGAAGCGCTTTCACTGCAAGCTGTAGATTCCCTCCTAACAGCAAGCTTTAGGATAGGGTACTGAATTGTAACTTAACTGCGGCTAATAATGCGATACTGGCAAAGAGAGTATCTCCCGCAGGGAAGCTGCTAACATCAAATGTTTGCCCTCATTAGACTCCCCTCTGGAAGCGCTTTCACTGCAAGCTGCAGATTCCCTCCTAACAGCAAGCTTTAGGATAGGATACTGAATTGTAACTTACTTTAGCCTAATAATGCGATTTTGGAAAAGAGAGTATCTCCCGCAGGGAAGCTTGCGGTTAGCTTGCTGTTAGCTTGCTGTTTCCCCTCTGGAAGCGCTTTCCCTGCAAGCTGCAGATTCCCTCCTAACAGCAAGCTTTAGGATAGGGTAATGAATTGTACCTTACTTTCGCCTTAAAAAGGCGATTTTGGCAAAGAGAGTATCTCCCGCAGGGAAGCTGCTACCATCAAATGTTTGCCCTCATTAGACTCCCCTCTGGAAGCGCTTTCACTGCAAGCTGCAGATTCCCTCCTAACAGCAAGCTTTAGGATAGGGTACTGAATTGGAACTTACTTTCGCCTTAAAAAGGCGATTTTAAAAAAGAGAGTATCTCCCGCAGGGAAGCTGCTACCATCAAATGTTTGCCCTCATTAGACTCCCCTCTGGAAGCGCTTTCACTGAAAGCTGCAGATTCCCTCCTAACAGCAAGCTTTAGCATAGTGTACTGAATTGTAACTTACTTTCGCCTAATAATGCGATTTTGGCAAAGAGAGTATCTCCCGCAGGGAAGCTGCTACCATCAAATGTTTGCCCTCATTAGACTCCCCTCTGGAAGCGCTTTCACTGCAAGCTGCAGATTCCCTCCTAACAGCAAGCTTTAGGATAGGGTACTGAATTGTTTCTTAACTGCGGCTAATAATGTGATTTTGGCAAAGAGAGTATCTCCCGCAGGGAAGCTGCTACCATCAAATATTGGCCCTCATTAGACTCCCCTCTGGAAGCGCTTTCACTGCAAGCTGCAGATTCCCTCCTAACAGCAAGCTTTAGGATAGGGTACTGAATTGCATCTTAGTTTCGCGTTAAAAAGGCGATTTTGGAAAAGAGAGTATCTCTCGCAGGGAAGCTGCTACCATCAAATGTTTGCCCTCATTAGACTCCCCTCTGGAAGCGCTTTCACTGCAAGCTGCAGATTCCCTCCTAACAGCAAGCATTAGGATAGGGTACTGAATTGGAACTTACTTTTGCCTTAAAAAGGCGATTTTAGAAAAGAGAGTATCTCCCGCAAGGAAGCTGCTACCATCAAATGTTTGCCCTCATTAGACTCCCCTCTGGAAGCGCTTTCACTGCAAGCTGCAGATTCCCTCCTAACAGCAAGCTTTAGGATAGGGTACTGAATTGGAACTTAACTGCGGATAATAATGCGATTTTGGAAAAGAGAGTATTTCCCGCAGGGAAGCTGCTACCATCAAATGTTTGCCCTCATTAGACTCCCCTCTGGAAGCGCTTTCACTGCAAGCTGCAGATTCCCTCCTAACAGCAAGCTTTAGCATAGGGTACTGAGTTGTAACTTACATTCGCCTAATAATGCAATTATGGAAAAGAGACTATCTCCCGCAGGGAAGCTGCTACTATCAAATGTTTGCCCTCATTAGACTCCCCTCTGGAAGCGCTTTCACTGCAAGCTGCAGATTCCCTCCTAACAGCAAGCTTTAGGATAGGGTACTGAATTGTATCTTAACTGCGGCTAATAATGCGATTTTGGCAAAGAGAGTATCTCCCGCAGGGAAGCTGCTACCATCAAATATTGGCCCTCATTAGACTCCCCTCTGGAAGCGCTTTCACTGCAAGCTGCAGATTCCCTCCTAACAGCAAGCTTTTTGATAGGGTACTGAATTGTATCTTACTTTCGCCTAATAATGCGATTGTGGCAAAGAGAGTATCTCCCGCAGGGAAGCTGCTACCATCAAATGTTTGCCCTCATTAGACTCCCCTCTGGAAGCGCTTTCACTGCAAGCTGCAGATTCCCTCCTAACAGCAAGCTTTAGGATAGGGTACTGAATTGTAACTTAACTGCGGCTAATAATGCGATACTGGCAAAGAGAGTATCTCCCGCAGGGAAGCTGCTACCATCAAATGTTTGCCCTCGTTAGACTCCCCTCTGGAAGCGCTTTCATTGCAAGCTGCAGATTCCCTCCTAACAGCAAGCTTTAGGATAGGGTACTGAATTGTAGCTCACTTTCGCTAATAATGCGATATTGGCAAAGAGAGTATCTCCCGCAGGGAAGCTGCTACCATCAAATGTTTGCCCTCATTAGACTCCCCTCTGGAAGCGCTTTCACTGCAAGATGCAGATTCCCTCCTAACAGCAAGCTTTAGGATAGGGTACTGAATTGGAACTTACTTTCGCCTTAAAAAGGCGATTTTAGAAAAGAGAGTATCTCCCGCAGGGAAGCTGCTACCATCAAATGTTTGCCCTCATTAGACTCCCCTCTGGAAGTGCTTTCACTGAAAGCTGCAGATTCCCTCCTAACAGCAAGCTTTAGGATAGGGTACTGAATTGTAACTTACTTTCGCCTAATAATGCGATTTTGGAAAAGAGACTATCTCCCGCAGGGAAGCTGCTACCATCAGATGTTTGCCCTCATTAGACTCCCCTCTGGAAGCGCTTTTACTGCAAGCTGCAGATTCCCTCCTAACAGCAAGCTTTAGGATAGGGTACTGAATTGTTTCTTAACTACGGCTAATAATGTGATTTTGGCAAAGAGAGTATCTCCCGCAGGGAAGCTGCTACCATCAAATATTGGCCCTCATTAGACTCCCCTCTGGAAGCGCTTTCACTGCAAGCTGCAGATTCCCTCCTAACAGCAAGCTTTAGGATAGGGTACTGAATTGTATCTTAGTTTCGCGTTAAAAAGGCGATTTTGGAAAAGAGAGTATCTCTCGCAGGGAAGCTGCTACCATCAAATGTTTGCCCTCATTAGACTCCCCTCTGGAAGCGCTTTCACTGCAAGCTGCAGATTCCCTCCTAACAGCAAGCTTTAGGATAGGGTACTGAATTGTAACTTACTTTCGCCTAATAATGCGATTTTGGCAAAGAGAGTATCTCCCGCAGGGAAGCTGCTACCATCAAATGTTTACCTTCGTTAGACTCCCCTCCGGAAGCGCTTTCCCTGCAAGCTGCAGATTCCCTCCTAACAGCAAGCTTTTTGATAGGGTACTGAATTGTAACTTACTTTCGCCTAATAATGCGATTTTGGCAAAGAGAGTATCTCCCGCAGGGAAGCTGCTACCATCAAATGTTTGCCCTCATTATACTCCCCTCTGGAAGCGCTTTCACTGCAAGCTGCAGATTCCCTCCTAACAGCAAGCTTTAGGATAGGGTAATGAATTGTAACTTACTTTCGCCTTATAATGCGATTTTGGCAAAGAGAGTATCTCCCGCAGGGAAGCTGCTACCATCAAATGTTTGCCCTCATTAGACTCACCTCTGGAAGCGCTTTCACTGCAAGCTGCAGATTCCCTCCTAACAGCAAGCTTTAGGATAGGGTACTGAATTGTATCTTACTTTCGCGTATGAAGGCGATTTTGGAAAAGAGAGTATCTCCCGCAGGGAAGCTGCTACCATCAAATGTTTGCCCTCGTTAGACTCCCCTCTGGAAGCGCTTTCAATGCAAGCTGCAGATTCCCTCCTAACAGCAAGCTTTAGGATAGGGTACTGAATTGTAACTTACTTTCGCCTAATAATGCGATTTTGGCAAAGAGACTATCTCCCGCAGGGAAGCTGCTACCATCAAATGTTTGCCCTCATTAGACTCCCCTCTGGAAGCGCTTTCACTGCAAGCTGCAGATTCCCTCCTAACAGCAAGCTTTAGGATAGGGTACTGAATTGTAACTTAACTGCGGCTAATAATGCGATTTTGGAAAAGAGAGTATCTCCTGCAGGGAAGCTGCTACCATCAAATGTTTGCCCTCGTTAGACTCCCCTCTGGAAGTGCTTTCACTGCAAGCTGCAGATTCCCTCCTAACAGCAAGCTTTAGGATAGGGTACTGTATTGTAACTTAACTGCGGATAATAATGCGATTTTGGCAAAGAGAGTATCTCCCGCAGGGAAGCTGCTACCATCAAATGTTTGCCCTCGTTAGACTCCCCTCTGGAAGCGCTTTCACTGCAAGCTGCAGATTCCCTCCTAACAGCAAGCTTTAGGATAATGTACTGAATTGGATCTTACTTTCGCCTAAGAATGCGATTGTGGCAAAGAGAGTATCTCCCGCAGGGAAGCTGCTACCATCAAATGTTTGCCCTCATTAGACTCCCCTCTGGAAGCGCTTTCACTGCAAGCTGCAGATTCCCTCCTAACAGCAAGCTGTAGGATAGGGTACTGAATTGTATCTTACTTTCGCCTAATAATGCGATTTTGGCAAAGAGAGTATCTCCCGCAGGGAAGCTGCTACCATCAAATGTTTGCCCTCATTAGACTCCCCTCTGGAAGCGCTTTCACTGCAAGCTGCAGATTCCCTCCTAACAGCAAGCTTTAGGATAGGGTACTGAATTGTAACGTACTTTGGCCTCATAATGCGATTTTGGAAAAGAGAGTATCTCCCGCAGGGAAGCTGCTACCATCAAATGTTTGCCCTCGTTAGACTCCCCTCTGGAAGCGCTTTCACTGCAAGCTGCAGATTCACTCCTAACAGCAAGCTTTAGGATAGGGAACTGAATTGTAACGTACTTTCGCCTAATAATGCGATTTTGGTAAAGAGAGTATCTCCCGCAGGGAAGCTGCTACCATCAAATGTTTGCCCTCGTTAGACTACCCTCTGGAAGCGCTTTCACTGCAAGCTGCAGATTCCCTCCTAACAGCAAGCTTTAGGATAGGGTACTGAATTGTAACTTAACTGCGGCTAATAAGGCGATTTTGGAAAAGAGAGTACCTCCCGCAGGGAAGCTGCTACCATCAAATGTTTGCCCTCATTAGACTCCCCTCTGGAAGCGCTTTCACTGCAAGCTGCAGATTCCCTCCTAACAGCAAGCTTTAGGATAGGGTACTGAATTGTAACTCACTTTCGCCTCATAATGCGATTTTGGCAAAGAGAGTATCTCCCGCAGGGAAGCTGCTACCATCAAATGTTTGCCCTCGTTAGACTCCCCTCTGGAAGCGCTTTCACTGCAAGCTGCAGATTCCCTCCTAACAGCAAGCTTTAGGATAGGGTACTGAATTGTAACTCAATTTCGCTAATAATGCGATTTTGGCAAAGAGAGTACCTCCCGCAGGGAAGCTGCTAACATCAAATGTTTGCCCTCATTAGACTCCCCTCTGGAAGTGCTTTCACTGCAAGATGCAGATTCCCTCCTAACAGCAAGCTTTAGGATAGGGTACTGAATTTTAACTCACTTTCGCCTAATAATGCGATTTTGGCAAAGAGAGTATCTCCCGCAGGGAAGCTGCTACCATCAAATGTTTGCCCTCATTAGACTCCCCTCTGGAAGCGCTTTCACTGCAAGCTGCAGATTCCCTCCTAACAGCAAACTTTAGGATAGGGTACTGAATTGTAAATTAACTGCGGCTAATAATGCGATTTTGGCAAAGAGAGTATCTCCCGCAGGGAAGCTGCTACCATCAAATGTTTGCCCTCATTGGACTCCCCTCTGGAAGCGCTTTCACTGCAAGCTGCAGATTCCCTCCTAACAGCAAGCTTTAGGATAGGGTACTGAATTGTAACTTAACTGCGGCTAATAAGGCGATTTTGGCAAAGAGAATATCTCCCGCAGGGAAGCTGCTACCATCAAATGTTTGCCCTCGTTAGACGACCCTCTGGAAGCGCGTTCACTGCAAGCTGCAGATTCCCTCCTAACAGCAAGCTTTAGGATAGGGTACTGAATTGTAACTTAACTGCGGCTAATAAGGCGATTTTGGCAAAGAGAACATCTCCCGCAGGGACGCTGCTACCATCAAATGTTTGCCCTCATTAGACTCCCCTCTGGAAGCGCTTTCACTGCAAGCTGCAGATTCCCTCCTAACAGCAAACTTTAGGATAGTGAACTGAATTGTAACTTAACTGCGGATAATAAGGCGATTTTGGCAAAGAGAATATCTCCCGCAGGGAAGCTGCTACCATCAAATGTTTGCCCTCATTACACTCCCCTCTGGAAGCGCTTTCACTGCAAGCTGCAGATTCCCTCCTAACAGCAAGCTTTAGGATAGGGTACTGAATTGTATCTTAACTGCGGCAAATAATGCGATTTTGGCAAAGAGAGTATCTCCCGCAGGGAAGCTGCTACCATCAAATGTTTGCCCTCATTAGACTCCCCTCTGGAAGCGCTTTCACTGCAAGCTGCAGATTCCCTCCTAACAGCAAGCTTTAGGATAGGGTACTGAATTGGAACTTAACTGCGGATAATAAGACGATTTTGGCAAAGAGAGTACCTCCCGCAGGGAAGCTGCTACCATCAAATGTTTGCCCTCGTTAGACTACCCTCTGGAAGCGCTTTCACTGCAAGCTGCAGATTCCCTCCTAACAGCAAGTTTTAGGATAGGGTACTGAATTGTAACTTAACTGCGGCTAATAATGCGATTTTGGCAAAGAGAGTATCTCCCGCAGGGAAGCTGCTACCATCAAATGTTTGCCCTCATTAGACTCCCTTCTGGAAGCGCTTTCACTGCAAGCTGCAGATTCCCTCCTAACAGCAAGCTTTAGGATAGGGTACTGAATTGTAACTTACTTTCGCCTAATGATGCGATTTTGGCAAAGAGAGTATCTCCCGCAGGGAAGCTGCTACCATCAAATGTTTGCCCTCATTACACTCCCCTCTGGAAGCGCTTTCACTGCAAGCTGCAGATTCCCTCCTAACAGCAAGCTTTAGGATAGGGTACTGAATTGTAACTTACTTTCGCTTAATAATGCGATTTTGGCAAAGAGAGTATCTCCCGCAGGGAAGCTGCTACCATCAAATGTTTGCCCTCATTAGACTCCCCTCTGGAAGCGCTTTCACTGCAAGCTGCAGATTCCCTCCTAACAGCAAGCTTTAGGATAGGGTACTGAATTGTAACTTAACTGCGGATAATAATGCGATTTTGGAAAAGAGAGTATCTCCTGCAGGGAAGCTGCTACCATCAAATGTTTGCCCTCGTTAGACTCCCCTCTGGAAGTGCTTTCACTGCAAGCTGCAGATTCCCTCCTAACAGCAAGCTTTAGGATAGGGTACTGTATTGTAACTTAACTGCGGATAATAATGCGATTTTGGCAAAGAGAGTATCTCCCGCAGGGAAGCTGCTACCATCAAATGTTTGCCCTCGTTAGACTCCCCTCTGGAAGCGCTTTCACTGCAAGCTGCAGATTCCCTCCTAACAGCAAGCTTTAGGATAATGTACTGAATTGGATCTTACTTTCGCCTAAGAATGCGATTTTGGCAAAGAGAGTATCTCCCGCAGGTAAGCTGCTACCATCAAATGTTTGCCCTCATTAGACTCCCCTCTGGAAGCGCTTTCACTGCAAGATGCAGATTCCCTCCTAACAGCAAGCTGTAGGATAGGGTACTGAATTGTATCTTACTTTCGCCTAATAATGCGATTTTGGCAAAGAGAGTATCTCCCGCAGGGAAGCTGCTACCATCAAATGTTTGCCCTCATTAGACTCCCCTCTGGAAGCGCTTTCACTGCAAGCTGCAGATTCCCTCCTAACAGCAAGCTTTAGGATAGGGTACTGAATTGGAACTTAACTGCGGCTAATAATGCGATATTGGCAAAGAGAATATCTCCCCCAGGGAAGCTGCTACCATCAAATGTTTGCCCTCGTTAGACTCCCCTCTGGAAGCGCTTTCACTGCAAGCTGCAGATTCACTCCTAACAGCAAGCTTTAGGATAGGGTACTGAATTGTAACGTACTTTCGCCTAATAATGCGATTTTGGTAAAGAGAGTATCTTCCGCAGGGAAGCTGCTACCATCAAATGTTTGCCCTCGTTAGACTACCCTCTGGAAGCGCTTTCACTGCAAGTTGCAGATTCCCTCCTAACAGCAAGCTTTAGGATAGGGTACTGAATTGTAACTTAACTGCGGCTAATAAGGCGATTTTGGAAAAGAGAGTACCTCCCGCAGGGAAGCTGCTACCATCAAATGTTTGCCCTCATTAGACTCCCCTCTGGAAGCGCTTTCACTGCAAGCTGCAGATTCCCTCCTAACAGCAAGCTTTAGGATAGGGTACTGAATTGTAACTCACTTTCGCCTCATAATGCGATTTTGGCAAAGAGAGTATCTCCCGCAGGGAAGCTGCTACCATCAAATGTTTGCCCTCGTTAGACTCCCCTCTGGAAGCGCTTTCACTGCAAGCTGCAGATTCCCTCCTAACAGCAAGCTTTAGGATAGGGTACTGAATTGTAACTCAATTTCGCTAATAATGCGATTTTGGCAAAGAGAGTACCTCCCGCAGGGAAGCTGCTACCATCAAATGTTTGCCCTCATTAGACTCCCCTCTGGAAGCGCTTTCACTGCAAGATGCAGATTCCCTCCTAACAGCAAGCTTTAGGATAGGGTACTGAATTTTAACTCACTTTCGCCTAATAATGCGATTTTGGCAAAGAGAGTATCTCCCGCAGGGAAGCTGCTACCATCAAATGTTTGCCCTCATTAGACTCCCCTCTGGAAGCGCTTTCACTGCAAGCTGCAGATTCCCTCCTAACAGCAAACTTTAGGATAGGGTACTGAATTGTAAATTAACTGCGGCTAATAATGCGATTTTGGCAAAGAGAGTATCTCCCGCAGGGAAGCTGCTACCATCAAATATTTGCCCTCATTGGACTCCCCTCTGGAAGCGCTTTCACTGCAAGCTGCAGATTCCCTCCTAACAGCAAGCTTTAGGATAGGGTACTGAATTGTAACTTAACTGCGGCTAATAAGGCGATTTTGGCAAAGAGAATATCTCCTGCAGGGAAGCTGCTACCATCAAATGTTTGCCCTCGTTAGACGACCCTCTGGAAGCGCTTTCACTGCAAGCTGCAGATTCCCTCCTAACAGCAAGCTTTAGGATAGGGTACTGAATTGTAACTTACTTTCGCCTAATAATGCGATTTTGGCAAAGAGAGTATCTCCCGCAGGGAAGCTGCTAACATCAAATGTTTGCGCTCATTAGACTCCCCTCTGGAAGCGCTTTCACTGCAAGCTGCAGATTCCCTCCTAACAGCAAGCTTTAGGATAGGGTACTGAATTGTAACTTAACTGCGGCTAATAAGGCGATTTTGGCAAAGAGAACATCTCCCGCAGGGACGCTGCTACCATCAAATGTTTGCCCTCATTAGACTCCCCTCTGGAAGCGCTTTCACTGCAAGCTGCAGATTCCCTCCTAACAGCAAGCTTTAGGATAGGGTACTGAATTGTAACTTAACTGTGGCTAATAATGCGATTTTGGCAAAGAGAATATCTCCCGCAGGGAAGCTGCTACCATCAAATGTTTGCCCTCATTAGACTCCCCTCTGGAAGCGCTTTCACTGCAAGCTGCAGATTCCCTCCTAACAGCAAGCTTTAGGATAGGGTACTGAATTGTAACTTAACTGCGGCTAATAAGACGATTTTGGCAAAGTGAGTACCTCCCGCAGGGAAGCTGCTACCATCAAATGTTTGCCCTCGTTAGACTCCCCTCTGGAAGCGCTTTCACTGCAAGCTGCAGATTCCCTCCTAACAGCAAGTTTTAGGATAGGGTACTGAATTGTAACTTAACTGCGGCTAATAATGCGATTTTGGCAAAGAGAGTATCTCCCGCAGGGAAGCTGCTACCATCAAATGTTTGCCCTCATTAGACTCCCCTCTGGAAGCGCTTTCACTGCAAGCTGCAGATTCCCTCCTAACAGCAAGCTTTAGGATAGGGTACTGAATTGTAACTTACTTTCGCCTAATGATGCGATTTTGGCAAAGAGAGTATCTCCCGCAGGGAAGCTGCTACCATCAAATGTTTGCCCTCATTACACTCCCCTCTGGAAGCGCTTTCACTGCAAGCTGCAGATTCCCTCCTAACAGCAAGCTTTTTGATAGGGTACTGAATTGTACCTTAACTGCGGCTAATAATGCGATATTGGCAAAGAGAGTATCTCCCGCAGGGAAGCTGCTACCATCAAATGTTTGCCCTCATTAGACTCCCCTCTGGAAGCGCTTTCACTGCAAGCTGCAGATTCCCTCCTAACAGCAAGCTTTAGGATAGGGTACTGAATTGTAACTTACTTTCCCTTAATAATGCGATTTTGGCAAAGAGAGTATCTCCCGCAGGGAAGCTGCTACCATCAAATGTTTGCCCTCATTAGACTCCCCTCTGGAAGCGCTTTCACTGCAAGCTGCAGATTCCCTCCTAACAGCAAGCTTTAAGATAGGGTACTGAATTGTATCTTAACTGCGGCTAATAATGCGATATTGGCAAAGAGAGTATCTCCCGCAGGGAAGCTGCTACCATCAAATGTTTGCCCTCGTTAGACTACCCTCTGGAAGCGCTTTCACTGCAAGCTGCAGATTCCCTCCTAACAGCAAGCTTTAGGATAGGGTACTGAATTGTAACTTAACTGCGGTAATAAGACGATTTTGGCAAAGAGAGTACCTCCCGCAGGGAAGCTGCTACCATCAAATGTTTGCCCTCATTAGACTCCCCTCTGGAAGCGCTTTCACTGCAAGCTGCAGATTCCCTCCTTACAGCAAGCTTTAGGATAGCGTAACGAATTGTAACTTACTTTCGACTAATAATGTGATTTTGGAAAAGAGAGTATCTCCCACAGGGAAGCTGCTACCATCAAATGTTTGCCCTCATTAGACTCCCCTCTGGAAACGCTTTCACTGCAAGCTGCAGATTCCCTCCTAACAGCAATCTTTTTGATAGGGTACTGAATTGTAACTTAACTGCGGTAATAAGACGATTTCGGCAAAGAGAGTACCTCCCGCAGGGAAGCTGCTACCATCAAATGTTTGCCCTCGTTAGACTCCCCTCTGGAAGCGCTTTCACTGCAAGCTGCAGATTCCCTCCTAACAGCAAGCTTTAGGATAGGGTACTGAATTGTAGCTCACTTTCGTCCAATACTGCGATTTTGGCAAAGAGAGTATCTCCCGCAGGGAAGCTGCTACCATCAAATGTTTGCCCTCATTAGACTCCCCTCTGGAAGCGCTTTCACTGCAAGCTGCAGATTCCCTCCTAACAGCAAGCTTTAGGATAGGGTACTGAATTGTAACTTACTTTCGCCTATTAATGCGATTTTGGCAAAGAGAGTATCTCCCGCAGGGAAGCTGCTACCATCAAATGTTTGCCCTCATTGGACTCCCCCCTGGAAGCGCTTTCACTGCAAGCTGCAGATTCCCTCCTAACAGCAAGCTTTAGGATAGGGTACTGAATTGTAACTTAACTGCGGCTAATAAGGCGATTTTGGCAAAGAGAGTACCTCCCGCAGGGAAGCTGCTACCATCAAATGTTTGCCCTCGTTAGACTCCCCTCTGGAAGCGCTTTCACTGCAAGCTGCAGATTCCATCCTAACAGCAAGCTTTAGGATAGGGTACTGAATTGTAACTCAATTTCGCTAATAATGCGATTTTGGCTAAGAGAGTATCTCCCGCAGGGAAGCTGCTACCATCAAATGTTTGCCCTCATTAGACTCCCCTCTGGAAGCGCTTTCACTGCAAGCTGCAGATTCCCTCCTAACAGCAAGCTTTAGGATAGGGTACTGAATTGTAACTTAACTGCGGCTAATAAGGCGATTTTGGCAAAGAGAACATCTCCCGCAGGGACGCTGCTACCATCAAATGTTTGCCCTCATTAGACTCCCCTCTGGAAGCGCTTTCACTGCAAGCTGCAGATTCCCTCCTAACAGCAAGCTTTAGGATAGGGTACTGAATTGTAACTTAACTGCGGCTAATAATGCGATTTTGGCAAAGAGAATATCTCCCGCAGGGAAGCTGCTACCATCAAATGTTTGCCCTCATTAGACTCCCCTCTGGAAGCGCTTTCACTGCAAGCTGCAGATTCCCTCCTAACAGCAAGCTTTAGGATAGGGTACTGAATTGTAACTTAACTGCGGCTAATAAGACGATTTTGGCAAAGAGAGTACCTCCCGCAGGGAAGCTGCTACCATCAAATGTTTGCCCTCATTACACTCCCCTCTGGAAGCGCTTTCACTGCAAGCTGCAGATTCCCTCCTAACAGCAAGCTTTTTGATAGGGTACTGAATTGTAACTTAACTGCGGCTAATAAGGCGATATTGGCAAAGAGAGTATCTCCCGCAGGGAAGCTGCTACCATCAAATGTTTGCCCTCATTAGACTCCCCTCTGGAAGCGCTTTCACTGCAAGCTGCAGATTCCCTCCTAACAGCAAGCTTTAGGATAGGGTACTGAATTGTAACTTACTTTCCCTTAATAATGCGATTTTGGCAAAGAGAGTATCTCCCGCAGGGAAGCTGCTACCATCAAATGTTTGCCCTCATTAGACTCCCCTCTGGAAGCGCTTTCACTGCAAGCTGCAGATTCCCTCCTAACAGCAAGCTTTAAGATAGGGTACTGAATTGTATCTTAACTGCGGCTAATAATGCGATATTGGCAAAGAGAGTATCTCCCGCAGGGAAGCTGCTACCATCAAATGTTTGCCCTCGTTAGACTACCCTCTGGAAGCGCTTTCACTGCAAGCTGCAGATTCCCTCCTAACAGCAAGCTTTAGGATAGGGTACTGAATTGTAACTTAACTGCGGTATTAAGACGATTTTGGCAAAGAGAGTACCTCCCGCAGGGAAGCTGCTACCATCAAATGTTTGCCCTCATTAGACTCCCCTCTGGAAGCGCTTTCACTGCAAGCTGCAGATTCCCTCCTAACAGCAAGCTTTAGGATAGGGTACTGAATTGTAACTTACTTTCGCCTATTAATGCGATTTTGGAAAAGAGAGTATCTCCCGCAGGGAAGCTGCTACCATCAAATGTTTGCCCTCATTGGACTCCCCTCTGGAAGCGCTTTCACTGCAAGCTGCAGATTCCCTCCTAACAGCAAGCTTTAGGATAGGGTACTGAATTGTAACTTAACTGCGGCTAATAAGGCGATTTTGGCAAAGAGAGTACCTCCCGCAGGGAAGCTGCTACCATCAAATGTTTGCCCTCGTTAGACTCCCCTCTGGAAGCGCTTTCACTGCAAGCTGCAGATTCCCTCCTAACAGCAAGCTTTAGGATAGGGTACTGAATTGTAACTCAATTTCGCTAATAATGCGATTTTGGCTAAGAGAGTATCTCCCGCAGGGAAGCTGCTACCATCAAATGTTTGCCCTCATTAGACTCCCCTCTGGAAGCGCTTTCACTGCAAGCTGCAGATTACCTCCTAACAGCAAGCTTTAGGATAGGGTACTGAATTGTAACTCACTTTCGCCTAATAATGCGATTTTGGCAAAGAGAGTATCTGCCGCAGGGAAGATGCTACCATCAAATGTTTGCCCTCGTTAGACTCCCCTCTGGAAGTGCTTTCCCTGCAAGCTGCAGATTCCCTCCTAACAGCAAGCTTTAGGATAGGGTACTGAATTGTAACTTACTTTCGCCTAATAATGCGATTTTGGCAAAGAGACTATCTCCCACAGGGAAGCTGCTACCATCAAATGTTTGCCCTCATTAGACTCCCCTCTGGAAGCGCTTTCACTGCAAGCTGCAGATTCCCTCCTAACAGCAAGCTTTAGGATAGGGTACTGAATTGTAACTTACTTTCGCCTTATAATGTGATTTTTGCAAAGAGAGTATCTCCCGCAGGGAAGCTGCTACCATCAAATGTTTGCCCTCATTAGACTCCCCTCTGGAAGCGCTTTCATTGCAAGCTGCAGATTCCCTCCTAACAGCAAGCTTTAGGACAGGGTACTGAATTGTAACTTAACTGCGGCTAATAATGCGATTTTGGCAAAGAGAGTATCTCCCGCAGGGAAGCTGCTACCATCAAATGTTTGCCCTCATTGGACTCCCCAATGGAAGTGCTTTCACTGCAAGCTGCAGATTCCCTCCTAACAGCAAGCTTTAGGATAGGGTACTGAATTGTAGCTCACTTTCGTCCAATAATGCGATTTTGGCAAAGAGAGTATCTCCCGCAGGGAAGCTGCTACCATCAAATGTTTGCCCTCATTAGACTCCCCTCTGGAAGCGCTTTCACTGCAAGCTGCAGATTCCCTCCTAACAGCAAGCTTTAGGATAGGGTACTGAATTGTAACTTACTTTCGCCTATTAATGCGATTTTGGCAAAGAGAGTCTCTCCCGCAGGGAAGCTGCTACCATCAAATGTTTGCCCTCATTGGACTCCCCCCTGGAAGCGCTTTCACTGCAAGCTGCAGATTCCCTCCTAACAGCAAGCTTTAGGATAGGGTACTGAATTGTAACTTAACTGCGGCTAATAAGGCGATTTTGGCAAAGAGAGTACCTCCCGCAGGGAAGCTGCTACCATCAAATGTTTGCCCTCGTTAGACTCCCCTCTGGAAGCGCTTTCACTGCAAGCTGCAGATTCCATCCTAACAGCAAGCTTTAGGATAGGGTACTGAATTGTAACTCAATTTCGCTAATAATGCGATTTTGGCTAAGAGAGTATCTCCCGCAGGGAAGCTGCTACCATCAAATGTTTGCCCTCATTAGACTCCCCTCTGGAAGCGCTTTCACTGCAAGCTGCAGATTCCCTCCTAACAGCAAGCTTTAGGATAGGGTACTGAATTGTAACTTAACTGCGGCTAATAAGGCGATTTTGGCAAAGAGAACATCTCCCGCAGGGACGCTGCTACCATCAAATGTTTGCCCTCATTAGACTCCCCTCTGGAAGCGCTTTCACTGCAAGCTGCAGATTCCCTCCTAACAGCAAGCTTTAGGATAGGGTACTGAATTGTAACTTAACTGCGGCTAATAATGCGATTTTGGCAAAGAGAATATCTCCCGCAGGGAAGCTGCTACCATCAAATGTTTGCCCTCATTAGACTCCCCTCTGGAAGCGCTTTCACTGCAAGCTGCAGATTCCCTCCTAACAGCAAGCTTTAGGATAGGGTACTGAATTGTAACTTAACTGCGGCTAATAAGACGATTTTGGCAAAGAGAGTACCTCCCGCAGGGAAGCTGCTACCATCAAATGTTTGCCCTCATTACACTCCCCTCTGGAAGCGCTTTCACTGCAAGCTGCAGATTCCCTCCTAACAGCAAGCTTTTTGATAGGGTACTGAATTGTAACTTAACTGCGGCTAATAAGGCGATATTGGCAAAGAGAGTATCTCCCGCAGGGAAGCTGCTACCATCAAATGTTTGCCCTCATTAGACTCCCCTCTGGAAGCGCTTTCACTGCAAGCTGCAGATTCCCTCCTAACAGCAAGCTTTAGGATAGGGTACTGAATTGTAACTTACTTTCCCTTAATAATGCGATTTTGGCAAAGAGAGTATCTCCCGCAGGGAAGCTGCTACCATCAAATGTTTGCCCTCATTAGACTCCCCTCTGGAAGCGCTTTCACTGCAAGCTGCAGATTCCCTCCTAACAGCAAGCTTTAAGATAGGGTACTGAATTGTATCTTAACTGCGGCTAATAATGCGATATTGGCAAAGAGAGTATCTCCCGCAGGGAAGCTGCTACCATCAAATGTTTGCCCTCGTTAGACTACCCTCTGGAAGCGCTTTCACTGCAAGCTGCAGATTCCCTCCTAACAGCAAGCTTTAGGATAGGGTACTGAATTGTAACTTAACTGCGGTATTAAGACGATTTTGGCAAAGAGAGTACCTCCCGCAGGGAAGCTGCTACCATCAAATGTTTGCCCTCATTAGACTCCCCTCTGGAAGCGCTTTCACTGCAAGCTGCAGATTCCCTCCTAACAGCAAGCTTTAGGATAGGGTACTGAATTGTAACTTACTTTCGCCTATTAATGCGATTTTGGAAAAGAGAGTATCTCCCGCAGGGAAGCTGCTACCATCAAATGTTTGCCCTCATTGGACTCCCCTCTGGAAGCGCTTTCACTGCAAGCTGCAGATTCCCTCCTAACAGCAAGCTTTAGGATAGGGTACTGAATTGTAACTTAACTGCGGCTAATAAGGCGATTTTGGCAAAGAGAGTACCTCCCGCAGGGAAGCTGCTACCATCAAATGTTTGCCCTCGTTAGACTCCCCTCTGGAAGCGCTTTCACTGCAAGCTGCAGATTCCCTCCTAACAGCAAGCTTTAGGATAGGGTACTGAATTGTAACTCAATTTCGCTAATAATGCGATTTTGGCTAAGAGAGTATCTCCCGCAGGGAAGCTGCTACCATCAAATGTTTGCCCTCATTAGACTCCCCTCTGGAAGCGCTTTCACTGCAAGCTGCAGATTACCTCCTAACAGCAAGCTTTAGGATAGGGTACTGAATTGTAACTCACTTTCGCCTAATAATGTGATTTTTGCAAAGAGAGTATCTCCCGCAGGGAAGCTGCTACCATCAAATGTTTGCCCTCATTAGACTCCCCTCTGGAAGCGCTTTCATTGCAAGCTGCAGATTCCCTCCTAACAGCAAGCTTTAGGACAGGGTACTGAATTGTAACTTAACTGCGGCTAATAATGCGATTTTGGCAAAGAGAGTATCTCCCGCAGGGAAGCTGCTACCATCAAATGTTTGCCCTCATTGGACTCCCCTCTGGAAGCGCTTTCACTGCAAGCTGCAGATTCCCTCCTAACAGCAAGCTTTAGGATAGGGTACTGAATTGTAAATTAACTGCGGATAATAATGCGATTTTGGCAAAGAGAGTATCTCCCGCAGGGAAGCTGCTACCATCAAATGTTTGCCCTCATTAGACTCCCCAATGGAAGTGCTTTCACTGCAAGCTGCAGATTCCCTCCTAACAGCAAGCTTTAGGATAGGGTACTGAATTGTAACTTAACTGCGGATAATAATGCGATTTTGGCAAAGAGAGTATCTCCCGCAGGGAAGCTGCTACCATCAAATGTTTGCCCTCATTAGACTCCCCTCTGGAAGCGCTTTCACTGCAAGCTGCAGATTCCCTCCTAACAGCAAGCTTTAGGATAGGGTACTGAATTGTAACTTAAATGCGGCTAATAAGGCGATTTTGGCAAAGAGACTATCCCCCGCAGGGACGCTGCTACCATCAAATGTTTGCCCTCATTAGACTCCCCTCTGGAAGCGCTTTCACTGCAAGCTGCAGATTCCCTCCTAACAGCAAACTTTAGGATAGGGTACTGAATTGTAACTTAACTGCGGCTAATAAGGCGATTTTGGCAAAGAGAATATCTCCCGCAGGGAAGCTGCTACCATCAAATGTTTGCCCTCATTAGACTCCCCTCTGGAAGCGCTTTCACTGCAAGCTGCAGATTCCCTCCTAACAGCAAGCTTTAGGATAGGGTACCGAATTGTATCTTACTTTCGCCTAATAATGCGATTTTGGCAAAGAGAGTATCTCCCGCAGGGAAGCTGCTACCATCAAATGTTTGCCCTCATTAGACTCCCCTCTGGAAGCGCTTTCACTGCAAGCTGCAGATTCCCTCCTAACAGCAAGCTTTAAGATAGGGTACTGAATTGTAACTTAACTGCGGCTAAAAATGCGATAATGGGAAAGAGAGTATCTCCCGCAGGGAAGCTGCTACCATCAAATGTTTGCCCTCGTTAGACTCCCCTCTGGAAGCGCTTTCACTGCAAGCTGCAGATTCCCTCCTAACAGCAAGCTTTAGGATAGGGTACTGAATTGTAACTTACTTTCGCCTCATAATGCGATTTTGTCAAAGAGAGTATCTCCCGCAGGGAAGCTGCTACCATCAAATGTTTGCCCTCATTAGACTCCCCTCTGGAAGCGCTTTCACTGCAAGCTTCAGATTCCCTCCTAACAGCAAGCTTTAAGATAAGGTACTGAATTGGATCTTACTTTCGCCTAATAATGCGATTTTGGCAAAGAGAGTATCTCCCGCAGGGAAGCTGCTACGATCAAATGTTTGCCCTCATTAGACTCCCCTCTGGAAGCGCTTTCACTGCAAGCTGCAGATTCCCTCCTAACAGCAAGCTTTAGGATAGGGTACTGAATTGTAACTTACTTTCGCCTAATAATGCGATTTTGGCAAAGAGACTATCTCCCACAGGGAAGCTGCTACCATCAAATGTTTGCCCTCATTAGACTCCCCTCTGGAAGCGCTTTCACTGCAAGCTGCAGATTCCCTCCTAACAGCAAGCTTTAGGATAGGGTACTGAATTGTAACTTACTTTCGCCTTATAATGTGATTTTTGCAAAGAGAGTATCTCCCGCAGGGAAGCTGCTACCATCAAATGTTTGCCCTCATTAGACTCCCCTCTGGAAGCGCTTTCATTGCAAGCTGCAGATTCCCTCCTAACAGCAAGCTTTAGGACAGGGTACTGAATTGTAAATTAACTGCGGCTAATAATGCGATTTTGGCAAAGAGAGTATCTCCCGCAGGGAAGCTGCTACCATCAAATGTTTGCCCTCATTGGACTCCCCTCTGGAAGCGCTTTCACTGCAAGCTGCAGATTCCCTCCTAACAGCAAGCTTTAGGATAGGGTACTGAATTGTAACTTAAATGCGGCTAATAAGGCGATTTTGGCAAAGAGAATATCCCCCGCAGGGACGCTGCTACCATCAAATGTTTGCCCTCATTAGACTCCCCTCTGGAAGCGCTTTCACTGCAAGCTGCAGATTCCCTCCTAACAGCAAACTTTAGGATAGGGTACTGAATTGTAACTTAACTGCGGTAATAAGGCGATTTTGGCAAAGAGAATATCTCCCGCAAGGAAGCTGCTACCATCAAATGTTTGCCCTCATTAGACTCCCCTCTGGAAGCGCTTTCACTGCAAGCTGCAGATTCCCTCCTAACAGCAAGCTTTAGGATATGGTACCGAATTGTATCTTACTTTCGCCTAATAATGCGATTTTGGCAAAGAGAGTATCTCCCGCAGGGAAGCTGCTACCATCAAATGTTTGCCCTCATTAGACTCCCCTCTGGAAGCGCTTTCACTGCAAGCTGCAGATTCCCTCCTAACAGCAAGCTTTAAGATAGGGTACTGAATTGTAACTTAACTGCGGCTAAAAATGAGATAATGGGAAAGAGAGTATCTCCCGCAGGGAAGCTGCTACCATCAAATGTTTGCCCTCGTTAGACTCCCCTCTGGAAGCGCTTTCACTGCAAGCTGCAGATTCCCTCCTAACAGCAAGCTTTAGGATAGGGTACTGAATTGTAACTTACTTTCGCCTAATAATGCGATTTTGGCAAAGAGAGTATCTCCCGCAGGGAAGCTGCTACCATCAAATGTTTGCCCTCATTAGACTCCCCTCTGGAAGCGCTTTCACTGCAAGCTGCAGATTCCCTCCTAACAGCAAGCTTTAGGATAGGGTACTGAATTGTTACTTACTTTCGCCTATTAATGCGATTTTGGCAAAGAGAGTATCTCCCGCAGGGAAGCTGCTACCATCAAATGTTTGCCCTCATTGGACTCCCCCCTGGAAGCGCTTTCACTGCAAGCTGCAGATTCCCTCCTAACAGCAAGCTTTAGGATAGGGTACTGAATTGTAACTTAACTGCGGCTAATAAGGCGATTTTGGCAAAGAGAGTACCTCCCGCAGGGAAGCTGCTACCATCAAATGTTTGCCCTCGTTAGACTCCCCTCTGAAAGCGCTTTCACTGCAAGCTGCAGATTCCCTCCTAACAGCAAGCTTTAGGATAGGGTACTGAATTGTAACTCAATTTCGCTAATAATGCGATTTTGGCTAAGAGAGTATCTCCCGCAGGGAAGCTGCTACCATCAAATGTTTGCCCTCATTAGACTCCCCTCTGGAAGCGCTTTCACTGCAAGCTGCAGATTACCTCCTAACAGCAAGCTTTAGGATAGGGTACTGAATTGTAACTCACTTTCGCCTAATAATGCGATTTTGGCAAAGAGAGTATCTGCCGCAGGGAAGATGCTACCATCAAATGTTTGCCCTCGTTAGACTCCCCTCTGGAAGTGCTTTCCCTGCAAGCTGCAGATTCCCTCCTAACAGCAAGCTTTAGGATAGGGTACTGAATTGTAACTTACTTTCGCCTAATAATGCGATTTTGGCAAAGAGACTATCTCCCACAGGGAAGCTGCTACCATCAAATGTTTGCCCTCATTAGACTCCCCTCTGGAAGCGCTTTCACTGCAAGCTGCAGATTCCCTCCTAACAGCAAGCTTTAGGATAGGGTACTGAATTGTAACTTACTTTCGCCTTATAAAGTGATTTTTGCAAAGAGAGTATCTCCCGCAGGGAAGCTGCTACCATCAAATGTTTGCCCTCATTAGACTCCCCTCTGGAAGCGCTTTCATTGCAAGCTGCAGATTCCCTCCTAACAGCAAGCTTTAGGACAGGGTACTGAATTGTAAATTAACTGCGGCTAATAATGCGATTTTGGCAAAGAGAGTATCTCCCGCAGGGAAGCTGCTACCATCAAATGTTTGCCCTCATTGGACTCCCCTCTGGAAGCGCTTTCACTGCAAGCTGCAGATTCCCTCCTAACAGCAAGCTTTAGGATAGGGTACTGAATTGTAACTTAACTGCGGATAATAATGCGATTTTGGCAAAGAGAGTATCTCCCGCAGGGAAGCTGCTAACATCAAATGTTTGCCCTCATTAGACTCCCCAATGGAAGCGCTTTCACTGCAAGCTGCAGATTCCCTCCTAACAGCAAGCTTTAGGATAGGGTACTGAATTGTAACTTAACTGCGGATAATAATGCGATTTTGGCAAAGAGAGTATCTCCCGCAGGGAAGCTGCTAACATCAAATGTTTGCCCTCATTAGACTCCCCTCTGGAAGCGCTTTCACTGCAAGCTGCAGATTCCCTCCTAACAGCAAGCTTTAGGATAGGGTACTGAATTGTAACTTAAATGCGGCTAATAAGGCGATTTTGGCAAAGAGAATATCCCCCGCAGGGACGCTTCTACCATCAAATGTTTGCCCTCATTAGACTCCCCTCTGGAAGCGCTTTCACTGCAAGCTGCAGATTACCTCCTAACAGCAAACTTTAGGATAGGGTACTGAATTGTAACTTAACTGCGGCTAATAAGGCGATTTTGGCAAAGAGAATATCTCCCGCAGGGAAGCTGCTACCATCAAATGTTTGCCCTCATTAGACTCCCCTCTGGAAGCGCTTTCACTGCAAGCTGCAGATTCCCTCCTAACAGCAAGCTTTAGGATAGGGTACTGAATTGTATC
Organism: Phaenicophaeus curvirostris; assembly: GCF_032191515.1. Classification (NCBI taxonomy): domain Eukaryota; kingdom Metazoa; phylum Chordata; class Aves; order Cuculiformes; family Cuculidae; genus Phaenicophaeus; species Phaenicophaeus curvirostris. The sequence goes on from NW_027206728.1 coordinate 152,675, forward strand.
TTACTTTCGCCTAATAATGCGATTTTGGCAAAGAGAGTATCTCCCGCAGGGAAGCTGCTACCATCAAATGTTTGCCCTCGTTAGACTCCCCTCTGGAAGCGCTTTCACTGCAAGATGCAGATTCCCTCCTAACAGCAAGCTTTAGGATAAGGTACTGAATTGGATCTTACTTTCGCCTAATAATGCGATTTTGGCAAAGAGAGTATCTCCCGCAGGGAAGCTGCTACCATCAAATGTTTGCCCTCATTAGACTCCCCTCTGGAAGCGCTTTCACTGCAAGCTGCAGATTCCCTCCTAACAGCAAGCTTTAGGATAGGGTACTGAATTGTATCTTACTTTCGCCTAATAATGCGATTTTGGCAAAGAGAGTATCTCCCGCAAGGAAGCTACTAACATCAAATGTTTGCCCTCATTAGACTCCCCTCTGGAAGCGCTTTCACTGCAAGCTGCAGATTCACTCCTAACAGCAAGCTTTAGGATAGGGTACTGAATTGTAACTTACTTTCGCCTAATAATGCGATTTTGGAAAAGAGAATATCTCCCGCAGGGAAGCTGCTACCATCAAATGTTTTCCCTCGTTAGACTCCCCTCAGGAAGCGCTTTAACTGCAAGCTGCAGATTCCCTCCTAACAGCAAGCTTTTTGATAGGGTACTGAATTGTAACTTACTTTCGCCTAATAATGCGATATTGGCAAAGAGAGTATCTCCCGCAGGGAAGCTGCTACCATCAAATGTTTGCCCTCGTTAGACTCCCCTCTGGAAGCGCTTTCACTGCAAGCTGCAGATTACCTCCTAACAGCAAGCTTTAGGATAGGGTACTGAATTGTAACTTAACTGCAGCTAATAATGCGATTTTAGCAAAGAGAGTACCTCCCGCAGGGAAGCTGCTACCATCAAATGTTTGCCCTCATTAGACTCCCCTCTGGAAGCGCTTTCACTGCAAGCTGCAGATTCCCTCCTAACAGCAAGCTTTAGGATAGGGTACTGAATTGTACCTTGCTTTCGCGTAATAATGCGATTTTGGCAAAGAGAGTACCTCCCGCAGGGAAGCTGCTACCATCAAATGTTTGCCTTCATTAGACTCCCCTCTGGAAGTGCTTTCACTGCAAGCTGCAGATTCCCTCCTAACAACAAGCTTTAGGATCGGGTACTGAATTGGAACTTAACTGCGGATAATAATGCGATTTTGGAAAAGAGAGTATCTCCCGCAGGGAAGCTGCTACCATCAAATGTTTGCCCTCATTAGACTCCCCTCTGGAAGCGCTTTCACTGCAAGCTGCAGATTCCCTCCTAACAGCAAGCTTTAGGATCGGGTACTGAATTGTATCTTACTTTCGCCTAAAAATGCGATTTTGGAAAAGAGAGTATCACCCGCAGGGAAGCTTCTACCACCAAATGTTTGCCCTCATTAGACTCCCCTCTGGAAGCACTTTCACTGCAAGCTGCAGATTCCCTCCTAACAGCAAGCTTTTTGATAGCGTACTGAATTGGATCTTACTTTCGCCTAATAATGCGATTTTGGCAAAGAGAGTATCTCCCGCAGGGAAGCTGCTACCATCAAATGTTTGCCCTCATTAGACTCCCCTCTGGAAGCGCTTTCACTGCAAGCTGCAGATTCCCTCCTAACAGCAAGCTTTAGGATAGGGTACTGAATTGGAACTTACTTTCGCCTTAAAAAGGCGATTTTGGAAAAGAGAGTATCTCCCGCAGGGAAGCTGCTACCATCAAATGTTTGCCCTCATTAGACTCCCCTCTGGAAGCGCTTTCACTGCAAGATGCAGATTCCCTCCTAACAGCAAGCTTTAGGATAGGGTACTGAATTGTAACTTACTTTCCCCTTAAAAAGGCGATTTTGGAAAAGAGAGTATCTCCCGCAGGGAAGCTGCTACCATCAAATGTTTGCCCTCATTAGACTCCCCTCTGGAAGCGCTTTCACTGCAAGCTGCAGATTCCCTCCTAACAGCAAGCTTTAGGATAGGGTACTGAATTCGAACTTACTTTCGCCTCATAATGCGATTTTGGAAAAGATAGTATCTCCCGCAGTGAAGCTGCTACCATCAAATGTTTTCCCTCATTAGACTCCCCTCTGGAAGCGCTTTCACTGCAAGCTTCAGATTCCCTCCTAACAGCAAGCTTTAGGATAGGGTACTGAATTGTAACTTACTTTCGCCTAATAATGCGATTGTGGAAAAGAGAGTATCTCCCGCAGGGAAGCTGCTACCATCAAATGTTTGCCTCATTAGACTCCCCTCTGGAAGCGCTTTCACTGCAAGTTGCAGATTCCCTCCTAACAGCAAGCTTTAGGATCGGGTACTGAATTGTAACTTAACTGTGGATAATAATGCGATTTTGGCAAAGAGAGTATCTCCCGCAGGGAATCAGCTACCATCAAATGTTTGCCCTCATTAGACTCCCCTCTGGAAGCGCTTTCACTGCAAGCTGCAGATTCCCTCCTAACAGCAAGCTTTAGGATAGGGTACTGAATTGTATCTTAGTTTCGCGTTAAAAAGGTGATTTTGGAAAAGAGAGTATCTCTCGCAGGGAAGCTGCTACCATCAAATGTTTGCCCTCATTAGACTCCCCTCTGGAAGCGCTTTCACTGCAAGCTGCAGATTCCCTCCTAACATCAAGCTTTAGGATAGGGTACTGAATTGTACCTTACTTTCGACTAATAACGCGATTAAGGAAAAGAGAGTATCTCCCGCAGGGAAGCTGCTACTATCAAATGTTTGCCCTTATTAGACTCCCCCCTGGAAGCGCTTTCACTGCAAGCTGCAGATTCCCTCCTAGCAGCAAGCTTTAGCATAGGGTACTGAATTGTACCTTACTTTCGCCTAATAATGCGATTGTGGAAAAGAGAGTATCTCCCGCAGGGAAGCAGCTACCATCAAATGTTTGCCCTCATTAGACTCCCCTCTGGAAGCGCTTTCACTGCAAGCTGCAGATTCCCTCCTAACAGCAAGCTTTAGGATAGGGTACTGAATTGTAACTTACTTTCGCCTAATAATGCGATTTTGGCAAAGAGAGTATCTCCCGCAGGGAAGCTGCTACCATCAAATGTTTGCCCTCATTAGACTCCCCTCTGGAAGCGCTTTCACTGCAAGCTGCAGATTCCCTCCTAACAGCAAGCTTTAGGATAGGGTACTGAATTGTAACTTAACTGCGGATAATAATGTGATTCTGGAAAAGAGAGCATCTCCCGCAGGGAAGCTGCTACCATCAAATGTTTGCCCTCATTAGACTCCCCTCTGGAAGCGCTTTCACTGCAAGCTGCAGATTCCCTCCTAACAGCAAGCTTTAGGATAGGGTACTGAATTGTAACTTACTTTCGCCTAATAATGCGATTTTGGCAAAGAGAGTATCTCCCGCAGGGAAGCTGCTACCATCAAATGTTTGCCCTCGTTAGACTCCCCTCTGGAAGCGCTTTCACTGCAAGCTGCAGATTCCCTCCTAACAGCAAGCTTTAGCATAGGGTACTGAATTGTAGCTCACTTTCGTCCAATAATGCGATTTTGGCAAAGAGAGTATCTCCCGCAGGGAAGCTGCTACCATCAAATGTTTGCCTTCATTAGACTCCCCTCTGGAAGTGCTTTCACTGCAAGCTGCAGATTCCCTCCTAACAGCAAGCTTTAGGATCGGGTACTGAATTGGAACTTAACTGCGGATAATAATGCGATTTTGGAAAAGAGAGTATCTCCCGCAGGGAAGCTGCTACCATCAAATGTTTGCCCTCATTAGACTCCCCTCTGGAAGCGCTTTCACTGCAAGCTGCAGATTCCCTCCTAACAGCAAGCTTTAGGATCGGGTACTGAATTGTATCTTACTTTCGCCTAAAAATGCGATTTTGGAAAAGAGAGTATCACCCGCAGGGAAGCTTCTACCACCAAATGTTTGCCCTCATTAGACTCCCCCCTGGAAGCACTTTCCCTGCAAGCTGCAGATTCCCTCCTAACAGCAAGCTTTTTGATAGGGTACTGAATTGGATCTTACTTTCGCCTAATAATGCGATTTTGGAAAAGAGAGTATCTCCCGCAGGGAAGCTGCTACCATCAAATGTTTGCCCTCATTAGACTCCCCTCTGGAAGCGCTTTCACTGCAAGCTGCAGATTCCCTCCTAACAGCAAGCTTTAAGATAGGGTACTGAATTGTAACTTAACTGCGGCTAAAAATGCGATAATGGGAAAGAGAGTATCTCCCGCAGGGAAGCTGCTACCATCAAATGTTTGCCCTCATTAGACTCCCCTCTGGAAGCGCTTTCACTGCAAGCTGCAGATTCCCTCCTAACAGCAAGCTTTAGGATAGGGTACTGAATTGTAACTTACTTTCGCCTCATAATGCGATTTTGTCAAAGAGAGTATCTCCCGCAGGGAAGCTGCTACCATCAAATGTTTGCCCTCGTTAGACTCCCCTCTGGAAGCGCTTTCACTGCAAGATGCAGATTCCCTCCTAACAGCAAGCTTTAGGATAAGGTACTGAATTGGATCTTACTTTCGCCTAATAATGCGATTTTGGCAAAGAGAGTATCTCCCGCAGGGAAGCTGCTACCATCAAATGTTTGCCCTCATTAGACTCCCCTCTGGAAGCGCTTTCACTGCAAGCTGCAGATTCCCTCCTAACAGCAAGCTTTAGGATAGGGTACTGAATTGTATCTTACTTTCGCCTAATAATGCGATTTTGGCAAAGAGAGTATCTCCCGCAAGGAAGCTGCTACCATCAAATGTTTGCCCTCGTTAGACTCCCCTCTGGAAGCGCTTTCACTGCAAGCTGCAGATTCCCTCCTAACAGCAAGCTTTAGGATAGGGTACTGAATTGTAACTTACTTTCGCCTAATAATGCGATTTTGGAAAAGAGAATATCTCCCGCAGGGAAGCTGCTACCATCAAATGTTTTCCCTCGTTAGACTCCCCTCAGGAAGCGCTTTCACTGCAAGCTGCAGATTCCCTCCTAACAGCAAGCTTTTTGATAGGGTACTGAATTGTAACTTACTTTCGCCTAATAATGCGATATTGGCAAAGAGAGTATCTCCCGCAGGGAAGCTGCTACCATCAAATGTTTGCCCTCGTTAGACTCCCCTCTGGAAGCGCTTTCACTGCAAGCTGCAGATTACCTCCTAACAGCAAGCTTTAGGATAGGGTACTGAATTGTAACTTAACTGCAGCTAATAATGCGATTTTAGCAAAGAGAGTACCTCCCGCAGGGAAGCTGCTACCATCAAATGTTTGCCCTCATTAGACTCCCCTCTGGAAGCGCTTTCACTGCAAGCTGCAGATTCCCTCCTAACAGCAAGCTTTAGGATAGGGTACTGAATTGTACCTTGCTTTCGCGTAATAATGCGATTTAGGAAAAGAGAGTATCTCCCGCAGGGAAGCTGCTACCATCAAATGTTTGCCTTCATTAGACTCCCCTCTGGAAGTGCTTTCACTGCAAGCTGCAGATTCCCTCCTAACAACAAGCTTTAGGATCGGGTACTGAATTGGAACTTAACTGCGGATAATAATGCGATTTTGGAAAAGAGAGTATCTCCCGCAGGGAAGCTGCTACCATCAAATGTTTGCCCTCATTAGACTCCCCTCTGGAAGCGCTTTCACTGCAAGCTGCAGATTCCCTCCTAACAGCAAGCTTTAGGATCGGGTACTGAATTGTATCTTACTTTCGCCTAAAAATGCGATTTTGGAAAAGAGAGTATCACCCGCAGGGAAGCTTCTACCACCAAATGTTTGCCCTCATTAGACTCCCCTCTGGAAGCACTTTCACTGCAAGCTGCAGATTCCCTCCTAACAGCAAGCTTTTTGATAGCGTACTGAATTGGATCTTTCTTTCGCCTAATAATGCGATTTTGGAAAAGAGAGTATCTCCCGCAGGGAAGCTGCTACCATCAAATGTTTGCCCTCATTAGACTCCCCTCTGGAAGCGCTTTCACTGCAAGCTGCAGATTCCCTCCTAACAGCAAGCTTTAGGATAGGGTATTGAATTGGAACTTACTTTCGCCTTAAAAAGGCGATTTTGGAAAAGAGAGTATCTCCCGCAGGGAAGCTGCTACCATCAAATGTTTGCCCTCATTAGACTCCCCTCTGGAAGCGCTTTCACTGCAAGATGCAGATTCCCTCCTAACAGCAAGCTTTAGGATAGGGTACTGAATTCGATCTTACTTTCGCCTAATAATGCGATTGTGGAAAAGAGAGTATCTCCCGCAGGGAAGCAGCTACCATCAAATGTTTGCCCTCATTAGACTCCCCTCTGGAAGCGCTTTCACTGCAAGCTGCAGATTCCCTCCTAACAGCAAGCTTTAAGATAGGGTACTGAATTGTAACTTAACTGCGGCTAAAAATGCGATAATGGGAAAGAGAGTATCTCCCGCAGGGAAGCTGCTACCATCAAATGTTTGCCCTCATTAGACTCCCCTCTGGAAGCGCTTTCACTGCAAGATGCAGATTCCCTCCTAACAGCAAGCTTTAGGATAAGGTACTGAATTGGATCTTACTTTCGCCTAATAATGCGATTTTGGCAAAGAGAGTATCTCCCGCAGGGAAGCTGCTACCATCAAATGTTTGCCCTCATTAGACTCCCCTCTGGAAGCGCTTTCACTGCAAGCTGCAGATTCCCTCCTAACAGCAAGCTTTAGGATAGGGTACTGAATTGTATCTTACTTTCGCCTAATAATGCGATTTTGGCAAAGAGAGTATCTCCCGCAAGGAAGCTACTAACATCAAATGTTTGCCCTCATTAGACTCCCCTCTGGAAGCGCTTTCACTGCAAGCTGCAGATTCCCTCCTAACAGCAAGCTTTAGGATAGGGTACTGAATTGTAACTTACTTTCGCCTAATAATGCGATTTTGGAAAAGAGAATATCTCCCGCAGGGAAGCTGCTACCATCAAATGTTTTCCCTCGTTAGACTCCCCTCAGGAAGCGCTTTCACTGCAAGCTGCAGATTCCCTCCTAACAGCAAGCTTTTTGATAGGGTACTGAATTGTAACTTACTTTCGCCTAATAATGCGATATTGGCAAAGAGAGTATCTCCCGCAGGGAAGCTGCTACCATCAAATGTTTGCCCTCGTTAGACTCCCCTCTGGAAGCGCTTTCACTGCAAGCTGCAGATTACCTCCTAACAGCAAGCTTTAGGATAGGGTACTGAATTGTAACTTAACTGCAGCTAATAATGCGATTTTAGCAAAGAGAGTACCTCCCGCAGGGAAGCTGCTACCATCAAATGTTTGCCCTCATTAGACTCCCCTCTGGAAGCGCTTTCACTGCAAGCTGCAGATTCCCTCCTAACAGCAAGCTTTAGGATAGGGTACTGAATTGTACCTTGCTTTCGCGTAATAATGCGATTTAGGAAAAGAGAGTATCTCCCGCAGGGAAGCTGCTACCATCAAATGTTTGCCTTCATTAGACTCCCCTCTGGAAGTGCTTTCACTGCAAGCTGCAGATTCCCTCCTAACAACAAGCTTTAGGATCGGGTACTGAATTGTAACTTAACTGCGGATAATAATGCGATTTTGGCAAAGAGAGTATCTCCCGCAGGGAAGCTGCTACCATCAAATGTTTGCCCTCATTAGACTCCCCTCTGGAAGCGCTTTCACTGCAAGCTGCAGATTCCCTCCTAACAGCAAGCTTTAGGATCGGGTACTGAATTGTATCTTACTTTCGCCTAAAAATGCGATTTTGTAAAAGAGAGTATCACCCGCAGGGAAGCTTCTACCACCAAATGTTTGCCCTCATTAGACTCCCCTCTGGAAGCACTTTCACTGCAAGCTGCAGATTCCCTCCTAACAGCAAGCTTTTTGATAGCGTACTGAATTGGATCTTTCTTTCGCCTAATAATGCGATTTTGGAAAAGAGAGTATCTCCCGCAGGGAAGCTGCTACCATCAAATGTTTGCCCTCATTAGACTCCCCTCTGGAAGCGCTTTCACTGCAAGCTGCAGATTCCCTCCTAACAGCAAGCTTTAGGATAGGGTATTGAATTGGAACTTACTTTCGCCTTAAAAAGGCGATTTTGGAAAAGAGAGTATCTCCCGCAGGGAAGCTGCTACCATCAAATGTTTGCCCTCATTAGACTCCCCTCTGGAAGCGCTTTCACTGCAAGATGCAGATTCCCTCCTAACAGCAAGCTTTAGGATAGGGTACTGAATTCGAACTTACTTTCGCCTAATAATGCGATTGTGGAAAAGAGAGTATCTCCCGCAGGGAAGCAGCTACCATCAAATGTTTGCCCTCATTAGACTCCCCTCTGGAAGCGCTTTCACTGCAAGCTGCAGATTCCCTCCTAACAGCAAGCTTTAGGATAGGGTACTGAATTGTAACTTACTTTCGCCTAATAATGCGATTTTGGCAAAGAGAGTATCTCCCGCAGGGAAGCTGCTACCATCAAATGTTTGCCCTCATTAGACTCCCCTCTGGAAGCGCTTTCACTGCAAGCTGCAGATTCCCTCCTAACAGCAAGCTTTAGGATAGGGTACTGAATTGTAACTTAACTGCGGATAATAATGTGATTCTGGAAAAGAGAGCATCTCCCGCAGGGAAGCTGCTACCATCAAATGTTTGCCCTCATTAGACTCCCCTCTGGAAGCGCTTTCACTGCAAGCTGCAGATTCCCTCCTAACAGCAAGCTTTAGGATAGGGTACTTAATTGTAACTTAACTGCGGCTAATAAGGCGATTTTGGCAAAGAGAGTACCTCCCGCAGGGAAGCTGCTACCATCAAATGTTTGCCCTCATTAGACTCCCCTCTGGAAGCGCTTTCACTGCAAGCTGCAGATTCCCTCCTAACAGCAAGCTTTAGGATAGGGTACTGAATTGTAACTTAACTGCGGTAATAAGACGATTTTGGCAAAGAGAGTACCTCCCGCAGGGAAGCTGCTACCATCAAATGTTTGCCCTCGTTAGACTCCCCTCTGGAAGCGCTTTCACTGCAAGCTGCAGATTCCCTCCTAACAGCAAGCTTTAGGATAGGGTACTGAATTGTAGCTCACTTTCGTCCAATAATGCGATTTTGGCAAAGAGAGTATCTCCCGCAGGGAAGCTGCTACCATCAAATGTTTGCCCTCATTAGACTCCCCTCTGGAAGCGCTTTCACTGCAAGCTGCAGATTCCCTCCTAACAGCAAGCTTTAGGATAGGGTACTGAATTGTAACTTACTTTCGCCTAATAATGCGATTTTGGCAAAGAGAGTATCTCCCGCAGGGAAGCTGCTACCATCAAATGTTTGCCCTCATTAGACTCCCCTCTGGAAGCGCTTTCACTGCAAGCTGCAGATTCCCTCCTAACAGCAAGCTTTAGGATAGGGTACTGAATTGTAACTTAACTGCGGCTAATAAGGCGATTTTGGCAAAGAGAATACCTCCCGCAGGGAAGCTGCTACCATCAAATGTTTGCCCTCGTTAGACTCCCCTCTGGAAGCGCTTTCACTGCAAGCTGCAGATTCCCTCCTAACAGCAAGCTTTAGGATAGGGTACTGAATTGTAACTCAATTTCGCTAATAATGCGATTTTGGCTAAGAGAGTATCTCCCGCAGGGAAGCTGCTACCATCAAATGTTTGCCCTCATTAGACTCCCCTCTGGAAGCGCTTTCACTGCAAGCTGCAGATTACCTCCTAACAGCAAGCTTTAGGATAGGGTACTGAATTGTAACTTACTTTCGCCTAATAATGCGATTTTGGCAAAGAGAGTATCTCCCGCAGGGAAGATGCTACCATCAAATGTTTGCCCTCGTTAGACTCCCCTCTGGAAGTGCTTTCCCTGCAAGCTGCAGATTCCCTCCTAACAGCAAGCTTTAGGATAGGGTACTGAATTGTAACTTAACTGTGGATAATAAAGCGATTTTGGCAAAGAGAGTATCTCCCGCAGGGAATCAGGTACCATCAAATGTTTGCCCTCATTAGACTCCCCTCTGGAAGCGCTTTCACTGCAAGCTGCAGATTCCCTCCTAACAGCAAGCTTTAGGATAGGGTACTGAATTGTACCTTACTTTCGACTAATAACGCGATTAAGGAAAAGAGAGTATCTCCCGCAGGGAAGCTGCTACTATCAAATGTTTGCCCTTATTAGACTCCCCCCTGGAAGCGCTTTCACTGCAAGCTGCAGATTCCCTCCTAGCAGCAAGCTTTAGCATAGGGTACTGAATTGTACCTTACTTTCGCCTAATAATGCGATTGTGGAAAAGAGAGTATCTCCCGCAGGGAAGCAGCTACCATCAAATGTTTGCCCTCATTAGACTCCCCTCTGGAAGCGCTTTCACTGCAAGCTGCAGATTCCCTCCTAACAGCAAGCTTTAGGATAGGGTACTGAATTGTAACTTACTTTCGCCTAATAATGCGATTTTGGCAAAGAGAGTATCTCCCGCAGGGAAGCTGCTACCATCAAATGTTTGCCCTCATTAGACTCCCCTCTGGAAGCGCTTTCACTGCAAGCTGCAGATTCCCTCCTAACAGCAAGCTTTAGGATAGGGTACTGAATTGTAACTTAACTGCGGCTAATAAGGCGATTTTGGCAAAGAGAGTACCTCCCGCAGGGAAGCTGCTACCATCAAATGTTTGCCCTCGTTAGACTCCCCTCTGGAAGCGCTTTCACTGCAAGCTGCAGATTCCCTCCTAACAGCAAGCTTTAGGATAGGGTACTGAATTGTAACTCAATTTCGCTAATAATGCGATTTTGGCTAAGAGAGTATCTCCCGCAGGGAAGCTGCTACCATCAAATGTTTGCCCTCATTAGACTCCCCTCTGGAAGCGCTTTCACTGCAAGCTGCAGATTCCCTCCTAACAGCAAGCTTTAGGATAGGGTACTGAATTGTAACTTACTTTCGCCTAATAATGCGATTTTGGCAAAGAGAGTATCTCCCGCAGGGAAGATGCTACCATCAAATGTTTGCCCTCGTTAGACTCCCCTCTGGAAGTGCTTTCCCTGCAAGCTGCAGATTCCCTCCTAACAGCAAGCTTTAGGATCGGGTTCTGAATTGTAACTTAACTGTGGATAATAATGCGATTTTGGCAAAGAGAGTATCTCCCGCAGGGAATCAGCTACAATCAAATGTTTGCCCTCATTAGACTCCCCTCTGGAAGCGCTTTCACTGCAAGCTGCAGATTCCCTCCTAACAGCAAGCTTTAGGATAGGGTACTGAATTGTATCTTAGTTTCGCGTTAAAAAGGTGATTTTGGAAAAGAGAGTATCTCTCGCAGGGAAGCTGCTACCATCAAATGTTTGCCCTCATTAGACTCCCCTCTGGAAGCGCTTTCACTGCAAGCTGCAGATTCCCTCCTAACATCAAGCTTTAGGATAGGGTACTGAATTGTACCTTACTTTCGACTAATAACGCGATTAAGGAAAAGAGAGTATCTCCCGCAGGGAAGCTGCTACTATCAAATGTTTGCCCTTATTAGACTCCCCCCTGGAAGCGCTTTCACTGCAAGCTGCAGATTCCCTCCTAGCAGCAAGCTTTAGCATAGGGTACTGAATTGTACCTTACTTTCGCCTAATAATGCGATTGTGGAAAAGAGAGTATCTCCCGCAGGGAAGCAGCTACCATCAAATGTTTGCCCTCATTAGACTCCCCTCTGGAAGCGCTTTCACTGCAAGCTGCAGATTCCCTCCTAACAGCAAGCTTTAGGATAGGGTACTGAATTGTAACTTACTTTCGCCTAATAATGCGATTTTGGCAAAGAGAGTATCTCCCGCAGGGAAGCTGCTACCATCAAATGTTTGCCCTCATTAGACTCCCCTCTGGAAGCGCTTTCACTGCAAGCTGCAGATTCCCTCCTAACAGCAAGCTTTAGGATAATGTACTGAATTTGATCTTACTTTCGCCTATTAATGCGATTTTGGCAAAGAGAGTATCTCCCGCAGGGAAGCTGCTACCATCAAATGTTTGCCCTCATTAGACTCCCCTCTGGAAGCGCTTTCACTGCAAGCTGCAGATTCCCTCCTAACAGCAAGCTTTAGGATAGGGTACTGAATTGTAGCTTACTTTCGCCTAATAATGCGATTTTGGCAAAGAGAGTACCTCCCGCAGGGAAGCTGCTACCATCAAATGTTTGCCCTCGTTAGACTCCCCTCTGGAAGCGCTTTCACTGCAAGCTGCAGATTCCCTCCTAACAGCAAGCTTTAGCATAGGGTACTGAATTGTAGCTCACTTTCGTCCAATAATGCGATTTTGGCAAAGAGAGTATCTCCCGCAGGGAAGCTGCTACCATCAAATGTTTGCCTTCATTAGACTCCCCTCTGGAAGTGCTTTCACTGCAAGCTGCAGATTCCCTCCTAACAGCAAGCTTTAGGATCGGGTACTGAATTGGAACTTAACTGCGGATAATAATGCGATTATGGAAAAGAGAGTATCTCCCGCAGGGCAGCTGCTACCATCAAATGTTTGCCCTCATTAGACTCCCCTCTGGAAGCGCTTTCACTGCAAGCTGCAGATTCCCTCCTAACAGCAAGCTTTAGGATCGGGTACTGAATTGTATCTTACTTTCGCCTAAAAATGCGATTTTGGAAAAGAGAGTATCACCCGCAGGGAAGCTTCTACCACCAAATGTTTGCCCTCATTAGACTCCCCCCTGGAAGCACTTTCCCTGCAAGCTGCAGATTCCCTCCTAACAGCAAGCTTTTTGATAGGGTACTGAATTGGATCTTACTTTCGCCTAATAATGCGATTTTGGAAAAGAGAGTATCTCCCGCAGGGAAGCTGCTACCATCAAATGTTTGCCCTCATTAGACTCCCCTCTGGAAGCGCTTTCACTGCAAGCTGCAGATTCCCTCCTAACAGCAAGCTTTAGGATAGGGTACTGAATTGGAACTTACTTTCGCATTAAAAAGGCGATTTTGGAAAAGAGAGTATCTCCCGCAGGGAAGCTGCTACCATCAAATGTTTGCCCTCATTAGACTCCCCTCTGGAAGCGCTTTCACTGCAAGATGCAGATTCCCTCCTAACAGCAAGCTTTAGGATAGGGTACTGAATTGTAACTTACTTTCCCCTTAAAAAGGCGATTTTGGAAAAGAGAGTATCTCCCGCAGGGAAGCTGCTACCATCAAATGTTTGCCCTCATTAGACTCCCCAATGGAAGCGCTTTCACTGCAAGCTGCAGATTCCCTCCTAACAGCAAGCTTTAGGATAGGGTACTGAATTCGAACTTACTTTCGCCTCATAATGCGATTTTGGAAAAGATAGTATCTCCCGCAGTGAAGCTGCTACCATCAAATGTTTTCCCTCATTAGACTCCCCTCTGGAAGCGCTTTCACTGCAAGCTTCAGATTCCCTCCTAACAGCAAGCTTTAGGATAGGGTACTGAATTGTAACTTACTTTCGCCTAATAATGCGATTGTGGAAAAGAGAGTATCTCCCGCAGGGAAGCTGCTACCATCAAATGTTTGCCCTCATTAGACTCCCCTCTGGAAGCGCTTTCACTGCAAGTTGCAGATTCCCTCCTAACAGCAAGCTTTAGGATCGGGTAATGAATTGTAACTTAACTGTGGATAATAATGCGATTTTGGCAAAGAGAGTATCTCCCGCAGGGAATCAGCTACCATCAAATGTTTGCCCTCATTAGACTCCCCTCTGGAAGCGCTTTCACTGCAAGCTGCAGATTCCCTCCTAACAGCAAGCTTTAGGATAGGGTACTGAATTGTATCTTAGTTTCGCGTTAAAAAGGTGATTTTGGAAAAGAGAGTATCTCTCGCAGAGAAGCTGCTACCATCAAATGTTTGCCCTCATTAGACTCCCCTCTGGAAGCGCTTTCACTGCAAGCTGCAGATTCCCTCCTAACATCAAGCTTTAGGATAGGGTACTGAATTGTACCTTACTTTCGACTAATAACGCGATTAAGGAAAAGAGAGTATCTCCCGCAGGGAAGCTGCTACTATCAAATGTTTGCCCTTATTAGACTCCCCCCTGGAAGCGCTTTCACTGCAAGCTGCAGATTCCCTCCTAGCAGCAAGCTTTAGCATAGGGTACTGAATTGTACCTTACTTTCGCCTAATAATGCGATTGTGGAAAAGAGAGTATCTCCCGCAGGGAAGCAGCTACCATCAAATGTTTGCCCTCATTAGACTCCCCTCTGGAAGCGCTTTCACTGCAAGCTGCAGATTCCCTCCTAACAGCAAGCTTTAGGATAGGGTACTGAATTGTAACTTACTTTCGCCTAATAATGCGATTTTGGCAAAGAGAGTATCTCCCGCAGGGAAGCTGCTACCATCAAATGTTTGCCCTCATTAGACTCCCCTCTGGAAGCGCTTTCACTGCAAGCTGCAGATTCCCTCCTAACAGCAAGCTTTAGGATAGGGTACTGAATTGTAACTTAACTGCGGATAATAATGTGATTCTGGAAAAGAGAGCATCTCCCGCAGGGAAGCTGCTACCATCAAATGTTTGCCCTCATTAGACTCCCCTCTGGAAGCGCTTTCACTGCAAGCTGCAGATTCCCTCCTAACAGCAAGCTTTAGGATAGGGTACTGAATTGTAACTTAACTGCGGATAATAAGGCGATTTTTGCAAAGAGAGTACCTCCCGCAGGGAAGCTGCTACCATCAAATGTTTGCCCTCATTAGACTCCCCTCTGGAAGCGCTTTCACTGCAAGCTGCAGATTCCCTCCTAACAGCAAGCTTTAGGATAGGGTACTGAATTGTAACTTAACTGCGGTAATAAGACGATTTTGGCAAAGAGAGTACCTCCCGCAGGGAAGCTGCTACCATCAAATGTTTGCCCTCGTTAGACTCCCCTCTGGAAGCGCTTTCACTGCAAGCTGCAGATTCCCTCCTAACAGCAAGCTTTAGGATAGGGTACTGAATTGTAGCTCACTTTCGTCCAATAATGCGATTTTGGCAAAGAGAGTATCTCCCGCAGGGAAGCTGCTACCATCAAATGTTTGCCCTCATTAGACTCCCCTCTGGAAGCGCTTTCACTGCAAGCTGCAGATTCCCTCCTAACAGCAAGCTTTAGGATAGGGTACTGAATTGTAACTTACTTTCGCCTAATAATGCGATTTTGGCAAAGAGAGTATCTCCCGCAGGGAAGCTGCTACCATCAAATGTTTGCCCTCATTAGACTCCCCTCTGGAAGCGCTTTCACTGCAAGCTGCAGATTCCCTCCTAACAGCAAGCTTTAGGATAGGGTACTGAATTGTAACTTAACTGCGGCTAATAAGGCGATTTTGGCAAAGAGAGTACCTCCCGCAGGGAAGCTGCTACCATCAAATGTTTGCCCTCGTTAGACTCCCCTCTGGAAGCGCTTTCACTGCAAGCTGCAGATTCCCTCCTAACAGCAAGCTTTAGGATAGGGTACTGAATTGTAACTCAATTTCGCTAATAATGCGATTTTGGCTAAGAGAGTATCTCCCGCAGGGAAGCTGCTACCATCAAATGTTTGCCCTCATTAGACTCCCCTCTGGAAGCGCTTTCACTGCAAGCTGCAGATTACCTCCTAACAGCAAGCTTTAGGATAGGGTACTGAATTGTAACTTACTTTCGCCTAATAATGCGATTTTGGCAAAGAGAGTATCTCCCGCAGGGAAGATGCTACCATCAAATGTTTGCCCTCGTTAGACTCCCCTCTGGAAGTGCTTTCCCTGCAAGCTGCAGATTCCCTCCTAACAGCAAGCTTTAGGATCGGGTACTGAATTGTAACTTAACTGTGGATAATAATGCGATTTTGGCAAAGAGAGTATCTCCCGCAGGGAATCAGCTACCATCAAATGTTTGCCCTCATTAGACTCCCCTCTGGAAGCGCTTTCACTGCAAGCTGCAGATTCCCTCCTAACAGCAAGCTTTAGGATAGGGTACTGAATTGTATCTTAGTTTCGCGTTAAAAAGGTGATTTTGGAAAAGAGAGTATCTCTCGCAGGGAAGCTGCTACCATCAAATGTTTGCCCTCATTAGACTCCCCTCTGGAAGCGCTTTCACTGCAAGCTGCAGATTCCCTCCTAACATCAAGCTTTAGGATAGGGTACTGAATTGTACCTTACTTTCGACTAATAACGCGATTAAGGAAAAGAGAGTATCTCCCGCAGGGAAGCTGCTACTATCAAATGTTTGCCCTTATTAGACTCCCCCCTGGAAGCGCTTTCACTGCAAGCTGCAGATTCCCTCCTAGCAGCAAGCTTTAGCATAGGGTACTGAATTGTACCTTACTTTCGCCTAATAATGCGATTGTGGAAAAGAGAGTATCTCCCGCAGGGAAGCAGCTACCATCAAATGTTTGCCCTCATTAGACTCCCCTCTGGAAGCGCTTTCACTGCAAGCTGCAGATTCCCTCCTAACAGCAAGCTTTAGGATAGGGTACTGAATTGTAACTTACTTTCGCCTAATAATGCGATTTTGGCAAAGAGAGTATCTCCCGCAGGGAAGCTGCTACCATCAAATGTTTGCCCTCATTAGACTCCCCTCTGGAAGCGCTTTCACTGCAAGCTGCAGATTCCCTCCTAACAGCAAGCTTTAGGATAGGGTACTGAATTGTAACTTAACTGCGGATAATAATGTGATTCTGGAAAAGAGAGCATCTCCTGCAGGGAAGCTGCTACCATCAAATGTTTGCCCTCATTAGACTCCCCTCTGGAAGCGCTTTCACTGCAAGCTGCAGATTCCCTCCTAACAGCAAGCTTTAGGATAGGGTACTGAATTGTAACTTAACTGCGGCTAATAAGGCGATTTTGGCAAAGAGAGTACCTCCCGCAGGGAAGCTGCTACCATCAAATGTTTGCCCTCATTAGACTCCCCTCTGGAAGCGCTTTCACTGCAAGCTGCAGATTCCCTCCTAACAGCAAGCTTTAGGATAGGGTACTGAATTGTAACTTAACTGCGGCTAATAAGGCGATTTTGGCAAAGAGAGTACCTCCCGCAGGGAAGCTGCTACCATCAAATGTTTGCCCTCGTTAGACTCCCCTCTGGAAGCGCTTTCACTGCAAGCTGCAGATTCCCTCCTAACAGCAAGCTTTAGGATAGGGTACTGAATTGTAACTCAATTTCGCTAATAATGCGATTTTTGGAAAGAAAGTATCTCCCGCAGGGAAGCTGCTACCATCAAATGTTTGCCCTCATTAGACTCCCCTCTGGAAGCGCTTTCACTGCAAGCTGCAGATTACCTCCTAACAGCAAGCTTTAGGATAGGGTACTGAATTGTAACTTACTTTCGCCTAATAATGCGATTTTGGCAAAGAGAGTATCTCCCGCAGGGAAGATGCTACCATCAAATGTTTGCCCTCGTTAGACTCCCCTCTGGAAGTGCTTTCCCTGCAAGCTGCAGATTCCCTCCTAACAGCAAGCTTTAGGATAGGGTACTGAATTGTAACTTACTTTCGGCTAATAATGCGATTTTGGCAAAGAGACTATCTCCCGCAGGGAAGCTGCTACCATCAAATGTTTGCCCTCATTAGACTCCCCTCTGGAAGCGCTTTCACTGCAAGCTGCAGATTCCCTCCTAACAGCAAGCTTTAGGATAGGGTACTGAATTGTAACTTACTTTCGCCTCATAATGCGATTTTGTCAAAGAGAGTATCTCCCGCAGGGAAGCTGCTACCATCAAATGTTTGCCCTCATTGGACTCCCCTCTGGAAGCGCTTTCACTGCAAGCTGCAGATTCCCTCCTAACAGCAAGCTTTAGGATAGGGTACTGAATTGTAACTTAACTGCGGCTAATAAGGCGATTTTGGCAAAGAGAGTATCTCCCGCAGGGAAGCTGCTACCATCAAATATTTGCCATCATTAGACTCCCCTCTGGAAGCGCTTTCACTGCAAGCTGCAGATTCCCTCCTAACAGCAAGCTTTAGGATAGGGTACTGAATTGTAACTTAACTGCGGCTAATAATGCGATTTTGGCAAAGAGAGTATCTCCCGCAGGGAAGCTGCTAACATCAAATGTTTGCCCTCATTAGACTCCCCTCTGGAAGCGCTTTCACTGCAAGCTGCAGATTCCCTCCTAACAGCAAGCTTTAGGATACGGTACTGAATTGTAACTTAACTGCGGCTAATAAGGCGATTTTGGCAAAGAGAATATCTCCCGCAGGGACGCTGCTACCATCAAATGTTTGCCCTCATTAGACTCCCCTCTGGAAGCGCTATCACTGCAAGCTGCAGATTCCCTCCTAACAGCAAACTTTAGGATACGGTACTGAATTGTATCTTAACTGCGGCTAATAAGGCGATTTTGGAAAAGAGAATATCTCCCGCAGGGAAGCTGCTACCATCAAATGTTTGCCCTCATTAGACTCCCCTCTGGAAGCGCTTTCACTGCAAGCTGCAGATTACCTCCTAACAGCAAGCTTTAGGATAGGGTATTGAATTGTATCTTAACTGCGGCTAATAATGCGATTTTGGCAAAGAGAATATCTCCCGCAGGGAAGCTGCTACCATCAAATGTTTGCCCTCATTAGACTCCCCTCTGGAAGCGCTTTCACTGCAAGCTGCAGATTCCCTCCTAACAGCAAGCTTTAGGATAGGGTACTGAATTGTATCTTACTTTCGCCTAATAATGCGATTTTGGCAAAGAGAGTATCTCCCGCAGGGAAGCTGCTACCATCAAATGTTTGCCCTCATTAGACTCCCCTCTGGAAGCGCTTTCATTGCAAGCTGCAGATTCCCTCCTAACAGCAAGCTTTAAGATAGGGTACTGAATTGTAACTTAACTGCGGCTAAAAATGCGATATTGGCAAAGAGAGTATCTCCCGCAGGGAAGATGCTACCATCAAATGTTTGCCCTCGTTAGACTCCCCTCTGGAAGCGCTTTCACTGCAAGCTGCAGATTCCCTCCTAACAGCAAGCTTTAGGATAGGGTACTGAATTGTATCTTAACTGCGGCTAATAATGCGATTTTGGAAAAGAGAGTATCTCCCGCAGGGAAGCTGCTACCATCAAATGTTTGCCCTCGTTAGACTACCCTCTGGAAGCGCTTTCACTGCAAGCTGCAGATTCCCTCCTAACAGCAAGCTTTAGGATAGGGTACTGAATTGGAACTTAGTTTCGCGCTAAAAAGGCGATTGTGGAAAAGAGAGTATCTCTCGCAGGGAAGCTGCTACCATCAAATGTTTGCCCTCATTAGACTCCCCTCTGGAAGCGCTTTCACTGCAAGCTGCAGATTACCTCCTAACAGCAAGCTTTAGGATAGGGTACTGAATTGTAACTTACTTTCGCCTAATAATGCGATTTTGGCAAAGAGAGTATCTCCCGCAGGGAAGCTGCTACCATCAAATGTTTGCCCTCATTGGACTCCCCCCTGGAAGCGCTTTCACTGCAAGCTGCAGATTCCCTCCTAACAGCAAGCTTTAGGATAGGGTACTGAATTGTAACTTAACTGCGGCTAATAAGGCGATTTTGGCAAAGAGAATATCCCCCGCAGGGACGCTGCTACCATCAAATATTGGCCCTCATTAGACTCCCCTCTGGAAGAGCTTTCACTGCAAGCTGCAGATTCCCTCCTAACAGCAAGCTTTAGGATAGGGTACTGAATTGTATCTTACTTTCGCCTAATAATGCGATTTTGGCAAAGAGAGTATCTCCCGCAGGGAAGCTGCTACCATCAAATGTTTGCCCTCATTAGACTCCCCTCTGGAAGCGCTTTCATTGCAAGCTGCAGATTCCCTCCTAACAGCAAGCTTTAAGATAGGGTACTGAATTGTAACTTATCTGCGGCTAAAAATGCGATAATGGCAAAGAGAGTATCTCCCGCAGGGAAGCTGCTACCATCAAATGTTTGCCCTCGTTAGACTCCCCTCTGGAAGCGCTTTCACTGCAAGCTGCAGATTCCCTCCTAACAGCAAGCTTTAGGATAGGGTACTGAATTGTAACTTAACTGCGGCTAATAATGCGATTTTGGCAAAGAGAGTATCTCCCGCAGGGAAGCTGCTAACATCAAATGTTTGCCCTCGTTAGACTACCCTCTGGAAGCGCTTTCACTGCAAGCTGCAGATTCCCTCCTAACAGCAAGCTTTAGGATAGGGTACTGAATTGTAACTGAACTGCGGCTAATAAGACGATTTTGGCAAAGAGAGTACCTCCCGCAGGGAAGCTGCTACCATCAAATGTTTGCCCTCGTTAGACTCCCCTCTGGAAGCGCTTTCACTGCAAGCTGCAGATTCCCTCCTAACAGCAAGCTTTAGGATAGGGTACTGAATTGTATCTTAACTGCGGCTAATAATGCGATTTTGGCAAAGAGAGTATCTCCCGCAGGGAAGCTGCTACCATCAAATATTGGACCTCATTAGACTCCCCTCTGGAAGCGCTTTCACTGCAAGCTGCAGATTCCCTCCTAACAGCAAGCTTTAGGATAGGGTACTGAATTGTAACTTAACTGCGGATAATAATGCGATTTTGGAAAAGAGAGTATCTCCTGCAGGGAAGCTGCTACCATCAAATGTTTGCCCTCGTTAGACTCCCCTCTGGAAGCGCTTTCACAGCAAGCTGCAGATTCCCTCCTAACAGCAAGCTTTAGGATAGGGTACTTAATTGTAACTTAACTGCGGCTAATAATGCGATTTTGGCAAAGAGAGTATCTCCCGCAGGGAAGCTGCTACCATCAAATGTTTGCCCTCGTTAGACTCCCCTCTGGAAGCGCTTTCACTGCAAGCTGCAGATTCCCTCCTAACAGCAAGCTTTAGGATAAGGTACTGAATTGGATCTTACTTTCGCCTAATAATGCGATTTTGGCAAAGAGAGTATCTCCCGCAGGGAAGCTGCTACCATCAAATGTTTGCCCTCATTAGACTCCCCTCTGGAAGCGCTTTCACTGCAAGCTGCAGATTACCTCCTAACAGCAAGCTTTAGGATAGGGTACTGAATTGTATCTTACTTTCGCCTAATAATGCGATTTTGGCAAAGAGATTATCTCCCGCAAGGAAGCTACTAACATCAAATGTTTGCCCTCATTAGACTCCCCTCTGGAAGCGCTTTCACCGCAAGCTGCAGATTCCCTCCTAACAGCAAGCTTTAGGATAGGGTACTGAATTGTAACTTAACTGCGGATAATAATGCGATTTTGGAAAAGAGAATATCTCCCGCAGGGAAGCTGCTACCATCAAATGTTTGCCCTCATTAGACTCCCCTCTGGAAGCGCTTTCACTGCAAGCTGCAGATTCCCTCCTAACAGCAAGCTTTTTGATAGGGTACTGAATTGTAACTTACTTTCGCCTAATAATGCGATTTTGGCAAAGAGAGTATCTCCCGCAGGGAAGCTGCTACCATCAAATGTTTGCCCTCGTTAGACTCCCCTCTGGAAGCGCTTTCACTGCAAGCTGCAGATTACCTCCTAACAGCAAGCTTTAGGATAGGGTACTGAATTGTAACTTAACTGCAGCTAATAATGCGATTTTGGCAAAGAGAGTACCTCCCGCAGGGAAGCTGCTACCATCAAATGTTTGCCCTCGTTAGACTCCCCTCTGGAAGCGCTTTCACTGCAAGATGCAGATTCCCTCCTAACAGCAAGCTTTAGGATAGGGTACTGAATTGTAACTTACTTTCGCCTCATAATGCGATTTTGTCAAAGAGAGTATCTCCCGCAGGGAAGCTGCTACCATCAAATGTTTGCCCTCGTTAGACTCCCCTCTGGAAGCGCTTTCACTGCAAGCTGCAGATTACCTCCTAACAGCAAGCTTTAGGATAGGGTACTGAATTGTAACTTAACTGCAGCTAATAATGCGATTTTGGCAAAGAGAGTACCTCCCGCAGGGAAGCTGCTACCATCAAATGTTTGCCCTCATTAGACTCCCCTCTGGAAGCGCTTTCACTGCAAGATGCAGATTCCCTCCTAACAGCAAGCTTTAGGATAGGGTACTGAATTGTAACTTACTTTTGCCTAATAATGCGATTTTGGCAAAGAGAGTATCTCCCGCAGGGAAGCTGCTACCATCAAATGTTTTCCCTCGTTAGACTCCCCTCTGGAAGCGCTTTCACTGCAAGCTGCAGATTCCCTCCTAACAGCAAGCTTTAGGATAGGGTACTGAATTGTAACTTACTTTCGCTAATAATGCGATTTTGGCAAAGAGAGTATCTCCCGCAGGGAAGCTGCTACCATCAAATGTTTGCCCTCATTAGACTCCCCTCTGGAAGCGCTTTCACTGCAAGCTGCAGATTCCCTCCTAACAGCAAGCTTTAGGATAGGGTACTGAATTGTAACTTAACTGCGGCTAATAATGCGATTTTGGCAAAGAGAGTATCTCCCGCAGGGAAGCTGCTAACATCAAATGTTTGCCCTCATTAGACTCCCCTCTGGAAGCGCTTTCACTGCAAGCTGCAGATTCCCTCCTAACAGCAAGCTTTAGGATACGGTACTGAATTGTAACTTAACTGCGGCTAATAAGGCGATTTTGGCAAAGAGAATATCTCCCGCAGGGACGCTGCTACCATCAAATGTTTGCCCTCATTAGACTCCCCTCTGGAAGCGCTTTCACTGCAAGCTGCAGATTCCCTCCTAACAGCAAGCTTTAGGATAGGGTACTGAATTGTAACTTAACTGCGGCTAATAAGGCGATTTTGGCAAAGAGAATATCTCCCGCAGGGAAGCTGCTACCATCAAATGTTTGCCCTCATTAGACTCCCCTCTGGAAGCGCTTTCACTGCAAGCTGCAGATTCCCTCCTAACAGCAAGCTTTAGGATAGGGTACTGAATTGTATCTTACTTTCGCCTCATAATGCGATTTTGGCAAAGAGAGTATCTCCCGCAGGGAAGCTGCTACCATCAAATGTTTGCCCTCATTAGACTCCCCTCTGGAAGCGCTTTCATTGCAAGCTGCAGATTCCCTCCTAACAGTAAGCTTTAAGATAGGGTACTGAATTGTAACTTAACTGCGGCTAAAAATGCGATATTGGCAAAGAGAGTATCTCCCGCAGGGAAGATGCTACCATCAAATGTTTGCCCTCGTTAGACTCCCCTCTGGAAGCGCTTTCACTGCAAGCTGCAGATTCCCTCCTAACAGCAAGCTTTAGGATCGGGTACTGAATTGTAACTTACTTTCGCCTCATAATGCGATTTTGTCAAAGAGAGTATCTCCCGCAGGGAAGCTGCTACCATCAAATGTTTCCCCTCGTTATACTCCCCTCTGGAAGCGCTTTCACTGCAAGCTGCAGATTCACTCCTAACAGCAAGCTTTAGGATAGGGTACTGAATTGTAACTTAACTGCGGCTAATAAGACGATTTTGGCAAAGAGAGTACCTCCCGCAGGGAAGGTGCTACCATCAAATGTTTGCCCTCGTTAGACTCCCCTCTGGAAGCGCTTTCACTGCAAGCTGCAGATTCCCTCCTAACAGCAAGCTTTAGGATAGGGTACTGAATTGTATCTTAACTGCGGCTAATAATGCGATTTTGGAAAAGAGAGTATCTCCCGCAGGGAAGCTGCTACCATCAAATATTGGACCTCGTTAGACTCCCCTCTGGAAGCGCTTTCACTGCAAGCTGCAGATTCCCTCCTAACAGCAAGCTTTAGGATAGGGTACTGAATTGGAACTTAACTGCGGCTAATAATGCGATTTTGGCAAAGAGAGTATCTCCCGCAGGGAAGCTGCTACCATCAAATGTTTGCCCTCATTAGACTCCCCTCTGGAAGCGCTTTCACTGCAAGATGCAGATTCCCTCCTAACAGCAAGCTTTAGGATAAGGTACTGAATTGGATCTTACTTTCGCCTAATAATGCGATTTTGGAAAAGAGAGTATCTCCCGCAGGGAAGCTGCTACCATCAAATGTTTGCCCTCGTTAGACTACCCTCTGGAAGCGCTTTCACTGCAAGCTGCAGATTCCCTCCTAACAGCAAGCTTTAGGATAGGGTACTGAATTGTAACTTAACTGCGGCTAATAATGCGATTTTGGAAAAGAGAGTACCTCCCGCAGGGAAGCTGCTACCATCAAATGTTTGCCCTCATTAGACTCCCCTCTGGAAGCGCTTTCACTGCAAGCTGCAGATTCCCTCCTAACAGCAAGCTTTAGGATAGGGTACTGAATTGTAACTTACTTTCGCCTCATAACGCGATTTTGGCAAAGAGAGTATCTCCCGCAGGGAAGCTGCTACCATCAAATGTTTGCCCTCGTTAGACTCCCCTCTGGAAGCGCTTTCACTGCAAGCTGCAGATTCCCTCCTAACAGCAAGCTTTAAGATAGAGTACTGAATTGTAACTTAACTGCGGCTAATAATGCGATTTTGGCAAAGAGAGTACCTCCCGCAGGGAAGCTGCTACCATCAAATGTTTGCCCTCGTTAGACTCCCCTCTGGAAGCGCTTTCACTGCAAGCTGCAGATTCCCTCCTAACAGCAAGCTTTAGGATAGGGTACTGAATTGTAACTTACTTTCGCCTAGTAATGCGATTTTGGCAAAGAGAGTATCTCCCGCAGGGCAGCTGCTACCATCAAATGTTTGCCCTCATTAGACTCCCCTCTGGAAGCGCTTTCACTGCAAGCTGCAGATTCCCTCCTAACAGCAAGCTTTAGGATAGGGTCCTGAATTGTAACTTACTTTCGCCTAATAATGCGATTTTGGCAAAGAGAGTATCTCCCGCAGGGAAGCTGCCACCATCAAACGTTTGCCCTCGTTAGACTCCCCTCTGGAAGCGCTTTCTCTGCAAGCTGCAGATTCCCTCCTAACAGCAAGCTTTAGGATGGGGTACTGAATTGTAACTTACTTTCGCCTAATAATGCGATTTTGGCAAAGAGAGTATCTCCCGCAGGGCAGCTGCTGCCATCAAATGTTTGCCCTCGTTAGACTCCCCTCTGGAAGCGCTTTCACTGCAAGCTGCAGATTCCCTCCTAACAGCAAGCTTTAGCATAGGGTACTGAATTGTAACTTACTTTCGCCTAATAATGCGATTTTGGCAAAGAGAGTATCTCCCTCAGGGAAGCTGCTACCATCAAATGTTTGCCCTCATTAGACTCCCCTCTGGAAGCGCTTTCACTGCAAGCTGCAGATTCCCTCCTAACAGCAAGATTTAGGATAGGGTACTGAATTGTAACTTAACTGCGGATAATAAGGCGATTTTGGCAAAGAGAGTATCTCCCGCAGGGAAGCTGCTACCATCAAATGTTTGCCCTCATTAGACTCCCCTCTGGAAGCGCTTTCACTGCAAGCTGCAGATTCCCTCCTAACAGCAAGCTTTAGGATAGGGTACTGAATTGTAACTTACTTTCGCCTAATAATGCGATTTTGTCAAAGAGAGTATCTCCCGCAGGGAAGCTGCTACCATCAAATGTTTGCCCTCATTAGACTCCCCTCTGGAAGCGCTTTCACTGCAAGCTGCAGATTCCCTCCTAACAGCAAGCTTTAGGATAGTTTCTGAATTGTAACTTAACTGCGGATAATAAGGAGATTTTGGCAAAGAGAGTATCTCCCGCAGGGAAGCTGCTACCATCAAATGTTTGCCCTCATTAGACTCCCCTCTGGAAGCGCTTTCACTGCAAGCTGCAGATTCCCTCCTAACAGCAAGCTTTAGGATAGGGTACTGAATTGTAACTTACTTTCGCCTAATAATGCGATTTTGGCAAAGAGAGTATCTCCCGCAGGGAAGCTGCTACCATCAAATGTTTGCCCTCATTAGACTCCCCTCTGGAAGCGCTTTCACTGCAAGCTGCAGATTCCCTCCTAACAGCAAGCTTTAGGTTAGTGTAATGAATTGTAACTTACTTTCGCCTAAAATGCGATTTTGGCAAAGAGAGTATCTCCCGCAGGGAAGCTGCTACCATCAAATGTTTGCCCTCATTAGACTCCCCTCTGGAAGCGCTTTCAATGCAAGCTGCAGATTCCCTCCTAACAGCAAGCTTTAGGATAGGGTACTGAATTGTAACTTCACTGCGGCTAATAAGGCGATTATGGCAAAGAGAATATCTCCCGCAGGGAAGCTGCTACCATCAAATGTTTGCCCTCATTAGACTCCCCTCTGGAAGCGCTTTCACTGCAAGCTGCAGATTCCCTCCTAACAGCAAGCTTTAGGATAGGGTACTGAATTGTAACTTACTTTCGCCTAATAATGCGATTTTGGAAAAGAGAGTATCTCCCGCAGGGCAGCTGCTACCATCAAATGTTTGCCCTCATTAGACTCCCCTCTGGAAGCGCTTTCACTGCAAGCTGCAGATTCCCTCCTAACAGCAAGCTTTAGGATAGGGTACTGAATTGTAACGTACTTTCGCCTAATAATGCGATTTTGGCAAAGAGAGTATCTCCCGCAGGGAAGCTGCTACCATCAAACGTTTGCCCTCGTTAGACTCCCCTCTGGAAGCGCTTTCTCTGCAAGCTGCAGATTCCCTCCTAACAGCAAGATTTAGGATGGGGTACTGAATTGTAACTTACTTTCGCCTAATAATGCGATTTTGGCAAAGAGAGTATCTCCCGCAGGGCAGCTGCTGCCATCAAATGTTTGCCCTCGTTAGACTCCCCTCTGGAAGCGCTTTCACTGCAAGCTGCAGATTCCCTCCTAACAGCAAGATTTAGGATAGGGTACTGAATTGTAACTTAACTGCGGATAATAAGGCGATTTTGGCAAAGAGAGTATCTCCCGCAGGGAAGCTGCTACCATCAAATGTTTGCCCTCATTAGACTCCCCTCTGGAAGCGCTTTCACTGCAAGCTGCAGATTCCCTCCTAACAGCAAGCTTTAGGTTAGGGTACTGAATTGTAACTTACTTTCGCCTAATAATGCGATTTTGGCAAAGAGAGTATCTCCCGCAGGGAAGCTGCTACCATCAAATGTTTGCCCTCATTAGACTCCCCTCTGGAAGCGCTTTCAATGCAAGCTGCAGATTCCCTCCTAACAGCAAGCTTTAGGATAGGGTACTGAATTGTAACTTATCTGCGGCTAATAAGGCGATTATGGCAAAGAGAATATCTCCCGCAGGGAAGCTGCTACCATCAAATGTTTGCCCTCGTTAGACTCCCCTCTGGAAGCGCTTTCACTGCAAGCTGCAGATTCCCTCCTAACAGCAAGCTTTAGGATAGGGTACTGAATTGTAACTTAACTGCGGCTAATAAGGCAAAATTGGAAAAGAGATTATCTCCCGCAGGGAAGCTGCTACCATCAAATGTTTGCCCTCGTTAGAATCCCCTCTGGAAGCGCTTTCACTGCAAGCTGCAGATTCCCTCCTAACAGCAAGCTTTAGGATAGGGTACTGAATTGTAACTTACTTTCGCCTAATAATGCGATTTTGGCAAAGAGAGTATCTCCCGCAGGGAAGCTGCTACCATCAAATGTTTGCCCTCATTAGACTCCCCTCTGGAAGCGCTTTCACTGCAAGCTGCAGATTCCCTCCTAACAGCAAGCTTTAGGATAGGGTACTGAATTGAAACTTACTTTCGCATAATAATGCGATTTTGGCAAAGAGAGTATCTCCCGCAGGGAAGCTGCTACCATCAAATGTTTGCCCTCATTAGACTCCCCTCTGGAAGCGCTTTCACTGCAAGCTGCAGATTCCCTCCTAACAGGAAGCTGTAGGATAGGGTACTGAATTGTAACTTAACTGGGGCTAATAATGCGATTTTGGCAAAGAGAGTATCTCCCGCAGGGAAGCTGCTACCATCAAATGTTTGCCCTCATTAGACTCCCCTCTGGAAGCGCTTTCACTGCAAGCTGCAGATTCCCTCCTAACAGCAAGCTTTAGGATAGGGTACTGAATTGTAACTTACTTTCGCCTAATAATGCGATTTTGGCAAAGAGAGTATCTCCCGCAGGGAAGCTGCTACCATCAAATGTTTTCCCTCATTAGACTCCCCTCTGGAAGCGCTTTCACTGCAAGATGCAGATTCCCTCCTAACAGCAAGCTTTAGGATAGAGTACTGAATTGTAACTTACTTTCGCCTAATAATGCGATTTTGGCAAAGAGAGTATCTCCCGCAGGGAAGCTGCTACCATCAAATGTTTGCCCTCATTAGACTCCCCTCTGGAAGCGCTTTGACTGCAAGCTGCAGATTCCCTCCTAACAGCAAGCTTTAGGATAGGTTCTGAATTGTAACTTAACTGCGGATAATAATGCGATTTTGGCAAAGAGAGTATCTCCCGCAGGGAAGCTGCTACCATCAAATGTTTGCCCTCATTAGACTCCCCTCTGGAAGCGCTTTCACTGCAAGCTGCAGATTCCCTCCTAACAGCAAGCTTTAGCATAGGGTACAGAATTGTAACTTAACTGCAGCTAATAATGCGATTTTGGCAAAGAGAATATCTCCCGCAGGGAAGCTGCTACCATCAAATGTTTGCCCTCATTAGACTCCCCTCTGGAAGCGCTTTCACTGCAAGCTGCAGATTCCCTCCTAACAGCAAGCTTTAGTATAGGGTACTGAATTGTAACTTAACTGCGGCTAATAAGGCGATTTTGGCAAAGAGAATATCTCCCGCAGGGAAGCTGCTACCATAAAATGTTTGCCCTCATTAGACTCCCCTCTGGAAGCACTTTCACTGCAAGCTGCAGATTCCCTCCTAACAGCAAGCTTTAGGATAGGGTACTGAATTGTAACTTAGTTTCGCCTAATAATGCGATTTTGGCAAAGAGAGTATCTCCCGCAGGGAAGCTGCTATCATCAAATGTTTGCCCTCGTTAGACTCCCCTCTGGAAGCGCTTTCTCTGCAAGCTGCAGATTCCCTCCTAACAGCAAGCTTTAGGATAGGGTACTGAATTGTAACGTACTTTCGCCTAATAATGTGATTTTGGCAAAGAGAGTATCTCCCGCAGGGAAGCTGCTACCATCAAACTTTTGCCCTCATTAGACTCCCCTCTGGAAGCGCTTTCACTGCAAGCTGCAGATTCCCTCCTAACAGCAAGATTTAGGATAGGGTACTGAATTGTAACTTAAATGCGGATAATAAGGCGATTTTGACAAAGAGAGTATCTCCCGCAGGGAAGCTGCTACCATCAAATGTTTGCCCTCATTAGACTCCCCTCTGGAAGCGCTTTCACTGCAAGCTGCAGATTCCCTCCTAACAGCAAGCTTTAGGATAGGGTACTGAATTGTAACTTACTTTCGCCTAATAATGCGATTTTGGCAAAGAGAGTATCTCCCGCAGGGAAGCTGCTGCCATCAAATGTTTGCCCTCATTAGACTCCCCTCTGGAAGCGCTTTCACTGCAAGCTGCAGATTCCCTCCTAACAGCAAGCTTTAGGTTAGGGTACTGAATTGTAACTTAACTGCGGCTAATAAGGCGATTATGGCAAAGAGAATATCTCCCGCAGGGAAGCTGCTACCATCAAATGTTTGCCCTCATTAGACTCCCCTCTGGAAGCGCTTTCACTGCAAGCTGCAGATTCCCTCCTAACAGCAAGCTTTAGGATAGGGTCCTGAATTGTAACGTACTTTCGCCTAATAATGCGATTTTGGCAAAGAGAGTATCTCCCGCAGGGAAGCTGCTACCATCAAACGTTTGCCATCGTTAGACTCCCCTCTGGAAGCGCTTTCTTTGCAAGCTGCAGATTCCCTCCTAACAGCAAGCTTTAGGATAGGGTACTGAATTGTAACTTACTTTCGACTAATAATGCGATTTTGGCAAAGAGAGTATCTCCCGCAGGGCAGCTGCTACCATCAAATCTTTGCCCTCATTAGACTCCCCTCTGGAAGCGCTTTCACTGCAAGCTGCAGATTCCCTCCTAACAGCAAGCTTTAGGATAGGGTCCTGAATTGTAACGTACTTTCGCCTAATAATGCGATTTTGGCAAAGAGAGTATCTCCCTCAGGGAAGCTGCTACCATCAAATGTTTGCCCTCGTTAGACTCCCCTCTGGAAGCGCTTTCACTGCAAGCTGCAGATTCCCTCCTAACAGCAAGATTTAGGATAGGGTACTGAATTGTAACTTAACTGCGGATAATAAGGCGATTTTGGCAAAGAGAGTATCTCCCGCAGGGAAGCTGCTACCATCAAATGTTTGGCCTCATTAGACTCCCCTCTGGAAGCGCTTTCACTGCAAGCTGCAGATTCCCTCCTAACAGCAAGCTTTAGGATAGGGTACTGAATTGTAACTTACTTTCGCCTAATAATGCGATTTTGGCAAAGAGAGTATCTCCCGCAGGGAAGCTGCTACCATCAAATGTTTGCCCTCATTAGACTCCCCTCTGGAAGCGCTTTGACTGCAAGCTGCAGATTCCCTCCTAACAGCAAGCTTTAGGATAGGGTACTGAATTGTAACTTAACTGCGGCTAATAAGGCGATTATGGCAAAGAGAATATCTCCCGCAGGGAAGCTGCTACCATCAAATGTTTGCCCTCATTAGACTCCCCTCTGGAAGCGCTTTCACTGCAAGCTGCAGATTCCCTCCTAACAGCAAGCTTTAGGATAGGGTACTGAATTGTAACTTACTTTCGCCTAATAATGCGATTTTGGCAAAGAGAGTATCTCCCGCAGGGAAGCTGCTACCATCAAATGTTTGCCCTCGTTAGACTCCCCTCTGGAAGCGCTTTCACTGCAAGCTGCAGATTCCCTCCTAACAGCAAGCTTTAGGATAGGGTACTGAATTGTAACTTAACTGCGGCTAATAAGGCGATTTTGGCAAAGAGAATATCTCCCGCAGGGAAGCTGCTACCATCAAATGTTTGCCCTCATTAGACTCCCCTCTGGAAGCTCTTTCACTGCAAGCTGCAGATTCCCTCCTAATAGCAAGCTTTAGGATAGGGTACTGAATTGTAACTTACTTTCGCCTAATAATGCGATTTTGGCAAAGAGAGTATCTCCCGCAGGGAAGCTGCTACCATCAAATGTTTGCCCTCATTAGACTCCCCTCCGGAAGCGCTTTCACTGCAAGCTGCAGATTCCCTCCTAACAGCAAGCTTTAGGATAGGGTACTGAATTGTAACTTACTTTCGCCTAATAATGCGATTTTGGCAAAGAGAATATCTCCCGCAGGGAAGCTGCTACCTTCAAATGTTTGCCCTCATTAGACTCCCCTCTGGAAGCGCTTTCACTGCAAGCTGTAGATTCCCTCCTAACAGCAAGCTTTAGGATAGGGTACTGAATTGTAACTTACTTTCGCCTAATAATGCGATTTTGGCAAAGAGAATATCTCCCGCAGGGAAGCGGCTAACATCAAATGTTTGCCCTCATTAGACTCCCCTCTGGAAGCGCTTTCACTGCAAGCTGCAGATTCCCTCCTAACAGCAAGCTTTAGGATAGTGTACTGAATTGTAACTTAACTGCGGATAATAAGGCGATTTTGGCAAAGAGATTATCTCCCGCAGGGAAGCTGCTACCATCAAATGTTTGCCCTCATTAGACTCCCCTCTGGAAGCACTTTCACTGCAAGCTGCAGATTCCCTCCTAACAGCAAGCTTTAGGATAGGGTCCTGAATTGTATCTTACTTTCGCCTAATAATGCGATTTTGGCAAAGAGAGTATCTCCCGCAGGGAAGCTGCTACCATCAAATGTTTGCCCTCATTAGACTCCCCTCTGGAAGCGCTTTCACTGCAAGCTGCAGATTCCCTCCTAACAGCAAGCTTTAGGATAGGGTCCTGAATTGTAACGTACTTTCGCCTAATAATGCGATTTTGGCAAAGAGAGTATCTCCCGCAGGGAAGCTGCTACCATCAAACGTTTGCCCTCGTTAGACTCCCCTCTGGAAGCGCTTTCTCTGCAAGCTGCAGATTCCCTCCTAACAGCAAGCTTTAGGATAGGGTACTGAATTGTAACTTACTTTCGACTAATAATGCGATTTTGGCAAAGAGAGTATCTCCCGCAGGGCAGCTGCTACCATAAAATGTTTGCCCTCATTAGACTCCCCTCTGGAAGCGCTTTCACTGCAAGCTGCAGATTCCCTCCTAACAGCAAGCTTTAGGATAGGTTCTGAATTGTAACTTAACTGCGGCTAATAAGGAGATTTTGGCAAAGAGAGTATCTCCCGCAGGGAAGCTGCTACCATCAAATGTTTGCCCTCATTAGACTCCCCTCTGGAAGCGCTTTCACTGCAAGCTGCAGATTCCCTCCTAACAGCAAGCTTTAGGTTAGGGTACTGAATTGTAACTTAC
Organism: Phaenicophaeus curvirostris; assembly: GCF_032191515.1. Lineage (NCBI taxonomy): Eukaryota > Metazoa > Chordata > Aves > Cuculiformes > Cuculidae > Phaenicophaeus > Phaenicophaeus curvirostris. The sequence goes on from NW_027206728.1 coordinate 184,550, forward strand.
TTTCGCTTAATAATGCGATTTTGGCAAAGAGAGTATCTCCCGCAGGGAAGCTGCTACCATCAAATGTTTGCCCTCATTAGACTCCCCTCTGGAAGCGCTTTCAATGCAAGCTGCAGATTCCCTCCTAACAGCAAGCTTTAGGATAGGGTACTGAATTGTAACTTAACTGCGGCTAATAAGGCGATTATGGCAAAGAGAATATCTCCAGCAGGGAAGCTGCTACCATCAAATGTTTGCCCTCATTAGACTCCCCTCTGGAAGCGCTTTCACTGCAAGCTGCAGATTCCCTCCTAACAGCAAGCTTTAGGATAGGGTACTGAATTGTAACTTACTTTCGCCTAATAATGCGATTTTGGCAAAGAGAGTATCTCCCGCAGGGAAGCTGCTACCATCAAATGTTTGCCCTCGTTAGACTCCCCTCTGGAAGCGCTTTCACTGCAAGCTGCAGATTCCCTCCTAACAGCAAGCTTTAGGTTAGGGTACTGAATTGTAACTTACTTTCGCTTAATAATGCGATTTTGGCAAAGAGAGTATCTCCCGCAGGGAAGCTGCTACCATCAAATGTTTGCCCTCATTAGACTCCCCTCTGGAAGCGCTTTCAATGCAAGCTGCAGATTCCCTCCTAACAGCAAGCTTTAGGATAGGGTACTGAATTGTAACTTAACTGCGGCTAATAAGGCGATTATGGCAAAGAGAATATCTCCAGCAGGGAAGCTGCTACCATCAAATGTTTGCCCTCATTAGACTCCCCTCTGGAAGCGCTTTCACTGCAAGCTGCAGATTCCCTCCTAACAGCAAGCTTTAGGATAGGGTACTGAATTGTAACTTACTTTCGCCTAATAATGCGATTTTGGCAAAGAGAGTATCTCCCGCAGGGAAGCTGCTACCATCAAATGTTTGCCCTCGTTAGACTCCCCTCTGGAAGCGCTTTCACTGCAAGCTGCAGATTCCCTCCTAACAGCAAGCTTTAGGATAGGGTACTGAATTGTAACTTAACTGCGGCTAATAAGGCGATTTTGCCAAAGAGAATATCTCCCGCAGGGCAGCTGCTACCATCAAATGTTTGCCCTCATTAGACTCCCCTCTGGAAGCGCTTTCACTGCAAGCTGCAGATTCCCTCCTAACAGCAAGCTTTAGGATAGGGTACTGAATTGTAACTTACTTTCGCCTAATAATGCGATTTTGGCAAAGAGAGTATCTCCCGCAGGGAAGCTGCTAACATCAAATGTTTGCTCTCATTAGACTCCCCTCTGGAAGCGCTTTCACTGCAAGCTGTAGATTCCCTCCTAACAGCAAGCTTTAGGATAGGGTACTGAATTGTAACTTAACTGCGGCTAATAAGGCGATTTTGGCAAAGAGAGTATCTCCCGCAGGGAAGCTGCTACCATCAAATGTTTGCCCTCATTAGACTCCCCTCCGGAAGCGCTTTCACTGCAAGCTGCAGATTCCCTCCTAACAGCAAGCTTTAGGATAGGGTACTGAATTGTAACTTACTTTCGCCTAATAATGCGATTTTGGCAAAGAGAGTATCTCCCGCAGGGAAGCTGCTACCATCAAATGTTTGCCCTCGTTAGACTCCCCTCTGGAAGCGCTTTCACTGCAAGCTGCAGATTCCCTCCTAACAGCAAGCTTTAGGATAGGGTACTGAATTGTAACTTACTTTCGCTTAATAATGCGATTTTGGAAAAGAGACTATCTCCCGCAGGGCAGCTGCTACCATCAAATGTTTGCCCTCATTAGACTCCCCTCTGGAAGCGCTTTCACTGCAAGCTGCAGATTCCCTCCTAACAGCAAGCTTTAGGATAGGGTCCTGAATTGTAACGTACTTTCGCCTAATAATGCGATTTTGGCAAAGAGAGTATCTCCCGCAGGGAAGCTGCTACCATCAAACGTTTGCCATCGTTAGACTCCCCTCTGGAAGCGCTTTCTCTGCAAGCTGCAGATTCCCTCCTAACAGCAAGCTTTAGGATAGGGTACTGAATTGTAACTTACTTTCGACTAATAATGCGATTTTGGCAAAGAGAGTATCTCCCGCAGGGCAGCTGCTACCATCAAATCTTTGCCCTCATTAGACTCCCCTCTGGAAGCGCTTTCACTGCAAGCTGCAGATTCCCTCCTAACAGCAAGCTTTAGGATAGGGTCCTGAATTGTAACGTACTTTCGCCTAATAATGCGATTTTGGCAAAGAGAGTATCTCCCTCAGGGAAGCTGCTACCATCAAATGTTTGCCCTCGTTAGACTCCCCTCTGGAAGCGCTTTCACTGCAAGCTGCAGATTCCCTCCTAACAGCAAGATTTAGGATAGGGTACTGAATTGTAACTTAACTGCGGATAATAAGGCGATTTTGGCAAAGAGAGTATCTCCCGCAGGGAAGCTGCTACCATCAAATGTTTGGCCTCATTAGACTCCCCTCTGGAAGCGCTTTCACTGCAAGCTGCAGATTCCCTCCTAACAGCAAGCTTTAGGATAGGGTACTGAATTGTAACTTACTTTCGCCTAATAATGCGATTTTGGCAAAGAGAGTATCTCCCGCAGGGAAGCTGCTACCATCAAATGTTTGCCCTCATTAGACTCCCCTCTGGAAGCGCTTTCACTGCAAGCTGCAGATTCCCTCCTAACAGCAAGCTTTAGGATAGGGTACTGAATTGTAACTTAACTGCGGCTAATAAGGCGATTATGGCAAAGAGAATATCTCCCGCAGGGAAGCTGCTACCATCAAATGTTTGCCCTCATTAGACTCCCCTCTGGAAGCGCTTTCACTGCAAGCTGCAGATTCCCTCCTAACAGCAAGCTTTAGGATAGGGTACTGAATTGTAACTTACTTTCGCCTAATAATGCGATTTTGGCAAAGAGAGTATCTCCCGCAGGGAAGCTGCTAACATCAAATGTTTGCCCTCATTAGACTCCCCTCTGGAAGCGCTTTCACTGCAAGCTGTAGATTCCCTCCTAACAGCAAGCTTTAGGATAGGGTACTGAATTGTAACTTAACTGCGGCTAATAAGGCGATTTTGGCAAAGAGAATATCTCCCGCAGGGAAGCTGCTACCATCAAATATTTGCCCTCATTAGACTCCCCTCTGGAAGCGCTTTCACTGCAAGCTGCAGATTCCCTCCTAACAGCAAGCTTTAGGATAGGGTACTGAATTGTAACTTACTTTCGCCTAATAATGCGATTTTGGCAAAGAGAATATCTCCCGCAGGGAAGCTGCTACCTTCAAATGTTTGCCCTCATTAGACTCCCCTCTGGAAGCGCTTTCACTGCAAGCTGCAGATTCCCTCCTAACAGCAAGCTTTAGGATAGGGTACTGAATTGTAACTTACTTTCGCCTAATAATGCGATTTTGGCAAAGAGAATATCTCCCGCAGGGAAGCTGCTAACATCAAATGTTTGCCCTCATTAGACTCCCCTCTGGAAGCGCTTTCACTGCAAGCTGCAGATTCCCTCCTAACAGCAAGCTTTAGTATAGGGTACTGAATTGTAACTTAACTGCGGCTAATAAGGCGATTATGGCAAAGAGAATATCTCCCGCAGGGAAGCTGCTACCATCAAATGTTTGCCCTCATTAGACTCCCCTCTGGAAGCGCTTTCACTGCAAGCTGCAGATTCCCTCCTAACAGCAAGCTTTAGGATAGGGTACTGAATTGTAACTTACTTTCGCCTAATAATGCGATTTTGGAAAAGAGAGTATCTCCCGCAGGGCAGCTGCTACCATCAAATGTTTGCCCTCATTAGACTCCCCTCTGGAAGCGCTTTCACTGCAAGCTGCAGATTCCCTCCTAACAGCAAGCTTTAGGATAGGGTACTGAATTGTAACTTACTTTCGCCTAATAATGCGATTTTGGAAAAGAGAGTATCTCCCGCAGGGCAGCTGCTACCATCAAATGTTTGCCCTCATTAGACTCCCCTCTGGAAGCGCTTTCACTGCAAGCTGCAGATTCCCTCCTAACAGCAAGATTTAGGATAGGGTCCTGAATTATAACGTACTTTCGCCTAATAATGCGATTTTGGCAAAGAGACTATCTCCCGCAGGGAAGCTGCTACCATCAAACGTTTGCCCTCGTTAGACTCCCCTCTGGAAGCGCTTTCTCTGCAAGCTGCAGATTCCCTCCTAACAGCAAGATTTAGGATGGGGTACTGAATTGTAACTTACTTTCGCCTAATAATGCGATTTTGGCAAAGAGAGTATCTCCCGCAGGGCAGCTGCTGCCATCAAATGTTTGCCCTCGTTAGACTCCCCTCTGGAAGCGCTTTCACTGCAAGCTGCAGATTCCCTCCTAACAGCAAGATTTAGGATAGGGTACTGAATTGTAACTTAACTGCGGATAATAAGGCGATTTTGGCAAAGAGAGTATCTCCCGCAGGGAAGCTGCTACCATCAAATGTTTGGCCTCATTAGACTCCCCTCTGGAAGCGCTTTCACTGCAAGCTGCAGATTCCCTCCTAACAGCAAGCTTTAGGATAGGGTACTGAATTGTAACTTAACTGCGGCTAATAAGGCGATTATGGCAAAGAGAATATCTCCCGCAGGGAAGCTGCTACCATCAAATGTTTGCCCTCATTAGACTCCCCTCTGGAAGCGCTTTCACTGCAAGCTGCAGATTCCCTCCTAACAGCAAGCTTTAGGATAGGGTACTGAATTGTAACTTACTTTCGCCTAATAATGCGATTTTGGCAAAGAGAGTATCTCCCGCAGGGAAGCTGCTAACATCAAATGTTTGCCCTCATTAGACTCCCCTCTGGAAGCGCTTTCACTGCAAGCTGTAGATTCCCTCCTAACAGCAAGCTTTAGGATAGGGTACTGAATTGTAACTTAACTGCGGCTAATAAGGCGATTTTGGCAAAGAGAATATCTCCCGCAGGGAAGCTGCTACCATCAAATATTTGCCCTCATTAGACTCCCCTCTGGAAGCGCTTTCACTGCAAGCTGCAGATTCCCTCCTAACAGCAAGCTTTAGGATAGGGTACTGAATTGTAACTTACTTTCGCCTAATAATGCGATTTTGGCAAAGAGAATATCTCCCGCAGGGAAGCTGCTACCTTCAAATGTTTGCCCTCATTAGACTCCCCTCTGGAAGCGCTTTCACTGCAAGCTGCAGATTCCCTCCTAACAGCAAGCTTTAGGATAGGGTACTGAATTGTAACTTACTTTCGCCTAATAATGCGATTTTGGCAAAGAGAATATCTCCCGCAGGGAAGCTGCTACCTTCAAATGTTTGCCCTCATTAGACTCCCCTCTGGAAGCGCTTTCACTGCAAGCTGCAGATTCCCTCCTAACAGCAAGCTTTAGGATAGGGTACTGAATTGTATCTTACTTTCGCCTAATAATGCGATTTTGGCAAAGAGAATATCTCCCGCAGGGAAGCTGCTAACATCAAATGTTTGCCCTCATTAGACTCCCCTCTGGAAGCGCTTTCACTGCAAGCTGCAGATTCCCTCCTAACAGCAAGCTTTAGGATAGGGTACTGAATTGTAACTTAACTGCGGCTAATAAGGCGATTATGGCAAAGAGAATATCTCCCGCAGGGAAGCTGCTACCATCAAATGTTTGCCCTCATTAGACTCCCCTCTGGAAGCGCTTTCACTGCAAGCTGCAGATTCCCTCCTAACAGCAAGCTTTAGGATAGGGTACTGAATTGTAACTTACTTTCGCCTAATAATGCGATTTTGGAAAAGAGAGTATCTCCCGCAGGGCAGCTGCTACCATCAAATGTTTGCCCTCATTAGACTCCCCTCTGGAAGCGCTTTCACTGCAAGCTGCAGATTCCCTCCTAACAGCAAGCTTTAGGATAGGGTACTGAATTGTAACTTACTTTCGCCTAATAATGCGATTTTGGAAAAGAGAGTATCTCCCGCAGGGCAGCTGCTACCATCAAATGTTTGCCCTCATTAGACTCCCCTCTGGAAGCGCTTTCACTGCAAGCTGCAGATTCCCTCCTAACAGCAAGATTTAGGATAGGGTCCTGAATTATAACGTACTTTCGCCTAATAATGCGATTTTGGCAAAGAGACTATCTCCCGCAGGGAAGCTGCTACCATCAAACGTTTGCCCTCGTTAGACTCCCCTCTGGAAGCGCTTTCTCTGCAAGCTGCAGATTCCCTCCTAACAGCAAGATTTAGGATGGGGTACTGAATTGTAACTTACTTTCGCCTAATAATGCGATTTTGGCAAAGAGAGTATCTCCCGCAGGGCAGCTGCTGCCATCAAATGTTTGCCCTCGTTAGACTCCCCTCTGGAAGCGCTTTCACTGCAAGCTGCAGATTCCCTCCTAACAGCAAGATTTAGGATAGGGTACTGAATTGTAACTTAACTGCGGATAATAAGGCGATTTTGGCAAAGAGAGTATCTCCCGCAGGGAAGCTGCTACCATCAAATGTTTGCCCTCATTAGACTCCCCTCTGGAAGCGCTTTCACTGCAAGCTGCAGATTCCCTCCTAACAGCAAGCTTTAGGTTAGGGTACTGAATTGTAACTTACTTTCGCCTAATAATGCGATTTTGGCAAAGAGAGTATCTCCCGCAGGGAAGCTGCTACCATCAAATGTTTGCCCTCATTAGACTCCCCTCTGGAAGCGCTTTCAATGCAAGCTGCAGATTCCCTCCTAACAGCAAGCTTTAGGATAGGGTACTGAATTGTAACTTATCTGCGGCTAATAAGGCGATTATGGCAAAGAGAATATCTCCCGCAGGGAAGCTGCTACCATCAAATGTTTGCCCTCGTTAGACTCCCCTCCGGAAGCGCTTTCACTGCAAGCTGCAGATTCCCTCCTAACAGCAAGCTTTAGGATAGGGTACTGAATTGTAACTTAACTGCGGCTAATAAGGCAAAATTGGAAAAGAGATTATCTCCCGCAGGGAAGCTGCTACCATCAAATGTTTGCCCTCGTTAGAATCCCCTCTGGAAGCGCTTTCACTGCAAGCTGCAGATTCCCTCCTAACAGCAAGCTTTAGGATAGGGTACTGAATTGTAACTTAACTGGGGCTAATAATGCGATTTTGGCAAAGAGAGTATCTCCCGCAGGGAAGCTGCTACCATCAAATGTTTGCCCTCATTAGACTCCCCTCTGGAAGCGCTTTCACTGCAAGCTGCAGATTCCCTCCTAACAGCAAGCTTTAGGATAGGGTACTGAATTGTAAATTACTTTCGCCTAATAATGCGATTTTGGCAAAGAGAGTATCTCCCGCAGGGAAGCTGCTGCCATCAAATGTTTGCCCTCATTAGACTCCCCTCTGGAAGCGCTTTCACTGCAAGCTGCAGATTCCCTCCTAACAGCAAGCTTTAGGTTAGGGTACTGAATTGTAACTTAACTGCGGCTAATAAGGCGATTATGGCAAAGAGAATATCTCCCGCAGGGAAGCTGCTACCATCAAATGTTTGCCCTCATTAGACTCCCCTCTGGAAGCGCTTTCACTGCAAGCTGCAGATTCCCTCCTAACAGCAAGCTTTAGGATAGGGTACTGAATTGTAACTTACTTTCGCCTAATAATGCGATTTTGGAAAAGAGACTATCTCCCGCAGGGCAGCTGCTACCATCAAATGTTTGCCCTCATTAGACTCCCCTCTGGAAGCGCTTTCACTGCAAGCTGCAGATTCCCTCCTAACAGCAAGCTTTAGGATAGGGTCCTGAATTGTAACGTACTTTCGCCTAATAATGCGATTATGGCAAAGAGAGTATCTCCCGCAGGGAAGCTGCTACCATGAAACGTTTGCCATCGTTAGACTCCCCTCTGGAAGCGCTTTCTTTGCAAGCTGCAGATTCCCTCCTAACAGCAAGCTTTAGGATAGGGTACTGAATTGTAACTTACTTTCGACTAATAATGCGATTTTAGCAAAGAGAGTATCTCCCGCAGGGCAGCTGCTACCATCAAATCTTTGCCCTCATTAGACTCCCCTCTGGAAGCGCTTTCACTGCAAGCTGCAGATTCCCTCCTAACAGCAAGCTTTAGGATAGGGTCCTGAATTGTAACGTACTTTCGCCTAATAATGCGATTTTGGCAAAGAGAGTATCTCCCTCAGGGAAGCTGCTACCATCAAATGTTTGCCCTCGTTAGACTCCCCTCTGGAAGCGCTTTCACTGCAAGCTGCAGATTCCCTCCTAACAGCAAGATTTAGGATAGGGTACTGAATTGTAACTTAACTGCGGATAATAAGGCGATTTTGGCAAAGAGAGTATCTCCCGCAGGGAAGCTGCTACCATCAAATGTTTGCCCTCATTAGACTCCCCTCTGGAAGCGCTTTCACTGCAAGCTACAGATTCCCTCCTAACAGCAAGCTTTAGGATAGGGTACTGAATTGTAACTTACTTTCGCCTAATAATGCGATTTTGGCAAATAGAGTATCTCCCGCAGGGAAGCTGCTACCATCAAATCTTTGCCCTCATTAGACTCCCCTCTGGAAGCGCTTTCAATGCAAGCTGCAGATTCCCTCCTAACAGCAAGCTTTAGGATAGGGTACTGAATTGTAACTTAACTGCGGCTAATAAGGCGATTATGGCAAAGAGAATATCTCCCGCAGGGAAGCTGCTAACATCAAATGTTTGCCCTCATTAGACTCCCCTCTGGAAGCGCTTTCACTGCAAGCTGCAGATTCCCTCCTAACAGCAAGCTTTAGGATAGGGTACTGAATTGTAACTTACTTTCGCCTAATAATGCGATTTTGGCAAAGAGAGTATCTCCCGCAGGGAAGCTGCTACCATCAAATGTTTGCCCTCGTTAGACTCCCCTCTGGAAGCGCTTTCACTGCAAGCTGCAGATTCCCTCCTAACAGCAAGCTTTAGGATAGGGTACTGAATTGTAACTTAACTGCAGCTAATAAGGCGATTTTGGTAAAGAGAATATCTCCCGCAGGGAAGCTGCTACCATCAAATGTTTGCCCTCATTAGACTCCCCTCTGGAAGCGCTTTCACTGCAAGCTGCAGATTCCCTCCTAATAGCAAGCTTTAGGATAGGGTACTGAATTGTAACTTACTTTCGCCTAATAATGCGATTTTGGCAAAGAGAGTATCTCCCGCAGGGAAGCTGCTACCATCAAATGTTTGCCCTCATTAGACTCCCCTCCGGAAGCGCTTTCACTGCAAGCTGCAGATTCCCTCCTAACAGCAAGCTTTAGGATAGGGTACTGAATTGTAACTTACTTTCGCCTAATAATGCGATTTTGGCAAAGAGAGTATCTCCCGCAGGGAAGCTGCTAACATCAAATGTTTGCCCTCATTAGACTCCCCTCTGGAAGCGCTTTCACTGCAAGCTGTAGATTCCCTCCTAACAGCAAGCTTTAGGATAGGGTACTGAATTGTAACTTAACTGCGGCTAATAAGGCAATTTTGGCAAAGAGAATATCTCCCGCAGGGAAGCTGCTACCATCAAATATTTGCCCTCATTAGACTCCCCTCTGGAAGCGCTTTCACTGCAAGCTGCAGATTCCCTCCTAACAGCAAGCTTTAGGATAGGGTACTGAATTGTAACTTACTTTCGCCTAATAATGCGATTTTGGCAAAGAGAATATCTCCCGCAGGGAAGCTGCTACCTTCAAATGTTTGCCCTCATTAGACTCCCCTCTGGAAGCGCTTTCACTGCAAGCTGTAGATTCCCTCCTAACAGCAAGCTTTAGGATAGGGTACTGAATTGTAACTTACTTTCGCCTAATAATGCGATTTTGGCAAAGAGAATATCTCCCGCAGGGAAGCTGCTAACATCAAATGTTTGCCCTCATTAGACTCCCCTCTGGAAGCGCTTTCACTGCAAGCTGCAGATTCCCTCCTAACAGCAAGCTTTAGGATAGGGTACTGAATTGTAACTTAACTGCGGATAATAAGGCGATTTTGGCAAAGAGATTATCTCCCGCAGGGAAGCTGCTACCATCAAATGTTTGCCCTCATTAGACTCCCCTCTGGAAGCACTTTCACTGCAAGCTGCAGATTCCCTCCTAACAGCAAGCTTTAGGATGGGGTCCTGAATTGTATCTTACTTTCGCCTAATAATGCGATTTTGGCAAAGAGAGTATCTCCCGCAGGGAAGCTGCTACCATCAAATGTTTGCCCTCATTAGACTCCCCTCTGGAAGCGCTTTGACTGCAAGCTGCAGATTCCCTCCTAACAGCAAGCTTTAGGATAGGGTACTGAATTGTAACTTACTTTCGCCTAATAATGCGATTTTGGCAAAGAGAGTATCTCCCGCAGGGAAGCTGCTACCATCAAATGTTTGCCCTCGTTAGACTCCCCTCTGGAAGCGCTTTCACTGCAAGCTGCAGATTCCCTCCTAACAGCAAGCTTTAGGATAGGGTCCTGAATTGTAACGTACTTTCGCCTAATAATGCGATTTTGGCAAAGAGAGTATCTCCCGCAGGGAAGCTGCTACCATCAAACGTTTGCCCTCGTTAGACTCCCCTCTGGAAGCGCTTTCTCTGCAAGCTGCAGATTCCCTCCTAACAGCAAGCTTTAGGATAGGGTACTGAATTGTAACTTACTTTCGACTAATAATGCGATTTTGGCAAAGAGAGTATCTCCCGCAGGGCAGCTGCTACCATAAAATGTTTGCCCTCATTAGACTCCCCTCTGGAAGCGCTTTCACTGCAAGCTGCAGATTCCCTCCTAACAGCAAGATTTAGGATAGGGTACTGAATTGTAACTTAACTGCGGATAATAATGCGATTTTGGCAAAGAGAGTATCTCCCGCAGGGAAGCTGCTACCATCAAATGTTTGCCCTCATTAGACTCCCCTCTGGAAGCGCTTTCACTGCAAGCTGCAGATTCCCTCCTAACAGCAAGCTTTAGGATAGGGTACTGAATTGTAACTTACTTTCGCCTAATAATGCGATTTTGGCAAAGAGAGTATCTCCCGCAGGGAAGCTGCTACCATCAAATGTTTGCCCTCATTAGACTCCCCTCTGGAAGCGCTTTCACTGCAAGCTGCAGATTCCCTCCTAACAGCAAGCTTTAGGATAGGTTCTGAATTGTAACTTAACTGCGGCTAATAAGGAGATTTTGGCAAAGAGAGTATCTCCCGCAGGGAAGCTGCTACCATCAAATGTTTGCCCTCATTAGACTCCCCTCTGGAAGCGCTTTCACTGCAAGCTGCAGATTCCCTCCTAACAGCAAGCTTTAGGATAGGGTACTGAATTGTAACTTAACTGCGGCTAATAAGGCGAATTTGGCAAAAACAATATCTCCCGCAGGGAAGCTGCTACCATCAAATGTTTGCCCTCATTAGACTCCCCTCTGGAAGCGCTTTCAATGCAAGCTGCAGATTCCCTCCTAACAGCAAGCTTTAGGATAGGGTACTGAATTGTAACTTAACTGCGGCTAATAAGGCGATTATGGCAAAGAGAATATCTCCAGCAGGGAAGCTGCTACCATCAAATGTTTGCCCTCATTAGACTCCCCTCTGGAAACGCTTTCACTGCAAGCTGCAGATTCCCTCCTAACAGCAAGCTTTAGGATAGGGTACTGAATTGTAACTTACTTTCGCCTAATAATGCGATTTTGGCAAAGAGAGTATCTCCCGCAGGGAAGCTGCTACCATCAAATGTTTGCCCTCGTTAGACTCCCCTCTGGAAGCGCTTTCACTGCAAGCTGCAGATTCCCTCCTAACAGCAAGCTTTAGGATAGGGTACTGAATTGTAACTTAACTGCGGCTAATAAGGCGATTTTGGCAAAGAGAATATCTCCCGCAGGGCAGCTGCTACCATCAAATGTTTGCCCTCATTAGACTCCCCTCTGGAAGCGCTTTCACTGCAAGCTGCAGATTCCCTCCTAACAGCAAGCTTTAGGATAGGGTACTGAATTGTAACTTACTTTCGCCTAATAATGCGATTTTGGCAAAGAGAGTATCTCCCGCAGGGAAGCTGCTAACATCAAATGTTTGCCCTCATTAGACTCCCCTCTGGAAGCGCTTTCACTGCAAGCTGTAGATTCCCTCCTAACAGCAAGCTTTAGGATAGGGTACTGAATTGTAACTTAACTGCGGCTAATAAGGCAATTTTGGCAAAGAGAATATCTCCCGCAGGGAAGCTGCTACCATCAAATATTTGCCCTCATTAGACTCCCCTCTGGAAGCGCTTTCACTGCAAGCTGCAGATTCCCTCCTAACAGCAAGCTTTAGGATAGGGTACTGAATTGTAACTTACTTTCGCCTAATAATGCGATTTTGGCAAAGAGAATATCTCCCGCAGGGAAGCTGCTACCTTCAAATGTTTGCCCTCATTAGACTCCCCTCTGGAAGCGCTTTCACTGCAAGCTGTAGATTCCCTCCTAACAGCAAGCTTTAGGATAGGGTACTGAATTGTAACTTAACTGCGGCTAATAAGGCGATTATGGCAAAGAGAATATCTCCAGCAGGGAAGATGCTACCATCAAATGTTTGCCCTCATTAGACTCCCCTCTGGAAGCGCTTTCACTGCAAGCTGCAGATTCCCTCCTAACAGCAAGCTTTAGGATAGGGTACTGAATTGTAACTTACTTTCGCCTAATAATGCGATTTTGGCAAAGAGAGTATCTCCCGCAGGGAAGCTGCTACCATCAAATGTTTGCCCTCGTTAGACTCCCCTCTGGAAGCGCTTTCACTGCAAGCTGCAGATTCCCTCCTAACAGCAAGCTTTAGGATAGGGTACTGAATTGTAACTTACTTTCGCCTAATAATGCGATTTTGGAAAAGAGACTATCTCCCGCAGGGCAGCTGCTACCATCAAATGTTTGCCCTCATTAGACTCCCCTCTGGAAGCGCTTTCACTGCAAGCTGCAGATTCCCTCCTAACAGCAAGCTTTAGCATAGGGTCCTGAATTGTAACGTACTTTCGCCTAATAATGCGATTTTGGCAAAGAGAGTATCTCCCGCAGGGAAGCTGCTACCATCAAACGTTTGCCATCGTTAGACTCCCCTCTGGAAGCGCTTTCTCTGCAAGCTGCAGATTCCCTCCTAACAGCAAGCTTTAGGATAGGGTACTGAATTGTAACTTACTTTCGCCTAATAATGCGGTTTTGGCAAAGAGACTATCTCCCGCAGGGCAGCTGCTACCATCAAATCTTTGCCCTCATTAGACTCCCCTCTGGAAGCGCTTTCACTGCAAGCTGCAGATTCCCTCCTAACAGCAAGATTTAGGATAGGGTACTGAATTGTAACTTAACTGCGGATAATAAGGCGATTTTGGCAAAGAGAGTATCTCCCGCAGGGAAGCTGCTACCATCAAATGTTTGCCCTCATTAGACTCCCCTCTGGAAGCGCTTTCACTGCAAGCTGCAGATTCCCTCCTAACAGCAAGCTTTAGGATAGGGTACTGAATTGTAACTTAACTGCGGCTAATAAGGCGATTTTGGCAAAGAGAATATCTCCCGCAGGGAAGCTGCTACCATCAAATGTTTGCCCTCATTAGACTCCCCTCTGGAAGCGCTTTCACTGCAAGCTGCAGATTCCCTCCTAATAGCAAGCTTTAGGATAGGGTACTGAATTGTAACTTAACTGCGGCTAATAATGCGATTTTTTCAAAGAGAGTATCTCCCGCAGGGAAGTTGCTACCATCAAATGTTTGCCCTCATTAGACTCCCCTCCGGAAGCGCTTTCACTGCAAGCTGCAGATTCCCTCCTAACAGCAAGCTTTAGGATAGGGTACTGAATTGTAACTTACTTTCGCCTAATAATGCGATTTTGGCAAAGAGAATATCTCCCGCAGGGAAGCTGCTACCTTCAAATGTTTGCCCTCATTAGACTCCCCTCTGGAAGCGCTTTCACTGCAAGCTGTAGATTCCCTCCTAACAGCAAGCTTTAGGATAGGGTACTGAATTGTAACTTAACTGCGGATAATAAGGCGATTTTTTGCAAAGAGATTATCTCCCGCAGGGAAGCTGCTACCATCAAATGTTTGCCCTCATTAGACTCCCCTCTGGAAGCACTTTCACTGCAAGCTGCAGATTCCCTCCTAACAGCAAGCTTTAGGATAGGGTCCTGAATTGTATCTTACTTTCGCCTAATAATGAGATTTTGGCAAAGAGAGTATCTCCCGCAGGGAAGCTGCTACCATCAAATGTTTGCCCTCATTAGACTCCCCTCTGGAAGCGCTTTCACTGCAAGCTGCAGATTCCCTCCTAACAGCAAGCTTTAGGATAGGGTACTGAATTGTAACTTACTTTCGCCTAATAATGCGATTTTGGCAAAGAGAGTATCTCCCGCAGGGAAGCTGCTACCATCAAATGTTTGCCCTCGTTAGACTCCCCTCTGGAAGCGCTTTCACTGCAAGCTGCAGATTCCCTCCTAACAGCAAGCTTTAGGATAGGGTCCTGAATTGTAACGAACTTTCGCCTAATAATGCGATTTTGGCAAAGAGAGTATCTCCCGCAGGGAAGCTGCTACCATCAAACGTTTGCCCTCATTAGACTCCCCTCTGGAAGCGCTTTCTCTGCAAGCTGCAGATTCCCTCCTAACAGCAAGCTTTAGGATAGGGTACTGAATTGTAACTTACTTTCGACTAATAATGCGATTTTGGCAAAGAGAGTATCTCCCGCAGGGCAGCTGCTACCATAAAATGTTTGCCCTCATTAGACTCCCCTCTGGAAGCGCTTTCACTGCAAGCTGCAGATTCCCTCCTAACAGCAAGATTTAGGATAGGGTACTGAATTGTAACTTAACTGCGGATAATAATGCGATTTTGGCAAAGAGAGTATCTCCCGCAGGGAAGCTGCTACCATCAAATGTTTGCCCTCATTAGACTCCCCTCTGGAAGCGCTTTCACTGCAAGCTGCAGATTCCCTCCTAACAGCAAGCTTTAGGATAGGGTACTGAATTGTAACTTACTTTCGCCTAATAATGCGATTTTGGCAAAGAGAGTATCTCCCGCAGGGAAGCTGCTACCATCAAATGTTTGCCCTCATTAGACTCCCCTCTGGAAGCGCTTTCACTGCAAGCTGCAGATTCCCTCCTAACAGCAAGCTTTAGGATAGGGTACTGAATTGTAACTTACTTTCGCCTAATAATGCGATTTTGGCAAAGAGAGTATCTCCCGCAGGGAAGCTGCTACCATCAAATGTTTGCCCTCATTAGACTCCCCTCTGGAAGCGCTTTCACTGCAAGCTGCAGATTCCCTCCTAACAGCAAGCTTTAGGTTAGGGTACTGAATTGTAACTTACTTTCGCCTAATAATGCGATTTTGGCAAAGAGAGTATCTCCCGCAGGGAAGCTGCTACCATCAAATGTTTGCCCTCATTAGACTCCCCTCTGGAAGCGCTTTCAATGCAAGCTGCAGATTCCCTCCTAACAGCAAGCTTTAGGATAGGGTACTGAATTGTAACTTAACTGCGGCTAATAAGGCGATTATGGCAAAGAGAATATCTCCAGCAGGGAAGCTGCTACCATCAAATGTTTGCCCTCATTAGACTCCCCTCTGGGAGCGCTTTCACTGCAAGCTGCAGATTCCCTCCTAACAGCAAGCTTTAGGATAAGGTCCTGAATTGTAACTTAACTGCGGCTAATAAGGCAATTTTGGCAAAGAGAGTATCTCCCGCAGGGAAGCTGCTACCATCAAATGTTTGCCCTCATTAGACTCCCCTCTGGAAGCGCTTTCACTGCAAGCTGCAGATTCCCTCCTAACAGCAAGCTTTAGGATAGGGTACTGAATTGTAACTTAACTGCGGATAATAAGGCGATTTTGGCAAAGAGAGTATCTCCCGCAGGGAAGCTGCTACCATCAAATGTTTGCCCTCATTAGACTCCCCTCTGGAAGCGCTTTCACTGCAAGCTGCAGATTCCCTCCTAACAGCAAGCTTTAGGATAGGGTACTGAATTGTAACTTACTTTCGCCTAAAAATGCGATTTTGGCAAAGAGAGTATCTCCCGCAGGGAAGCTGCTACCATCAAATGTTTGCCCTCATTAGACTCCCCTCTGGAAGCGCTTTCACTGCAAGCTGCAGATTCCCTCCTAACAGCAAGCTTTAGGATAGGGTACTGAATTGTAACTTACTTTCGCCTAATAATGCGATTTTGGCAAAGAGAGTATCTCCCGCAGGGAAGCTGCTACCATCAAACGTTTACCCTCGTTAGACTCCCCTCCGGAAGCGCTTTCACTGCAAGCTGCAGATTCCCTCCTAACAGCAAGCTTTAGGATAGGGTACTGAATTGAAACTTACTTTCGCATAATATTGCGATTTTGGCAAAGAGAGTATCTCCCGCAGGGAAGCTGCTAACATCAAATGTTTGCCCTCATTAGACTCCCCTCTGGAAGCGCTTTCACTGCAAGCTGCAGATTCCCTCCTAACAGCAAGCTTTAGGATAGGGTACTGAATTGTAACTTAACTGCGGCTAATAAGGCGATTTTGGCAAAGAGACTATCTCCCGCAGGGAAGCTGCTACCATCAAATGTTTGCCCTCGTTAGACTCCCCTCTGGAAGCGCTTTCACTGCAAGCTGCAGATTCCCTCCTAACAGCAAGCTTTAGGATAGGGTACTGAATTGTAACTTAACTGCGGATAATAAGGCGATTTTGGCAAAGAGAATATCTCCCGCAGGGAAGCTGCTACCATCAAATGTTTGCCCTCATTAGACTCCCCTCTGGAAGCGCTTTCACTGCAAGCTGCAGATTCCCTCCTAACAGCAAGCTTTAGGATAGGGTACTGAATTGTAACTTACATTCGCCTAATAATGCGATTTTGGCAAAGAGAGTATCTCCCGCAGGGAAGCTGCTACCATCAAATGTTTGCCCTCATTAGACTCACCTCTGGAAGCGCTTTCACTGCAAGCTGCAGATTCCCTCCTAACAGCAAGCTTTAGGATAGGGTACTGAATTGTAACTTAACTGCGGCTAATAAGGCGATTTTGGCAAAGAGAGTATCTCCCGCAGGGAAGCTGCTAACATCAAATGTTTGCCCTCATTAGACTCCCCTCTGGAAGCGCTTTCACTGCAAGCTGCAGATTCCCTCCTAACAGCAAGCTTTAGGATATGGTCCTGAATTGTAACGTACTTTCGCCTAATAATGCGATTTTGGCAAAGAGAGTATCTCCCGCAGGGAAGCTGCTACCATCAAACGTTTGCCCTCGTTAGACTCCCCTCTGGAAGCGCTTTCACTGCAAGCTGCAGATTCCCTCCTAACAGCAAGCTTTAGGATAGGGTACTGAATTGTAACTTACTTTCGCCTAATAATGCGATTTTGGCAAAGAGAGTATCTCCCGCAGGGCAGCTGCTAACATAAAATGTTTGCCCTCATTAGACTCCCCTCTGGAAGCGCTTTCACTGCAAGCTGCAGATTCCCTCCTAACAGCAAGCTTTAGGATAGGGTACTGAATTGTAACTTACTTTCGCCTAATAATGCGATTTTGGAAAAAAGAGTATCTCCCGCAGGGAAGCTGCTACCATCAAATGTTTGCCCTCATTAGACTCCCCTCTGGAAGCGCTTTCACTGCAAGCTGCAGATTCCCTCCTAACAGCAAGCTTTAGGATAGGGTACTGAATTGTAACTTAACTGCGGCTAATAAGGCGATTTTGGCAAAGAGAGTATCTCCCGCAGGGAAGCTGCTAACATCAAATGTTTGCCTTCATTAGACTCCCCTCTGGAAGCGCTTTCACTGCAAGCTGCAGATTCCCTCCTAACAGCAAGCTTTAGGATAGGGTACTGAATTGTAACTTACTTTCGCCTAATAATGCGATTTTGGCAAAGAGAGTATCTCCCGCAGGGAAGCTGCTACCATCAAACGTTTGCCCTCGTTAGACTCCCCTCTGGAAGCGCTTTCACTGCAAGCTGCAGATTCCCTCCTAACAGCAAGCTTTAGGATAGGGTACTGAATTGTAACTTATCTGCGGCTAATAAGGCGATTTTGGCAAAGAGAATATCTCCCGCAGGGAAGCTGCTACCATCAAATGTTTGCCCTCATTAGACTCCCCTCTGGAAGCGCTTTCACTGCAAGCTGCAGATTCCCTCCTAACAGCAAGCTTTAGGATAGGGCACTGAATTGTAACTTACTTTCGCCTAATAATGCGATTTTGAGAAAGAGAGTATCTCCCGCAGGGAAGCTGCTACCATCAAATGTTTGCCCTCGTTAGACTCCCCTCTGGAAGCGCTTTCACTGCAAGCTGCAGATTCCCTCCTAACAGCAAGCTTTAGGATAGGGTACTGAATTGTAACTTAACTGCGGCTAATAAGGCGCTTTTGGGAAAGAGAGTATCTCCCGCAGGGAAGCTGCTACCATCAAATGTTTGCCCTCATTAGACTCCCCTCTGGAAGCGCTTTCACTGCAAGCTGCAGATTCCCTCCTAACAGCAAGCTTTAGGATAGGGTACTGAATTGTAACTTAACTGCGGCAAATAATGATATTTTGGCAAAGAGAATATCTCCTGCAGGGAAGCTGCTACCATCAAATGTTTGCCCTCATTACACTCCCCTCTGGAAGCGCTTTCACTGCAAGCTGCAGATTCCCTCCTAACAGCATGTTTTAGCATAGGGTACTGAATTGTAAATTACTTTCGCCTAATAATGCGATTTTGGCAAAGAGAATATCTCCCGCAGGGAAGCTGCTACCATCAAATATTTACCCTCCTTAGACTCCCCTCTGGAAGCGCTTTCACTACAAGCTGCAGATTCCCTCCTAACAGCAAGCTTTAGGATAGGGTACTGAATTATAACTTACTTTCGCCTACTAATGCGATTTTGGCAAAGAGAGTATCTCCCGCAGGGAAGCTGCTACCATCAAATGTTTGCCCTCATTAGACTCCCCTCTGGAAGCGCTTTCACTGCAAGCTGCAGATTCCCTCCTAACAGCAAGCTTTAGGATAGGGTACTGAATTGTAACTTACTTTCGCCTAATAATGCGATTTTGGCAAAGAGAGTATCTCCCGCAGGGCAGCTGCTAACATAAAATGTTTGCCCTCATTAGACTCCCCTCTGGAAGCGCTTTCACTGCAAGCTGCAGATTCCCTCCTAACAGCAAGCTTTAGGATAGGGTACTGAATTGTAACTTACTTTCGCCTAATAATGCGATTTTGGAAAAAAGAGTATCTCCCGCAGGGAAGCTGCTACCATCAAATGTTTGCCCTCATTAGACTCCCCTCTGGAAGCGCTTTCACTGCAAGCTGCAGATTCCCTCCTAACAGCAAGCTTTAGGATAGGGTACTGAATTGTAACTTAACTGTGGATAATAAGGCGATTTTGGCAAAGAGAGTATCTCCCGCAGGGAAGCTGCTACCATCAAATGTTTGCCCTCATTAGACTCCCCTCTGGAAGCGCTTTCACTGCAAGCTGCAGATTCCCTCCTAACAGCAAGCTTTAGGATAGGGTACTGAATTGTAACTTACTTTCGCCTAATAATGCGATTTTGGCAAAGAGAGTATCTCCCGCAGGGAAGCTGCTAACATCAAATGTTTGCCCTCATTAGACTCCCCTCTGGAAGCGCTTTCACTGCAAGCTGCAGATTCCCTCCTAACAGCAAGCTTTAGGATAGGGTACTGAATTGTAACTTAACTGCGGCTAATAAGGCGATTTTGGCAAAGAGAGTATCTCCCGCAGGGAAGCTGCTAACATCAAATGTTTGCCTTCATTAGACTCCCCTCTGGAAGCGCTTTCACTGCAAGCTGCAGATTCCCTCCTAACAGCAAGCTTTAGGATAGGGTACTGAATTGTAACTTACTTTCGCCTAATAATGCGATTTTGGCAAAGAGAGTATCTCCCGCAGGGAAGCTGCTACCATCAAACGTTTGCCCTCGTTAGACTCCCCTCTGGAAGCGCTTTCACTGCAAGCTGCAGATTCCCTCCTAACAGCAAGCTTTAGGATAGGGTACTGAATTGTAACTTATCTGCGGCTAATAAGGCGATTTTGGCAAAGAGAATATCTCCCGCAGGGAAGCTGCTACCATCAAATGTTTGCCCTCATTAGACTCCCCTCTGGAAGCGCTTTCACTGCAAGCTGCAGATTCCCTCCTAACAGCAAGCTTTAGGATAGGGCACTGAATTGTAACTTACTTTCGCCTAATAATGCGATTTTGGGAAAGAGAGTATCTCCCGCAGGGAAGCTGCTACCATCAAATGTTTGCCCTCGTTAGACTCCCCTCTGGAAGCGCTTTCACTGCAAGCTGCAGATTCCCTCCTAACAGCAAGCTTTAGGATAGGGTACTGAATTGTAACTTAACTGCGGCTAATAAGGCGCTTTTGGGAAAGAGAGTATCTCCCGCAGGGAAGCTGCTACCATCAAATGTTTGCCCTCATTAGACTCCCCTCTGGAAGCGCTTTCACTGCAAGCTGCAGATTCCCTCCTAACAGCAAGCTTTAGCATAGGGTACTGAATTGTAACTTAACTGCGGCTAATAATGATATTTTGGCAAAGAGAATATCTCCTGCAGGGAAGCTGCTACCATCAAATGTTTGCCCTCATTACACTCCCCTCTGGAAGCGCTTTCACTGCAAGCTGCAGATTCCCTCCTAACAGCATGTTTTAGCATAGGGTACTGAATTGTAAATTACTTTCGCCTAATAATGCGATTTTGGCAAAGAGAATATCTCCCGCAGGGAAGCTGCTACCATCAAATATTTACCCTCCTTAGACTCCCCTCTGGAAGCGCTTTCACTACAAGCTGCAGATTCCCTCCTAACAGCAAGCTTTAGGATAGGGTACTGAATTATAACTTACTTTCGCCTACTAATGCGATTTTGGCAAAGAGAGTATCTCCCGCAGGGAAGCTGCTACCATCAAATGTTTGCCCTCATTAGACTCCCCTCTGGAAGCGCTTTCACTGCAAGCTGCAGATTCCCTCCTAACAGCAAGCTTTAGGATAGGGTACTGAATTGTAACTTACTTTCGCCTAATAATGCGATTTTGGCAAAGAGAGTATCTCCCGCAGGGAAGCTGCTACCATCAAATGTTTGCCCTCGTTAGACTGCCCTCTGGAAGCGCTTTCACTGCAAGCTGCAGATTCCCTCCTAACAGCAAGCTTTAGGATAGTGTACTGAATTGTAACTTAACTGCGGCTAATAAGGCGATTTTGGCAAAGAGAATATCTCCCGCAGGGAAGCTGCTACCATCCAATGTTTGCCCTCATTAGACTCCCCTCTGGAAGCGCTTTCACTGCAAGCTGCAGATTCCCTCCTAATAGCAAGCTTTAGGATAGGGTACTGAATTGTAACTTACTTTCGCCTAATAATGCGATTTTGGCAAAGAGAGTATCTCCCGCAGGGAAGCTGCTACCATCAAATGTTTGCCCTCATTAGACTCCCCTCCGGAAGCGCTTTCACTGCAAGCTGCAGATTCCCTCCTAACAGCAAGCTTTAGGATAGGGTACTGAATTGTAACTTACTTTCGCCTAATAATGCGATTTTGGCAAAGAGAGTATCTCCCGCAGGGAAGCTGCTACCATCAAATGTTTGCCCTCATTAGACTCCCCTCTGGAAGCGCTTTCACTGCAAGCTGTAGATTCCCTCCTAACAGCAAGCTTTAGGATAGGGTACTGAATTTTAACTTAACTGCGGCTAATAAGGCGATTTTGGCAAAGAGAATAAATCCCGCAGGGAAGCTGCTAACATCAAATGTTTGCCCTCATTAGACTCCCCTCTGGAAGCGCTTTCACTGCAAGCTGCAGATTCCCTCCTAACAGCAAGCTTTAGGATAGGGTACTGAATTGTAACTTACTTTCGCCTAATAATGCGATTTTGGCAAAGAGAGTATCTCCCGCAGGGAAGCTGCTACCATCAAATGTTTGCCCTCATTAGACTCCCCTCTGGAAGCGCTTTCACTGCAAGCTGCAGATTCCCTCCTAACAGCAAGCTTTAGGATAGGGTACTGAATTGTAACTTAACTGCGGCTAATAAGGCGATTTTGGCAAAGAGAGTATCTCCCGCAGGGAAGCTGCTAACATCAAATGTTTGCCCTCATTAGACTCCCCTCTGGAAGCGCTTTCACTGCAAGCTGCAGATTCCCTCCTAACAGCAAGCTTTAGGATAGGGTACTGAATTGTAACTTATCTGCGGCTAATAAGGCGATTATGGCAAAGAGAATATCTCCCGCAGGGAAGCTGCTACCATCAAATGTTTGCCCTCATTAGACTCCCCTCTGGAAGCGCTTTCACTGCAAGCTGCAGATTCCCTCCTAACAGCAAGCTTTCGGATAGGGTACTGAATTGTAACTTACTTTCGCCTAATAATGCGATTATGGCAAAGAGACTATCTCCCGCAGGGAAGCTGCTACCATCAAATGTTTGCCGTCGTTAGACTCCCCTCTGGAAGCGCTTTCACTGCAAGCTGCAGATTCCCTCCTAACAGCAAGCTTTAGGATAGGGTACTGAATTGTAACTTAACTGCGGCTAATAAGGCGCTTTTGGGAAAGAGAGTATCTCCCGCAGGGAAGCTGCTACCATCAAATGTTTGCCCTCATTAGACTCCCCTCTGGAAGAGCTTTCACTGCAAGCTGCAGATTCCCTCCTAACAGCAAGCTTTAGGATAGGGTACTGAATTGTAACTTAACTGCGGCTAATAATGATATTTTGGCAAAGAGAATATCTCCCGCAGGGAAGCTGCTACCATCAAATGTTTCCCCTCATTACACTCCCCTCTGGAAGCGCTTTCACTGCAAGCTGCAGATTCCCTCCTAACAGCAAGCTTTAGGATAGGGTACTGAATTGTAACTTAACTGCGGCTAATATGGAGAATGTGGCAAAGAGAATATCTCCCGCAGGGAAGCTGCTACCATCAAATGTTTGCCCTCATTAGACTCCCCTCTGGAATCGCTTTCACTGCAAGCTGCAGATTCCCTCCTAACAGCAAGCTTTAGGATAGGGTACTGTATTGTAACTTAACTGCGGATAATAAGGCGATTTTGGCAAAGAGAGTATCTCCCGCAGGGAAGCTGCTACCATCAAATGTTTGCCCTCATTAGACTCCCCTCTGGAAGCGTTTTCACTGCAAGCTGCAGATTCCCTCCTAACAGCAAGCTTTAGGATAGGGTACTGAATTCTAACTTACTTTCGCCTAATAATGCGATTTTGGCAAAGAGAGTATCTCCCGCAGGGAAGCTGCTACCATCAAATGTTTGCCCTCATTAGACTCCCCTCTGGAAGCGCTTTCACTGCAAGCTGCAGATTCCCTCCTAACAGCAAGCTTTAGGATAGGGTACTGAATTGTAACTTAACTGCGGCTAATAAGACGATTTTGGCAAAGAGAGTATCTCCCGCAGGGAAGCTGCTACCATCAAACGTTTGCCCTCGTTAGACTCCCCTCCAGAAGCGCTTTCACTGCAAGCTGCAGATTCCCTCCTAACAGCAAGCTTTAGGATAGGGTACTGAATTGAAACTTACTTTCGCATAATATTGCGATTTTGGCAAAGAGAGTATCTCCCGCAGGGAAGCTGCTAACATCAAATGTTTGCCCTCCTTAGACTCCCCTCTGGAAGCGCTTTCACTGCAAGCTGCAGATTCCCTCCTAACAGCAAGCTTTAGGATAGGGTACTGAATTGTAACTTACTTTCGCCTAATAATGCGATTTTGGCAAAGAGAGTATCTCCCGCAGGGAAGCTGCTACCATCAAATGTTTGCCCTCCTTAGACTCCCCTCTGGAAGCGCTTTCACTGCAAGCTGCAGATTCCCTCCTAACAGCAAGCTTTAGGATAGGGTACTGAATTGTAACTTAACTGCGGCTAATAAGGCGATTTTGGCAAAGAGAATATCTCCCGCAGGGAAGCTGCTACCATCAAATGCTTGCCCTCATTAGACTCCCCTCTGGAAGCGCTTTCACTGCAAGCTGCAGATTCCCTCCTAACAGCAAGCTTTAGGATAGGGTCCTGAATTGTAACGTACTTTCGCCTAATAATGCGATTTTGGCAAAGAGAGTATCTCCCGCAGGGAAGCTGCTACCATCAAACGTTTGCCCTCATTAGACTCCCCTCTGGAAGCGCTTTCACTGCAAGCTGCAGATTCCCTCCTAACAGCAAGCTTTAGGATAGGGTACTGAATTGTAACTTACTTTCGCCTAATAATGCGATTTTGGCAAAGAGAGTATCTCCCGCAGGACAGCTGCTACCATCAAATGTTTGCCCTCATTAGACTCCCCTCTGGAAGCGCTTTCACTGCAAGCTGCAGATTCCCTCCTAACAGCAAGCTTTAGGATAGGGTACTGAATTGTAACTTACTTTCGCCTAATAATGCGATTTTGGCAAAGAGAGTATCTCCCGCAGGGAAGCTGCTACCATCAAATGTTTGCCCTCGTTAGACTCCCCTCTGGAAGCGCTTTCACTGCAAGCTGCAGATTCCCTCCTAACAGCAAGTTTTAGGATAGGGTACTGAATTGTAACTTACTTTCGCCTAATAATGCGATTTTGGAAAAGAGACTATCTCCCGCAGGGAAGCTGCTACCATCAAATGTTTGCCCTCATTAGACTCCCCTCTGGAAGCGCTTTCACTGCAAGCTGCAGATTCCCTCCTAACAGCAAGCTTTAGGATAGGGTACTGAATTGTAACTTAACTGCGGATAATAAGGCGATTTTGGCAAAGAGAGTATCTCCCGCAGGGAAGCTGCTACCATCAAATGTTTGCCCTCATTAGACTCCCCTCTGGAAGCGCTTTCACTGCAAGCTGCAGATTCCCTCCTAACAGCAAGCTTTAGGATAGGGTACTGAATTGTAACTTACTTTCGCCTAATAATGCGATTTTGGCAAAGAGAGTATCTCCCGCAGGGAAGCTGCTACCATCAAATGTTTGCCCTCATTAGACTCCCCTCTGGAAGCGCTTTCACTGCAAGCTGCAGATTCCCTCCTAACAGCAAGCTTTAGGATAGGGTACTGAATTGTAACTTAACTGCGGCTAATAAGGCGATTTTGGCAAAGAGAGTATCTCCCGCAGGGAAGCTGCTACCATCAAATGTTTGCCCTCATTAGACTCCCCTCTGGAAGCGCTTTCACTGCAAGCTGCAGATTCCCTCCTAACAGCAAGCTTTAGGATAGGGTACTGAATTGTAACTTACTTTCGCCTAATAATGCGATTTTGGCAAAGAGAGTATCTCCCGCAGGGAAGCTGCTACCATCAAATGTTTGCCCTCATTAGACTCCCCTCTGGAAGCGCTTTCACTGCAAGCTGCAGATTCCCTCCTAACAGCAAGATTTAGGATAGGGTACTGAATTGTAACTTAACTGCGGCTAATAAGGCGCTTTTGGGAAAGAGAGTATCTCCCGCAGGGAAGCTGCTACCATCAAATGTTTGCCCTCATTAGACTCCCCTCTGGAAGCGCTTTCACTGCAAGCTGCAGATTCCCTCCTAACAGCAAGCTTTAGGATAGGGTCCTGAATTGTAACTTACTTTCGCCTAATAATGCGATTTTGGCAAAGAGAGTATCTCCCGCAGGGAAGCTGCTACCATCAAATGTTTGCCCTCATTACACTCCCCTCTTGAAGCGCTTTCACTGCAAGCTGCAGATTCCCTCCTAACAGCAAGTTTTAGCATAGGGTACTGAATTGTAAATTACTTTCGCCTAATAATGCGATTTTGGCAAAGAGAGTATCTCCCGCAGGGAAGCTGCTACCATCAAATGTTTGCCCTCATTAGACTCCCCTCTGGAAGCGCTTTCACTGCAAGCTGCAGATTCCCTCCTAACAGCAAGCTTTAGGATAGTGTACTGAATTGTAACTTACTTTCGCCTAATAATGCGATTTTGGCAAAGAGAGTATCTCCCGCAGGGAAGCGGATACCATCAAATGTTTGCCCTCGTTAGACTACCCTCTGGAAGCGCTTTCACTGCAAGCTGCAGATTCCCTCCTAACAGCAAGCTTTAGGATAGGGTACTGAATTGTAACTTAACTGCGGCTAATAAGGCGATTTTGGCAAAGAGAATATCTCCCGCAGGGAAGCTGCTACCATCAAATGTTTGCCCTCATTAGACTCCCCTCTGGAAGCGCTTTCACTGCAAGCTGCAGATTCCCTCCTAATAGCAAGCTTTAGGATAGGGTACTGAATTGTAACTTACTTTCGCCTAATAATGCGATTTTGGCAAAGAGACTATCTCCCGCAGGGAAGCTGCTACCATCAAATGTTTGCCCTCATTAGACTCCCCTCCGGAAGCGCTTTCACTGCAAGCTGCAGATTCCCTCCTAACAGCAAGCTTTAGGATAGGGTACTGAATTGTAACTTACTTTCGCCTAATAATGCGATTTTGGCAAAGAGAGTATCTCCCGCAGGGAAGCTGCTACCATCAAATGTTTGCCCTCATTAGACTCCCCTCTGGAAGCGCTTTCACTGCAAGCTGCAGATTCCTTCCTAACAGCAAGCTTTAGGATAGGGTACTGAATTGTAACTTACTTTCGCATAATAATGCGATTTGGGCAAAGAGAGTATCTCCCGCAGGGAAGCTGCTACCATCAAATGTTTGCCCTCGTTAGACTCCCCTCTGGAAGCGCTTTCACTGCAAGCTGCAGATTCCCTCCTAACAGCAAGCTTTAGGATAGGGTACTGAATTGTAACTTAATTTCGCCTAATAATGCGATTTTGGCAAAGAGATTATCTCCCGCAGGGAAGCTGCTACCATCAAATGTTTGCCCTCATTAGACTCCCCTCTGGAAGCGCTTTCACTGCAAGCTGCAGATTCCCTCCTAACAGCAAGCTTTAGGATAGGGTACTGAATTGTAACTTAACTGCGGCTAATAAGGCGATTATGGCAAAGAGAATATCTCCCGCAGGGAAGCTGCTACCATCAAATGTTTGCCTTCATTAGACTCCCCTCTGGAAGTGCTTTCACTGCAAGCTGCAGATTCCCTCCTAACAGCAAGCTTTAGGATAGGGTACTGAATTGTAACTTACTTTCGCCTAATAATGCGATTTTGGCAAAGAGACTATCTCCCGCAGGGAAGCTGCTACCATCAAATGTTTGCCCTCATTAGACTCCCCTCTGGAAGCGCTTTCACTGCAAGCTGCAGATTCCCTCCTAACAGCAAGCTTTAGGATAGGGTACTGAATTGTAACTTAACTGCGGCTTATAAGGCGATTTTGGGAAAGAGACTATCTCCCGCAGGGAAGCTGCTACCATCAAATGTTTGCCCTCATTAGACTCCCCTCTGGAAGCGCTTTCACTGCAAGCTGCAGATTCCCTCCTAAAAGCAAGCTTTAGGATAGGGTACTGAATTGTAACTTAACTGCGGCTTATAAGGCGATTTTGGCAAAGAGAATATCTCCCGCAGGGAAGCTGCTACCATCAAATGTTTGCCCTCATTAGACTCCCCTCTGGAAGCGCTTTCACTGCAAGCTGCAGATTCCCTCCTAACAGCAAGCTTTAGCATAGGGTACTGAATTGTAACTTACTTTCGCCTAATAATGCGATATTGTCAAAGAGACTATCTCCCGCAGGGAAGCTGCTACCATCAAATATTTGCCCTCATTAGACTCTCCTCTGGAAGCGCTTTCACTGCAAGCTGCAGATTCCCTCCTAACAGCTAGCTTTAGGATAGGGTACTGAATTGTAACTTACTTTCGCCTAATAATGCGATTTTGGCAAAGAGATTATCTCCCGCAGGGAAGCTGCTACCATCAAATGTTTGCCCTCATTAGACTCCCCTCTGGAAGCGCTTTCACTGCAAACTGCAGATTCCCTCCTAACAGCAAGCTTTAGGATAGGGTACTGAATTGTAACTTACTTTCGCCTAATAATCAGATTTTGGCAAAGAGACTATCTCCCGCAGGGAAGATGCTACCATCAAACGTTTGCCCTCATTAGACTCCCCTCTGGAAGCGCTTTCACTGCAAGCTGCAGATTCCCTCCTAACAGCAAGCTTTAGGATAGGGTACTGAATTGTAACTTACTTTCGCCTAATAATGCGATATTGGAAAAGAGACTATCTCCCGCAGGGAAGCTGCTACCATCAAACGTTTGCCCTCGTTAGACTCCCCTCTGGAAGCGCTTTCACTGCAAGCTGCAGATTCCCTCCTAACAGCAAGCTTTAGGATAGGGTACTGAATTGTAACTTCCTTTCGCCTAATAATGCGATTTTGGCAAAGAGAGTATCTCCCGCAGGGAAGCTGCTACCATCAAATATTTGCCCTCATTAGACTCTCCTCTGGAAGCGCTTTCACTGCAAGCTGCAGATTCCCTCCTAACAGCTAGCTTTAGGATAGGGTACTGAATTGTAACTTACTTTCGCCTAATAATGCGATTTTGGCAAAGAGAGTATCTCCCGCAGGGAAGCTGCTACCATCAAATGTTTGCCCTCGTTAGACTCCCCTCTGGAAGTGCTTTCACTGCAAGCTGCAGATTCCCTCCTAACAGCAAGCTTTAGGATAGTGTACTGAATTGTAACTTAACTGCGGCTAATAAGGCGATTATGGGAAAGAGAATATCTCCTGCAGGGAAGCTGCTACCATCAAACGTTTGCCCTCGTTAGACTCCCCTCTGGAAGCGCTTTCACTGCAAGCTGCAGATTCCCTCCTAACAGCAAGCTTTAGGATAGGGTACTGAATTATAACTTAACTGCAGCTAATAAGGCGATTTTGGCTAAGAGAATATCTCCCGCAGGGAAGCTGCTACCATCAAATATTTGCCCTCATTAGACTCCCCTCTGGAAGCGCTTTCACTGCAAGCTGCAGATTCCCTCCTAACAGCAAGCTTTAGGATAGGGTACTGAATTGTAACTTAACTGCGGCTTATAATGCGATTTTGGCAAAGAGAATATCTCCCGTAGGGAAGCTGCTACCATCAAATGTTTGCCCTCATTAGACTCGCCTCTGGAAGCGCTTTCACTGCAAGCTGCAGATTCCCTCCTAACAGCAAGCTTTAGGATAGTGTACTGAATTGTAACTTACTTTCGCCTAATAATGCGATTTTTGCAAAGAGACTATGTCCCGCAGGGAAGCTGCTACCATCAAATGTTTGCCCTCATTAGACTCCCCTCTGGAAGTGCTTTCACTGCAAGCTGCAGATTCCCTCCTAACAGCAAGCTTTAGGATAGGGTACTGAATTTTATCTTACTTTCGCCTAAAAATGCGATTTTGGCAAAGAGACTATCTCCCGCAGGGAAGCTGTTACCATCAAACGTTTGCCCTCATTAGACTCCCCTCTGGAAGCGCTTTCACTGCAAGCTGCAGATTCCCTCCTAACAGCAAGCTTTAGGATAGGGTACTGAATTGTAACTTATCTGCGGCTAATAAGGCGATTATGGGAAAGAGAATATCTCCCGCAGGGAAGCTGCTACCATCAAATGTTTGCCCTCATTAGACTCCCCTCTGGAAGCGCTTTCACTGCAAGCTTCAGATTCCCTCCTAACAGCAAGCTTTAGGATAGGGTACTGAATTGTAACTTACTTTCGCCTAATAATGCGATTTTGGCAAAGAGAGTATCTCCCGCAGGGAAGCTGCTACCATCAAGTGTTTGCCCTCATTAGACTCCCCTCTGGAAGCGCTTTCACTGCAAGCTGCAGATTCCCTCCTAACAGCAAGCTTTAGGATAGGGTACTGAATTGTATCTTACTTTCGCCTAATAAAGCGATTTTGGCAAAGAGAGTATCTCCCGCAGGGAAGCTGCTACCATCAAATGTTTGCCCTCATTAGACTCCCCTCCGGAAGCGCTTTCACTGCAAGCTGCAGATTCCCTCCTAACAGCAAGCTTTAGGATAGGGTACTGAATTGTAACTTACTTTCGCCTAATAATGCGGTTTTGGCAAAGAGACTATCTCCCGCAGGGAAGCTGCTACCATCAAATGTTTGCCCTCATTAGACTCCCCTCTGGAAGCGCTTTCACTGCAAGCTGCAGATTCCTTCCTAACAGCAAGCTTTAGGATAGGGTACTGAATTGTAACTTACTTTCGCCTAATAATGCGATTTTGGCAAAGAGACTATAACTCGCAGGGAAGCTGCTGCCACCAAATGTTTGCCCTCATTAGACTCCCCTCTGGAAGCGCTTTCACTGCAAGCTGCAGATTCCCTCCTAACAGCAAGCTTTAGGATAGGGTACTGAATTGTAACTAAACTGCGCCTAATAAGGCGAAATTGGCAAAAAGAATATCTCCCGCAGGGAAGCTGCTACCATCAAATGTTTGCCCTCATTAGACTCCCCTCTGGAAGCGCTTTCACTGCAAGCTGCAGATTCCCTCCTAACAGCAAGCTTTAGGATAGGGTACTGAATTGTAACTTACTTTCGCCTAATAATGCGATTTTGGAAAAGAGACTATCTCCCGCAGGGAAGCTGCTACCATCAAATATTTGCCCTCATTAGACTCTCCTCTGGAAGCGCTTTCACTGCAAGCTGCAGATT
Source organism: Phaenicophaeus curvirostris (assembly GCF_032191515.1). Lineage (NCBI taxonomy): Eukaryota > Metazoa > Chordata > Aves > Cuculiformes > Cuculidae > Phaenicophaeus > Phaenicophaeus curvirostris. Next base: position 214,715 of record NW_027206728.1, read on the forward strand.
CCCTCCTAACAGCAAGCTTTAGGACAGGGTACTGAATTGTAACTTAAGTGCGGCTAATAATGCGATTTTAGCAAAGAGAATATCTCCCGCAGGGAAGCTGTTACCATCGAATGTTTGCCCTCATTAGACTCCCCTCTGGAAGCGCTTTCACTGCAAGCTGCAGATTCCCTCCTAACAGCAAGCTTTAGGATAGGGTACTGAATTGTAACTTACTTTCGCCTACTAATGCGATATTGGCAAAGAGAATATCTCCCGCAGGGAAGCTGCTACCATCAAATCTTTGCCCTCATTAGACTCCCCTCTGGAAGCGCTTTCACTGCAAGCTGCAGATTCCCTCCTAACAGCAAGCTTTAGGATAGGGTCCTGAATTGTAACTTAGTTTCGCCTAATAAAGCGATTTTGGCAAAGAGAGTATCTCCCGCAGGGAAGCTGCTACCATCAAATGTTTGCCCTCATTAGACTCCCCTCTGGAAGCGCTTTCACTGCAAGCTGCAGATTCCCTCCTAACAGCAAGCTGTAGGACAGTGTACTGAATTGTAACTTAACTGCGGCTAATAAGGAGATTTTGGCAAAGAGAATATCTCCCGCAGGGAAGCTGCTACCATCAAATGCTTGCCCTCATTAGACTCCCCTCTGGAAGCGCTTTCACTGCAAGCTGCAGATTCCCTCCTAACAGCAATCTTTAGGAAAGGGTACTGAATTGTAACGTACTTTCGCCTAATAATGCGATTTTACCAAAGACACTTTCTCCCGCAGGGAAGCTGCTACCATCAAATGTTTGCCCTCATTAGACTCCCCTCTGGAAGTGCTTTCACTGCAAGCTGCAGATTCCCTCCTAACAGCAAGCTTTAGGATAGGGTACTGAATTGTAACTTACTTTCGCCTAATAATGCGATTTTGGCAAAGAGAGTATCTCCCGCAGGAAAGCTGCTACCATCAAATATTTGCCCTCGTTAGACTCTCCTCTGGAAGCGCTTTCACTGCAAGCTGCAGATTCCCTCCTAACAGCAAGCTTTAGGATAGGGTACTGAATTGTAACTTACTTGCGACTAATAATGCGATTATGGCAAAGAGACTATCTCCCGCAGGGAAGCTGCTACCATCAAATCTTCGCCCTCATTAGACTCCCCTCTGGAAGCGCTTTCACTGCAAGCTGCAGATTCCCTCCTAACAGCAAGCTTTAGGATAGGCTACTGAATTGTAACTTAACTGCGGTTAATAAGGCGATTATGGCAAAGAGAATATCTCCCGCAGGGAAGCTGCTACCATCAAATGTTTGCCCTCATTAGACTCCCCTCTGGAAGCGCTTTCACTGCAAGCTGCAGATTCCCTCCTAACAGCAAGCTTTAGGATAGGGTACTGAATTGTAACTTAGTTTCGCCTAATAATGCGATTTTGGCAAAGAGAGTATCTCCCGCAGGGAAGCTGCTACCATCAAATGTTTGCCCTCGTTAGACTCCCCTCTGGAAGCGCTTTCACTGCAAGCTGCAGATTCCCTCCTAACAGCAATCTTTAGGATAGGGTACTGAATTGTAACTTAACTGCGGCTAATAAGGCAAAATTGGAAAAGAGATTATCTCCCGCAGGGAAGCTGCTACCATCAAATGTTTGCCCTCGTTAGACTCCCCTCTGGAAGCGCTTTCACTGCAAGCTGCAGATTCCCTCCTAACAGCAAGCTTTAGGATAGTGTACTGAATTGTAACTTACTTTCGCCTAATAATGCGATTTTAGCAAAGAGAGTATCTCCCGCAGGGAAGCTGCTACCATCAAATGTTTGCCCTCATTAGACTCCCCTCTGGAAGCGCTTTGACTGCAAGCTGCAGATTCCCTCCTAACAGCAAGCTTTAGGATAGGGTACTGAATTGTAAGTTAAATGCGGGTAATAAGGCGATTTTGGCAAAGAGAATATCTCCCGCAGGGAAGCTGCTACCATCAAATATTTGCCCTCATTAGACTCCCCTCTGGAAGCGCGTTCACTGCAAGCTGCAGATTCCCTCCTAACAGCAAGCTTTAGGATAGGGTACTGAATTGTAACTTACTTTCGCCTAGTAATGCGATTTTGGCAAAGAGAGTATCTCCCACAGGGAAGCTGCTACCATCAAATGTTTGCCCTCGTTAGACTCCCCTCTGGAAGCGCTTTCACTGCAAGCTGCAGATTCCCTCCTAACAGCAAGCTTTAGGATAGGGTACTGAATTGTAACTTACTTTCGCCTAATAATGCGATTTTGGCAAAGAGAGTATCTCCCGCAGGGAAGCTGCTACCATCAAATGTTTGCCCTCGTTAGACTCCCCTCTGGAAGCGCTTTCACTGCAAGCTGCAGATTCCCTCCTAACAGCAAGCTTTAGGATAGGGTACTGAATTGTAACTTACTTTCGCCTAATAATGCGATTTTGGCAAAGAGAGTATCTCCCGCAGGGAAGCTGCTACCATCAAATGTTTGCCCTCATTAGACTCCCCTCTGGAAGCGCTTTCACTGCAAGCTGCAGATTCCTTCCTAACAGCAAGCTTTAGGATAGGGTACTGAATTGTAACTTACTTTCGCATAATAATGCGATTTTGGCAAAGAGAGTATCTCCCGCAGGGAAGCTGCTACCATCAAATGTTTGCCCTCGTTAGACTCCCCTCTGGAAGCGCTTTCACTGCAAGCTGCAGATTCCCTCCTAACAGCAAGCTTTAGGATAGGGTACTGAATTGTAACTTACTTTCGCCTAATAATGCGATTTTAGCAAAGAGATTATCTCCCGCAGGGAAGCTGCTACCATCAAATGTTTGCCCTCATTAGACTCCCCTCTGGAAGCGCTTTGACTGCAAGCTGCAGATTCCCTCCTAACAGCAAGCTTTAGGATAGGGTACTGAATTGTAACTTAACTGCGGATATTAAGGCGATTATGGCAAAGAGAATATCTCCCGCAGGGAAGCTGCTACCATCAAATGTTTGCCTTCATTAGACTCCCCTCTGGAAGCGCTTTCACTGCAAGCTGCAGATTCCCTCCTAACAGCAAGCTTTAGGATAGGGTACTGAATTGTAACTTACTCTCGCCTAATAATGCGATTTTGGCAAAGAGACTATCTCCCGCAGGGAAGCTGCTACCATCAAATGTTTGCCCTCATTAGACTCCCCTCTGGAAGCGCTTTCACTGCAAGCTGCAGATTCCCTCCTAACAGCAAGCTTTAGGATAGGGTACTGAATTGTATCTTAACAGCGGCTAATAAGGCGATTTTGGGAAAGAGACTATCTCCCGCAGGGAAGCTGCTACCATCAAATGTTTGCCCTCATTAGACTCCCCTCTGGAAGCGCTTTCACTGCAAGCTGCAGATTCCCTCCTAACAGCAAGCTTTAGGATAGGGTACTGAATTGTAACTTAACTGCGGCTTATAAGGCGATTTTGTCAAAGAGAATATCTCCCGCAGGGAAGCTGCTACCATCAAATGTTTGCCCTCATTAGACTCCCCTCTGGAAGCGCTTTCACTGCAAGCTGCAGATTCCCTCCTAACAGCAAGCTTTAGGATAGGGTACTGAATTGTAACTTACTTTCGCCTAATAATGCGATATTGTCAAAGAGACTATCTCCCGCAGGGAAGCTGCTACCATCAAATATTTGCCCTCGTTAGACTCTCCTCTGGAAGCGCTTTCACTGCAAGCTGCAGATTCCCTCCTAACAGCTAGCTTTAGGATAGGGTACTGAATTGTAACTTACTTTCGCCTAATAATGCGATTTTGGCAAAGAGATTATCTCCCGCAGGGAAGCTGCTACCATCAAATGTTTGCCCTCATTAGACTCCCCTCTGGAAGCGCTTTCACTGCAAACTGCAGATTCCCTCCTAACAGCAAGCTTTAGGATAGGGTACTGAATTGTAACTTACTTTCGTCTAATAATCAGATTTTTGCAAAGAGAATATCTCCCGCAGGGAAGATGCTACCATCAAACGTTTGCCCTCGTTAGACTCCCCTCTGGAAGCGCTTTCACTGCAAGCTGCAGATTCCCTCCTAACAGCAAGCTTTAGGATAGGGTACTGAATTGTAACTTACTTTCGCCTAATAATGCGATTTTGGCAAAGAGAGTATCTCCCGCAGGGAAGCTGCTACCATCAAATATTTGCCCTCATTAGACTCTCCTCTGGAAGCGCTTTCACTGCAAGCTGCAGATTCCCTCCTAACAGCTAGCTTTAGGATAGTGTACTGAATTGTAACTTACTTTCGCATAATAATGCGATTTTGGAAAAGAGACTATCTCCCGCAGGGAAGCTGCTACCATCAAATGTTTGCCCTCGTTAGACTCCCCTCTGGAAGTGCTTTCACTGCAAGCTGCAGATTCCCTCCTAACAGCAAGCTTTAGGATAGGGTACTGAATTGTAACTTAACTGCGGCTAATAAGGCGATTTTGGCAAAGAGAATATCTCCCGCAGGGAAGCTGCTACCATCAAATATTTGCCCTCATTAGACTCCCCTCTGGAAGCGCTTTCACTGCAAGCTGCAGATTCCCTCCTAACAGCAAGCTTTAGGATAGGGTACTGAATTGTAACTTACTTTCGCCTAATAATGCGATATTGTCAAAGAGACTATCTCCCGCAGGGAAGCTGCTACCATCAAATATTTGCCCTCATTAGACTCCCCTCTGGAAGCGCTTTCACTGCAAGCTGCAGATTCCCTCCTAACAGCTAGCTTTAGGATAGGGTACTGAATTGTAACTTACTTTCGCCTAATAATGCGATTTTGGCAAAGAGAATATCTCCCGCAGGGAAGCTGCTACCATCAAATGTTTGCCCTCATTAGACTCCCCTCTGGAAGTGCTTTCACTGCAAGCTGCAGATTCCCTCCTAACAGCAAGCTTTAGGATAGGGTACTGAATTTTATCTTACTTTCGCCTAAAAATGCGATTTTGGCAAAGAGACTATCTCCCGCAGGGAAGCTGTTACCATCAAACGTTTGCCCTCATTAGACTCCCCTCTGGAAGCGCTTTCACTGCAAGCTGCAGATTCCCTCCTAACAGCAAGCTTTAGGATAGGGTACTGAATTGTATCTTATCTGCGGCTAATAAGGCGATTATGGGAAAGAGAATATCTCCCGCAGGGAAGCTGCTACCATCAAATGTTTGCCCTCATTAGACTCCCCTCTGGAAGCGCTTTCACTGCAAGCTGCAGATTCCCTCCTAACAGCAAGCTTTAGGATAGGGTACTGAATTGTAACTTACTTTCGCCTAATAATGCGATTTTGGCAAAAAGAGTATCTCCCGCAGGGAAGCTGCTACCATCAAATGTTTGCCCTCATTAGACTCTCCTCTGGAAGCGCTTTCACTGCAAGCTGCAGATTCCCTCCTAACAGCTAGCTTTAGGATAGGGTACTGAATTGTAACTTACTTTCGCCTAATAATGCGATTTTGGCAAAGAGATTATCTCCCGCAGGGAAGCTGCTACCATCAAATGTTTGCCCTCAGTAGACTCCCCTCTGGAAGCGCTTTCACTGCAAACTGCAGATTCCCTCCTAACAGCAAGCTTTAGGATAGGGTACTGAATTGTAACTTACTTTCGCCTAATAATCAGATTTTGGCAAAGAGACTATCTCCCGCAGGGAAGATGCTACCATCAAACGTTTGCCCTCATTAGACTCCCCTCTGGAAGCGCTTTCACTGCAAGCTGCAGATTCCCTCCTAACAGCAAGCTTTAGGATAGGGTACTGAATTGTAACTTACTTTCGCCTAATAATGCGATTTTGGAAAAGAGACTATCTCCCGCAGGGAAGCTGCTACCATCAAACGTTTGCCCTCGTTAGACTCCCCTCTGGAAGCGCTTTCACTGCAAGCTGCAGATTCCCTCCTAACAGCAAGCTTTAGGATAGGGTACTGAATTGTAACTTACTTTCGCCTAATAATGCGATTTTGGCAAAGAGAGTATCTCCCGCAGGGAAGCTGCTACCATCAAATATTTGCCCTCATTAGACTCTCCTCTGGAAGCGCTTTCACTGCAAGCTGCAGATTCCCTCCTAACAGCTAGCTTTAGGATAGGGTACTGAATTGTAACTTACTTTCGCATAATAATGCGATTTTGGAAAAGAGAGTATCTCCCGCAGGGAAGCTGCTACCATCAAATGTTTGCCCTCGTTAGACTCCCCTCTGGAAGTGCTTTCACTGCAAGCTGCAGATTCCCTCCTAACAGCAAGCTTTAGGATAGGGTACTGAATTGTAACTTAACTGCGGCTAATAAGGCGATTTTGGCAAAGAGAATATCTCCCGCAGGGAAGCTGCTACCATCAAATCTTTGCCCTCATTAGACTCCCCTCTGGAAGCGCTTTCACTGCAAGCTGCAGATTCCCTCCTAACAGCAAGCTTTAGGATAGGGTACTGAATTGTAACTTACTTTCGCCTAATAATGCGATATTGTCAAAGAGACTATCTCCCGCAGGGAAGCTGCTACCATCAAATATTTGCCCTCATTAGACTCCCCTCTGGAAGCGCTTTCACTGCAAGCTGCAGATTCCCTCCTAACAGCAAGCTTTAGGACAGTGTACTGAATTGTAACTTATCTGCGGCTAATAAGGCGATTATGGGAAAGAGAATATCTCCCGCAGGGAAGCTGCTACCATCAAATGTTTGCCCTCATTAGACTCCCCTCTGGAAGCGCTTTCACTGCAAGCTTCAGATTCCCTCCTAACAGCAAGCTTTAGGATAGGGTACTGAATTGTAACTTACTTTCGCCTAATAATGCGATTTTGGCAAAGAGAGTATCTCCCGCAGGGAAGCTGCTACCATCAAATGTTTGCCCTCATTAGACTCCCCTCTGGAAGCGCTTTCACTGCAAGCTGCAGATTCCCTCCTAACAGCAAGCTTTAGGATAGGGTACTGAATTGTATCTTACTTTCGACTAATAAAGCGATTTTGGCAAAGAGAGTATCTCCCGCAGGGAAGCTGCTACCATCAAATGTTTGCCCTCATTAGACTCCCCTCCGGAAGCGCTTTCACTGCAAGCTGCAGATTCCCTCCTAACAGCAAGCTGTAGGACAGTGTACTGAATTGTAACTTAACTGCGGCTAATAAGGCGATTTTGGCAAAGAGAATATCTCCCGCAGGGAAGCTGCTACCATCAAATGCTTGCCCTCATTAGACTCCCCTCTGGAAGCGCTTTCACTGCAAGCTGCAGATTCCCTCCTAACAGCAAGCTTTAGGATAGGGTACTGAATTGTAACTTACTTTCGCCTAATAATGCGATTTTGGAAAAGAGACTATCTCCCGCAGGGAAGCTGCTACCATCAAATATTTGCCCTCATTAGACTCTCCTCTGGAAGCGCTTTCACTGCAAGCTGCAGATTCCCTCCTAACAGCAAGCTTTAGGATAGGGTACTGAATTGTATCTTACTTTCGCCTAATAATGCGATTTTGGCAAAGAGACTATCTCCCGCAGGGAAGCTGCTACCATCAAATCTTTCCCTCTTTAGACTCCCCTCTGGAAGCGCTTTCACTGCAAGCTGCAGATTCCCTCCTAACAGCAAGCTTTAGGACAGGGTACTGAATTGTAACTTAAGTGCGGCTAATAAGGCGATTTTAGCAAAGAGAATATCTCCCGCAGGGAAGCTGTTACCATCGAATGTTTGCCCTCATTAGACTCCCCTCTGGAAGCGCTTTCACTGCAAGCTGCAGATTCCCTCCTAACAGCAAGCTTTAGGATAGGGTACTGAATTGTAACTTACTTTCGCCTACTAATGCGATATTGGCAAAGAGAATATCTCCCGCAGGGAAGCTGCTACCATCAAATCTTTGCCCTCATTAGACTCCCCTCTGGAAGCGCTTTCACTGCAAGCTGCAGATTCCCTCCTAACAGCAAGCTTTAGGATAGGGTCCTGAATTATAACTTAGTTTCGCCTAATAAAGCGATTTTGGCAAAGAGAATATCTCCCGCAGGGAAGCTGCTACCATCAAATGTTTGCCCTCATTAGACTCCCCTCTGGAAGCGCTTTCACTGCAAGCTGCAGATTCCCTCCTAACAGCAAGCTTTCGGATAGTGTACTGAATTGTAACTTACTTTCGCCTAATAATGCGATTTTGGCAAAGAAACTATCTCCCGCAGGGAAGCTGCTACCATCAAATGTTTGCCCTCATTAGACTCCCCTCTGGAAGCGCTTTCACTGCAAGCTGCAGATTCCCTCCTAACAGCAAGCTTTAGGATAGGGTACTGAATTGTAACTTACTTTCGCCTAATAATGCGATTTTGGCAAAGAGAGTATCTCCCGCAGGGAAGCTGCTACCATCAAATGTTTGCCCTCATTAGACTCCCCTCTGGAAGCGCTTTCACTGCAAGCTGCAGATTCCCTCCTAACAGCAAGCTTTAGGATAGGGTACTGAATTGTATCTTACTTTCGCCTAATAATGCGATTTTGGCAAAGAGACTATCTCCCGCAGGGAAGCTGTTACCATCAAACGTTTGCCCTCATTAGACCCCCTCTGGAAGCGCTTTCACTGCAAGCTGCAGATTCCCTCCTAACAGCAAGCTTTAGGATAGAGTACTGAATTGTAACTTAACTGCGACTAATAAGGAGTATATGGCAAAGAGAATATCTCCCGCAGGGAAGCTGCTACCATCAAATGTTTGCCCTCATTAGACTCCCCTCTGGAAGCGCTTTCACTGCAAGCTGCAGATTCCCTCCTAACAGCAAGCTTTAGGATAGGGTACTGAATTGTAACTTACTTTCGCCTACTAATGCGATATTGGCAAAGAGACTATCTCCCGCAGGGAAGCTGCGACCATCAAATGTTTGCCCTCATTACACTCCCCTCTGGAAGCGCTTTCACTGCAAGCTGCAGATTCCCTCCTAACAGCAAGCTTTAGGATAGGGTACTGAATTGTAACTTAACTGCGGCTAATAAGGCGATTTTGGCAAAGAGAATATCTCCCGCAGGGAAGCTGCTACCATCAAATGCTTGCCCTCATTAGACTCCCCTCTGGAAGCGCTTTCACTGCAAGCTGCAGATTCCCTCCTAACAGCAAGCTTTAGGATAGGGTACTGAATTGTAACTTACTTTCGCCTAATAATGCGATTTTGGCAAAGACAGTATCTCCCGCAGGGAAGCTGCTACCATCAAATGTTTGCCCTCATTAGACTCCCCTCTGGAAGCGCTTTCACTGCAAGCTGCAGATTCCCTCCTAACAGCAAGCTTTAGGATAGTGTCCTGAACTGTAACTTACTTTCGCCTAATAAAGCGATTTTGGCAAAGAGAATATCTCCCGCAGGGAAGCTGCTACCATCAAATGTTTGCCCTCATTAGACTCCCCTCTGGAAGCACTTTCACTGCAAGCTGCAGATTCCCTCCTAACAGCAAGCTTTAGGATAGGGTACTGAATTGTAACTTACTTTCGCCTACTAATGCGATTTTGGAAAAGAGACTATCTCCCGCAGGGAAGCTGCTACCATCAAATATTTGCCCTCATTAGACTCTCCTCTGGAAGCGCTTTCACTGCAAGCTGCAGATTCCCTCCTAACAGCAAGCTTTAGGATAGGGTACTGAATTGTAACTTACTTTCGCCTAATAATGCGATTTTGGTAAAGAGACTATCTCCCGCAGGGAAGCTGCTACCATCAAATCTTTGCCCTCATTAGACTCCCCTCTGGAAGTGCTTTCACTGCAAGCTGCAGATTCCCTCCTAACAGCAAGCTTTAGGATAGGGTACTGAATTGTATCTTACTTTCGCCTAAAAATGCGATTTTGGCAAAGAGAGTATCTCCCGCAGGGAAGCTGTTACCATCAAACGTTTGCCCTCATTAGACTCCCCTCTGGAAGCGCTTTCACAGCAAGCTGCAGATTCCCTCCTAACAGCAAGCTTTAGGATAGGGTACTGAATTGTAACTTAACTGCGGCTAATAAGGCGATTTTGGCAAAGAGAGTATCTCCCGCAGGGAAGCTGCTACCATCAAATGTTTGCCCTCATTAGACTCCCCTCTGGAAGCGCTTTCACTGCAAGCTGCAGATTCCCTCCTAACAGCAAGCTTTAGGATAGGGTACTGAGTTGTAACTTATCTGCGGCTAATAAGGCGATTATGGGAAAGAGAATATCTCCCGCAGGGAAGCTGCTAACATCAAATGTTTGCCCTCATTAGACTCCCCTCTGGAAGCGCTTTCACTGCAAGCTGCAGATTCCCTCCTAACAGCAAGCTTTAGGATAGTGTACTGAATTGTAACTTACATTCGCCTAATAATGCGATTTTGGCAAAGAGACTATCTCCCGCAGGGAAGCTGCTACCATCAAATGTTTGCCCTCATTAGACTCCCCTCTGGAAGCGCTTTCACTGCAAGCTGCAGATTCCCTCCTAACAGCAAGCTTTAGGATAGGGTACTGAATTGTAACTTACTTTCGCCTAATAAGCCGATTTTGGCAAAGAGACTATCTCCCGCAGGGAAGCTGCTACCATCAAATGTTTCCCTCATTAGACTCCCCTCTGGAAGCGCTTTCACTGCAAGCTGCAGATTCCCTCCTAACAGCAAGCTTTATGTTAGGGTACTGAATTGTAACTTAAGTGCGGCTAATAAGGCGATTTTAGCAAAGAGAATATCTCCCGCAGGGAAGCTGTTACCATCGAATGTTTGCCCTCATTAGACTCCCCTCTGGAAGCGCTTTCACTGCAAGCTGCAGATTCCCTCCTAACAGCAAGCTTTAGGATAGGGTACTGAATTGTAACTTACTTTCGCCTAATAATGCGATTTTGGCAAAGAGAGTATCTCCCGCAGGGAAGCTGCTACCATCAAATGTTTGCCCTCATTAGACTCCCCTCTGGAAGCGCTTTCACTGCAAGCTGCAGATTCCCTCCTAACAGCAAGCTTTAGGATAGTGTCCTGAATTGTAACTTAACTGCGGCTAATAAGGAGAATATGGCAAAGAGAATATCTCCCGCAGGGAAGCTGCTACCATCAAATGTTTGCCCTCATTAGACTCCCCTCTGGAAGCGCTTTCACTGCAAGCTGCAGATTCCCTCCTAACAGCAAGCTTTAGGATAGGGTACTGAATTGTAACTTAACTGCGGCTAATAAGGCGAATTTGGCAAAAAGAATATCTCCCGCAGGGAAGCTGCTACCATCAAATGTTTGCCCTCATTAGACTCCCCTCTGGAAGCGCTTTCACTGCAAGCTGCAGATTCCCTCCTAACAGCAAGCTTTAGGATAGGGTACTGAATTGTAACTTACTTTCGCCTAATAAAGCGATTTTGGCAAAGAGAATATCTCCCGCAGGGAAGCTGCTACCATGAAATGTTTGCCCTCATTAGACTCCCCTCTGGAAGCACTTTCACTGCAAGCTGCAGATTCCCTCCTAACAGCAAGCTTTAGGATAGGGTACTGAATTGAAACTTACTTTCGCCTAATAATGCGATTTTGGCAAAGAGACTATCTCCCGCAGGGAAGCTGCTACCATCAAATGCTTGCCCTCATTAGACTCCCCTCTGGAAGCGCTTTCACTGCAAGCTGCAGATTCCCTCCTAACAGCAAGCTTTAGGATAGGGTACTGAATTGTAACTTACTTTCGCCTAATAATGCGATTTTGGCAAAGAGAGTATCTCCCGCAGGGAAGCTGCTACCATCAAATATTTGCCCTCATTAGACTCTCCTCTGGAAGCGCTTTCACTGCAAGCTGCAGATTCCCTCCTAACAGCAAGCTTTAGGATAGGGTACTGAATTGTAACTTACTTTCGCCTAATAATGCGATTTTGGCAAAGAGAGTATCTCCCGCAGGGAAGCTGCTACCATCAAATCTTTGCCCTCATTAGACTCCCCTCTGGAAGCGCTTTCACTGCAAGCTGCAGATTCCCTCCTAACAGCAAGCTTTAGGATAGTGTACTGAATTGTATCTTACTTTCGCCTAATAATGCGATTTTGGCAAAGAGACTATTTCCCGCAGGGAAGCTGCTACCATCAAATGTTTGCCCTCATTAGACTCCCCTCTGGAAGTGCTTTCACTGCAAGCTGCAGATTCCCTCCTAACAGCAAGCTTTAGGATAGGGTACTGAATTGTATCTTACTTTCGCCTAAAAATGCGATTTTGGCAAAGAGACTATCTCCCGCAGGGAAGCTGTTACCATCAAACGTTTGCCCTCATTAGACTCCCCTCTGGAAGCGCTTTCACAGCAAGCTGCAGATTCCCTCCTAACAGCAAGCTTTAGGATAGGGTACTGAATTGTAACTTATCTGCGGCTAATAAGGCGATTATGGGAAAGAGAATATCTCCCGCAGGGAAGCTGCTACCATCAAATGTTTGCCCTCATTAGACTCCCCTCTGGAAGCGCTTTCACTGCAAGCTGCAGATTCCCTCCTAACAGCAAGCTTTAGGATAGTGTACTGGATTGTAACTTACATTCGCCTAATAATGCGATTTTGGCAAAGAGACTATCTCCCGCAGGGAAGCTGCTACCATCAAATGTTTGCCCTCATTAGACTCCCCTCTGGAAGCGCTTTCACTGCAAGCTGCAGATTCCTTCCTAACAGCAAGCTTTAGGATAGGGTACTGAATTGTAACTTACTTTCGCCTAATAATGCGATTTTGGCAAAGAGACTATAACTCGCAGGGAAGCTGCTGCCACCAAATGTTTGCCCTCATTAGACTCCCCTCTGGAAGCGCTTTCACTGCAAGCTGCAGATTCCCTCCTAACAGCAAGCTTTAGGATAGGGTACTGAATTGTAACTTACTGTCGCCTAATAATGCGATTTTGGTAAAGAGATAATCTCCCGCAGGGAAGCTGCTACCATCAAATGTTTGCCCTCCTTAGACTCCCCTCTGGAAGCGCTTTCACTGCAAGCTGCAGATTCCCTCCTAACAGCAAGCTTTAGGATAGGGTACTGAATTGTAACTTACTTTCGCCTAATAATGCGATTTTGGCAAAGAGAGTATCTCCCGCAGGGAAGCTGCTACCATCAAATGTTTGCCCTCATTAGACTCCCCTCTGGAAGCGCTTTCACTGCAAGCTGCAGATTCCCTCCTAACAGCAAGCTTTAGGATAGGGTAATGAATTGTAACTTAAGTGCGGCTAATAAGGCGAATTTGGCAAAGAGAATATCTCCCGCAGGGAAGCTGCTACCATCAAATGTTTGCCCTCATTAGACTCCCCTCTGGAAGAGCTTTCACTGCAAGCTGCAGATTCCCTCCTAACAGCAAGCTTTAGGATAGGGTACTGAATGTAACTTACTTTCGCCTAATAATGCGATTTTGGCAAAGAGAGTATCTCCCGCAGGGAAGCTGCTACCATCAAATGTTTGCCCTCATTAGACTCCCCTCTGGAAGCGCTTTCACTGCAAGCTGCAGATTCCCTCCTAACAGCAAGCTTTAGGATAGGGTACTGAATTGTAACTTACTTTCGCCTAATAAGGCGATTTTGGCAAAGAGAGTATCTCCCGCAGGGAAGCTGCTACCATCAAATGTTTGCCCTCATTAGACTCCCCTCTGGAAGCGCTTTCACTGCAAGCTGCAGATTCCCTCCTAACAGCAAGCTTTAGGATAGGGTACTGAATTGTAACTTACTTTCGCCTAATAATGCGATTTTGGCAAAGAGAGTATCTCCCGCAGGGAAGCTGCTACCATCAAATGTTTGCCCTCGTTAGACTCCCCTCTGGAAGCGCTTTCACTGCAAGCTGCAGATTCCCTCCTAACAGCAAGCTTTAGGATAGGGTACTGAATTGTAACTTAACTGCGCCTAATAAGGCGATTTTGGCAAAGAGAATATCTCCCGCAGGGAAGCTGCTACCATCAAATGTTTGCCCTCATTAGACTCCCCTCTGGAAGCGCTTTCACTGCAAGCTGCAGATTCCCTCCTAACAGCAAGCTTTAGGATAGGGTACTGAATTGTAACTTACTTGCGGCTAATAGGGCTATTATGGCAAAGAGAGTCTCTCCCGCAGGGAAGCGGCTACCATCAAATGTTTGCCCTCGTTAGACTCCCCTCTGGAAGCGCTTTCACTGCAAGCTGCAGATTCCCTCCTAACAGCAAGCTTTAGGATAGGGTACTGAATTGTAACTTAACTGCGGCTAATAAGGCGATTTTGGCAAAGAGAATATCTCCCGCAGGGAAGCTGTTACCATCAAATATTTGCCCTCATTAGACTCCCCTCTGGAAGCGCTTTCACTGCAAGCTGCAGATTCCTTCCTAACAGCAAGCTTTAGGATAGGGTACTGAATTGTAACTTACTTTCGCCTAATAATGCGATTTTGGCAAAGAGAGTATCTCCCGCAGGGAAGCTGCTACCATCAAATGTTTGCCCTCGTTAGACTCCCCTCTGGAAGCGCTTTCACTGCAAGCTGCAGATTCCCTCCTAACAGCAAGCTTTAGGATAGGGTACTGAATTGTAACTTACTTTCGCCTAATAATGCGACTTTGGCAAAGAGAGTATCTCCCGCAGGGAAGCTGCTACCATCAAATGTTTGCCCTCATTAGACTCCCCTCTGGAAGCGCTTTCACTGCAAGCTGCAGATTCCCTCCTAACAGCAAGCTTTAGGATAGGGTAATGAATTGTAACTTAAGTGCGGCTAATAAGGCGAATTTGGCAAAGAGAATATCTCCCGCAGGGAAGCTGCTACCATCAAATGTTTGCCCTCATTAGACTCCCCTCTGGAAGAGCTTTCACTGCAAGCTGCAGATTCCCTCCTAACAGCAAGCTTTAGGATAGGGTACTGAATTGTAACTTACTTTCGCCTAATAATGCGATTTTGGAAAAGAGAGTATCTCCCGCAGGGAAGCTGCTACCATCAAATGTTTGCCCTCATTAGACTCCCCTCTGGAAGCGCTTTCACTGCAAGCTGCAGATTCCCTCCTAACAGCAAGCTTTAGGATAGGGTACTGAATTGTAACTTACTTTCGCCTAATAATGCGATTTTGGCAAAGAGAGTATCTCCCGCAGGGAAGCTGCTAACATCAAATGTTTGCCCTCATTAGACTCCCCTCTGGAAGCGCTTTCACTGCAAGCTGCAGATACCCTCCTAACAGCAAGCTTTAGGATAGGGTAATGAATTGTAACTTAAGTGCGGCTAATAAGGCGAATATGGCAAAGAGAATATCTCCCGCAGGGAAGCTGCTACCATCAAATGTTTGCCCTCATTAGACTCCCCTCTGGAAGAGCTTTCACTGCAAGCTGCAGATTCCCTCCTAACAGCAAGCTTTAGGATAGGGTACTGAATTGTAACTTACTTTCGCCTAATAATGCGATTTTGGCAAAGAGACTATCTCCCGCAGGGAAGCTGCTACCATCAAATTTTTGCCCTCATTAGACTCCCCTCTGGAAGCGCTTTCACTGCAAGCTGCAGATTCCCTCCTAACAGCAAGCTTTAGGATAGGGTACTGAATTGTAACTTAACTGCGGCTAATAAGGCGATTTTGGCAAAGAGACTATAACTCGCAGGGAAGCTGCTGCCACGAAATGTTTGCCCTCATTAGACTCCCCTCTGGAAGCGCTTTCACTGCAAGCTGCAGATTCCCTCCTAACAGCAAGCTTTAGGATAGGGTACTGAATTGTATCTTACTTTCGCCTAATAATGCGATTTTGGCAAAGAGAGTATCTCCCGCAGGGAAGCTGCTACCATCAAATGTTTGCCCTCATTAGACTCCCCTCTGGAAGTGCTTTCACTGCAAGCTGCAGATTCCCTCCTAACAGCAAGCTTTAGGATAGGGTACTGAATTGTAACTTACTTTCGCCTAATAATGCGATTATGGCAAAGAGAATATCTCCCGCAGGGAAGCTGCTACCATCAAATATTTGCCCTCATTAGACTCCCCTCTGGAAGCGCTTTCACTGCAAGCTGCAGATTCCCTCCTAACAGCAAGCTTTAGGATAGGGTACTGAATTGTAACTTACTTTCGCCTAATAATGCGATTTTGGCAAAGAGAGTATCTCCCTCAGGGAAGCTGCTACCATCAAATGTTTGCCCTCGTTAGACTCCCCTCTGGAAGCGCTTTCACTGCAAGCTGCAGATTCCCTCCTAACAGCAAGCTTTAGGATAGGGTACTGAATTTTAACTTAACTGCGGCTAATAAGGCGATTTTGGAAAAGAGACTATCTCCCGCAGGGAAGCTGCTACCATCAAATGTTTGCCCTCTTTAGACTCCCCTCTGGTAGCGCTTTCACTGCAAGCTGCAGATTCCCTCCTAACAGCAAGCTTTAGGATAGGGTACTGAATTGTAACTTACTTTCGCCTAATAATGCGATTTTGGCAAAGAGAGTATCTCCCGCAGGGAAGCTGCTACCATCAAATGTTTGCCCTCATTAGACTCCCCTCTGGAATCGCTTTCACTGCAAGCTTCAGATTCCCTCCTAACAGCAAGCTTTAGGATAAGGTAGTGAATTGTAACTTACTTTCGCCTAATAATGCGATTTTGGCAAAGAGAGTATCTCCCGCAGGGAAGCTGCTAACATCAAATGTTTGCCCTCATTAGACTCCCGTCTGGAAGCGCTTTCACTGCAAGCTGCAGATTCCCTCCTAACAGCAAGCTGTAGGACAGTGTACTGAATTGTATCTTAACTGCGGCTAAAAAGGCGATTTTGGCAAAGAGAATATCTCCCGCAGGGAAGCTGCTACCATCAAATGCTTGCCCTCATTAGACTCCCCTCTGGAAGCGCTTTCACTGCAAGCTGCAGATTCCCTCCTAACAGCAAGCTTTAGGATAGGGTACTGAATTGTAACTTACTTTCGCCTAATAAAGCGATTTTGGCAAAGAGAGTATCTCCCGCAGGGAAGCTGCTACCATCAAATGTTTGCCCTCATTAGACTCCCCTCTGGAAGCGCTTTCACTGCAAGCTGCAGATTCCCTCCTAACAGCAAGCTTTAGGATAGGGTACTGAATTGAAACTTACTTTCGCATAATAATGCGATTTTGGCAAAGAGACTATCTCCCGCAGGGAAGCTGCTACCATCAAATGTTTGCCCTCATTAGACTCCCCTCTGGAAGCGCTTTCACTGCAAGCTGCAGATTCCCTCCTAACAGCAAGCTTTAGGATAGGGTACTGAATTGTAACTTACTTTCGCCTAATAATGCGATTTTGGCAAAGAGACTATCTCCCGCAGGGAAGCTGCTACCATCAAATGTTTGCCCTCATTAGACTCCCCTCTGGGAGCGCTTTCACTGCAAGCTGCAGATTCCCTCCTAACAGCAAGCTTTAGGATAAGGTACTGAATTGTAACTTACTTTCGCCTAATAATGCGATATTGGCAAAGAGATTATCTCCCGCAGGGAAGCTGCTACCATCAAATGTTTGCCCTCATTAGACTGCCGTCTGGAAGTGCTTTCACTGTAAGCTGCAGATTCCCTCCTAACAGCAAGCTGTAGGAAACTGTACTGAATTGTAACTTAACTGCGGCTAATAAGGCGATTTTGGCAAAGAGAATATCTCCCGCAGGGAAGCTGCTACCATCAAATGTTTGCCCTCATTAGACTCCCCTCTGGAAGCGCTTTCACTGCAAGCTGCAGATTCCCTCCTAACAGCAAGCTTTAGGATAGGGTACTGAATTGTAACTTACTTTCGACTAATAAGGCGATTTTGGCAAAGAGAGTATCTCCCGCAGGGAAGCTGCTACCATCAAATGTTTGCCCTCCTTAGACTCCCCTCTGGAAGCGCTTTCACTGCAAGCTGCAGATTCCCTCCTAACAGCAAGCTTTAGGATAAGGTACAGAATTGTAACTTACTTTCGCCTAATAATGCGATTTTGGCAAAGAGAGTATCTCCCGCAGGGAAGCTGCTACCATCAAATGTTTGCCCTCATTAGACTCCCCTCCGGAAGCGCTTTCACTGCAAGCTGCAGATTCCCTCCTAACAGCAAGCTTTAGGATAGTGTACTGAATTGTAACTTACTTTCGCCTAATAATGCGATTTTGGCAAAGAGAGTATCTCCCGCAGGGAAGCTGCTAACATCAAATGTTTGCCCTCGTTAGACTCCCCTCTGGAAGCGCTTTGACTGCAAGCTGCAGATTCCCTCCTAACAGCAAGCTTTAGGATAGGGTACTGAATTGTAACTTACTTTCGCCTAATAATGCGATTTTGGCAAAGAGAGTATCTCCCGCAGGGAAGCTGCTACCATCAAATGTTTGCCCTCATTAGACTCCCCTCTGGAAGCGCTTTCACTGCAAGCTGCAGATTCCCTCCTAACAGCAAGCTTTAGGATAGGGTACTGAATTGTAACTTAACTGCGGCTAATAAGGCGATTATGGCAAAGAGAATATCTCCCGCAGGGAAGCTGCTACCATCAAATATTTGCCCTCATTAGACTCCCCTCTGGAAGCGCTTTCACTGCAAGCTGCAGATTCCCTCCTAACAGCAAGCTTTAGGATAGGGTACTGAATTGTAACTTACTTTCGCCTAATAATGCGATTTTGGCAAAGAGAGTATCTCCCTCAGGGAAGCTGCTACCATCAAATGTTTGCCCACATTAGACTCCCCTCTGGAAGCGCTTTCACTGCAAGCTGCAGATTCCCTCCTAACAGCAAGCTTTAGGATAGGGTACTGAATTTTAACTTTACTGCGGCTAATAAGGCGATTTTGGAAAAGAGACTATCTCCCGCAGGGAAGCTGCTACCATCAAATGTTTGCCCTCTTTAGACTCCCCTCTGGTAGGGCTTTCACTGCAAGCTGCAGATTCCCTCCTAACAGCAAGCTTTAGGATAAGGTAGTGAATTGTAACTTACTTTCGCCTAATAATGCGATTTTGGCAAAGAGAGTATCTCCCGCAGGGAAGCTGCTAACATCAAATGTTTGCCCTCATTAGACTCCCCTCTGGAAGCGCTTTCACTGCAAGCTGCAGATTCCCTCCTAACAGCAAGCTGTAGGACAGTGTACTGAATTGTATCTTAACTGCGGCTAAAAAGGCGATTTTGGCAAAGAGAATATCTCCCGCAGGGAAGCTGCTACCATCAAATGCTTGCCCTCATTAGACTCCCCTCTGGAAGCGCTTTCACTGCAAGCTGCAGATTCCCTCCTAACAGCAAGCTTTAGGATAGGGTACTGAATTGTAACTTACTTTCGCCTAATAATGCGATTTTGGCAAAGAGACTATCTCCCGCAGGGAAGCTGCTACCATCAAATGTTTGCCCTCATTAGACTCCCCTCTGGAAGCGCTTTCACTGCAAGCTGCAGATTCCCTCCTAACAGCAAGCTTTAGGATAGGGTACTGAATTGAAACTTACTTTCGCATAATAATGCGATTTTGGCAAAGAGACTATCTCCCGCAGGGAAGCTGCTACCATCAAATGTTTGCCCTCATTAGACTCCCCTCTGGAAGCGCTTTCACTGCAAGCTGCAGATTCCCTCCTAACAGCAAGCTTTAGGATAGGGTACTGAATTGTAACTTACTTTCGCCTAATAATGCGATTTTGGCAAAGAGAGTATCTCCCGCAGGGAAGCTGCTAACATCAAATGTTTGCCCTCATTAGACTCCCCTCTGGAAGCGCTTTCACTGCAAGCTGCAGATACCCTCCTAACAGCAAGCTTTAGGATAGGGTAATGAATTGTAACTTAAGTGCGGCTAATAAGGCGAATATGGCAAAGAGAATATCTCCCGCAGGGAAGCTGCTACCATCAAATGTTTGCCCTCATTAGACTCCCCTCTGGAAGAGCTTTCACTGCAAGCTGCAGATTCCCTCCTAACAGCAAGCTTTAGGATAGGGTACTGAATTGTAACTTACTTTCGCCTAATAATGCGATTTTGGCAAAGAGACTATCTCCCGCAGGGAAGCTGCTACCATCAAATTTTTGCCCTCATTAGACTCCCCTCTGGAAGCGCTTTCACTGCAAGCTGCAGATTCCCTCCTAACAGCAAGCTTTAGGATAGGGTACTGAATTGTAACTTAACTGCGGCTAATAAGGCGATTTTGGCAAAGAGACTATAACTCGCAGGGAAGCTGCTGCCACGAAATGTTTGCCCTCATTAGACTCCCCTCTGGAAGCGCTTTCACTGCAAGCTGCAGATTCCCTCCTAACAGCAAGCTTTAGGATAGGGTACTGAATTGTATCTTACTTTCGCCTAATAATGCGATTTTGGCAAAGAGAGTATCTCCCGCAGGGAAGCTGCTACCATCAAATGTTTGCCCTCATTAGACTCCCCTCTGGAAGTGCTTTCACTGCAAGCTGCAGATTCCCTCCTAACAGCAAGCTTTAGGATAGGGTACTGAATTGTAACTTACTTTCGCCTAATAATGCGATTATGGCAAAGAGAATATCTCCCGCAGGGAAGCTGCTACCATCAAATATTTGCCCTCATTAGACTCCCCTCTGGAAGCGCTTTCACTGCAAGCTGCAGATTCCCTCCTAACAGCAAGCTTTAGGATAGGGTACTGAATTGTAACTTACTTTCGCCTAATAATGCGATTTTGGCAAAGAGAGTATCTCCCTCAGGGAAGCTGCTACCATCAAATGTTTGCCCTCGTTAGACTCCCCTCTGGAAGCGCTTTCACTGCAAGCTGCAGATTCCCTCCTAACAGCAAGCTTTAGGATAGGGTACTGAATTTTAACTTAACTGCGGCTAATAAGGCGATTTTGGAAAAGAGACTATCTCCCGCAGGGAAGCTGCTACCATCAAATGTTTGCCCTCTTTAGACTCCCCTCTGGTAGCGCTTTCACTGCAAGCTGCAGATTCCCTCCTAACAGCAAGCTTTAGGATAGGGTACTGAATTGTAACTTACTTTCGCCTAATAATGCGATTTTGGCAAAGAGAGTATCTCCCGCAGGGAAGCTGCTACCATCAAATGTTTGCCCTCATTAGACTCCCCTCTGGAATCGCTTTCACTGCAAGCTTCAGATTCCCTCCTAACAGCAAGCTTTAGGATAAGGTAGTGAATTGTAACTTACTTTCGCCTAATAATGCGATTTTGGCAAAGAGAGTATCTCCCGCAGGGAAGCTGCTAACATCAAATGTTTGCCCTCATTAGACTCCCGTCTGGAAGCGCTTTCACTGCAAGCTGCAGATTCCCTCCTAACAGCAAGCTGTAGGACAGTGTACTGAATTGTATCTTAACTGCGGCTAAAAAGGCGATTTTGGCAAAGAGAATATCTCCCGCAGGGAAGCTGCTACCATCAAATGCTTGCCCTCATTAGACTCCCCTCTGGAAGCGCTTTCACTGCAAGCTGCAGATTCCCTCCTAACAGCAAGCTTTAGGATAGGGTACTGAATTGTAACTTACTTTCGCCTAATAAAGCGATTTTGGCAAAGAGAGTATCTCCCGCAGGGAAGCTGCTACCATCAAATGTTTGCCCTCATTAGACTCCCCTCTGGAAGCGCTTTCACTGCAAGCTGCAGATTCCCTCCTAACAGCAAGCTTTAGGATAGGGTACTGAATTGAAACTTACTTTCGCATAATAATGCGATTTTGGCAAAGAGACTATCTCCCGCAGGGAAGCTGCTACCATCAAATGTTTGCCCTCATTAGACTCCCCTCTGGAAGCGCTTTCACTGCAAGCTGCAGATTCCCTCCTAACAGCAAGCTTTAGGATAGGGTACTGAATTGTAACTTACTTTCGCCTAATAATGCGATTTTGGCAAAGAGACTATCTCCCGCAGGGAAGCTGCTACCATCAAATGTTTGCCCTCATTAGACTCCCCTCTGGGAGCGCTTTCACTGCAAGCTGCAGATTCCCTCCTAACAGCAAGCTTTAGGATAAGGTACTGAATTGTAACTTACTTTCGCCTAATAATGCGATATTGGCAAAGAGATTATCTCCCGCAGGGAAGCTGCTACCATCAAATGTTTGCCCTCATTAGACTGCCGTCTGGAAGTGCTTTCACTGTAAGCTGCAGATTCCCTCCTAACAGCAAGCTGTAGGAAACTGTACTGAATTGTAACTTAACTGCGGCTAATAAGGCGATTTTGGCAAAGAGAATATCTCCCGCAGGGAAGCTGCTACCATCAAATGTTTGCCCTCATTAGACTCCCCTCTGGAAGCGCTTTCACTGCAAGCTGCAGATTCCCTCCTAACAGCAAGCTTTAGGATAGGGTACTGAATTGTAACTTACTTTCGACTAATAAGGCGATTTTGGCAAAGAGAGTATCTCCCGCAGGGAAGCTGCTACCATCAAATGTTTGCCCTCCTTAGACTCCCCTCTGGAAGCGCTTTCACTGCAAGCTGCAGATTCCCTCCTAACAGCAAGCTTTAGGATAAGGTACAGAATTGTAACTTACTTTCGCCTAATAATGCGATTTTGGCAAAGAGAGTATCTCCCGCAGGGAAGCTGCTACCATCAAATGTTTGCCCTCATTAGACTCCCCTCCGGAAGCGCTTTCACTGCAAGCTGCAGATTCCCTCCTAACAGCAAGCTTTAGGATAGTGTACTGAATTGTAACTTACTTTCGCCTAATAATGCGATTTTGGCAAAGAGAGTATCTCCCGCAGGGAAGCTGCTAACATCAAATGTTTGCCCTCGTTAGACTCCCCTCTGGAAGCGCTTTGACTGCAAGCTGCAGATTCCCTCCTAACAGCAAGCTTTAGGATAGGGTACTGAATTGTAACTTACTTTCGCCTAATAATGCGATTTTGGCAAAGAGAGTATCTCCCGCAGGGAAGCTGCTACCATCAAATGTTTGCCCTCATTAGACTCCCCTCTGGAAGCGCTTTCACTGCAAGCTGCAGATTCCCTCCTAACAGCAAGCTTTAGGATAGGGTACTGAATTGTAACTTAACTGCGGCTAATAAGGCGATTATGGCAAAGAGAATATCTCCCGCAGGGAAGCTGCTACCATCAAATATTTGCCCTCATTAGACTCCCCTCTGGAAGCGCTTTCACTGCAAGCTGCAGATTCCCTCCTAACAGCAAGCTTTAGGATAGGGTACTGAATTGTAACTTACTTTCGCCTAATAATGCGATTTTGGCAAAGAGAGTATCTCCCTCAGGGAAGCTGCTACCATCAAATGTTTGCCCACATTAGACTCCCCTCTGGAAGCGCTTTCACTGCAAGCTGCAGATTCCCTCCTAACAGCAAGCTTTAGGATAGGGTACTGAATTTTAACTTTACTGCGGCTAATAAGGCGATTTTGGAAAAGAGACTATCTCCCGCAGGGAAGCTGCTACCATCAAATGTTTGCCCTCTTTAGACTCCCCTCTGGTAGGGCTTTCACTGCAAGCTGCAGATTCCCTCCTAACAGCAAGCTTTAGGATAAGGTAGTGAATTGTAACTTACTTTCGCCTAATAATGCGATTTTGGCAAAGAGAGTATCTCCCGCAGGGAAGCTGCTAACATCAAATGTTTGCCCTCATTAGACTCCCCTCTGGAAGCGCTTTCACTGCAAGCTGCAGATTCCCTCCTAACAGCAAGCTGTAGGACAGTGTACTGAATTGTATCTTAACTGCGGCTAAAAAGGCGATTTTGGCAAAGAGAATATCTCCCGCAGGGAAGCTGCTACCATCAAATGCTTGCCCTCATTAGACTCCCCTCTGGAAGCGCTTTCACTGCAAGCTGCAGATTCCCTCCTAACAGCAAGCTTTAGGATAGGGTACTGAATTGTAACTTACTTTCGCCTAATAATGCGATTTTGGCAAAGAGACTATCTCCCGCAGGGAAGCTGCTACCATCAAATGTTTGCCCTCATTAGACTCCCCTCTGGAAGCGCTTTCACTGCAAGCTGCAGATTCCCTCCTAACAGCAAGCTTTAGGATAGGGTACTGAATTGAAACTTACTTTCGCATAATAATGCGATTTTGGCAAAGAGACTATCTCCCGCAGGGAAGCTGCTACCATCAAATGTTTGCCCTCATTAGACTCCCCTCTGGAAGCGCTTTCACTGCAAGCTGCAGATTCCCTCCTAACAGCAAGCTTTAGGATAGGGTACTGAATTGTAACTTACTTTCGCCTAATAACGCGATTTGGCAAAGAGACTATCTCCCGCAGGGAAGCTGCTACCATCAAATGTTTGCCCTCATTAGACTCCCCTCTGGAAGCGCTTTCACTGCAAGCTGCAGATTCCCTCCTAACAGCAAGCTTTAGGATAGGGTACTGAATTGTAACTTACTTTCGCCTAATAATGCGATTTTGGCAAAGAGACTATCTCCCGCAGGGAAGCTGCTACCATCAAATGTTTGCCCTCATTAGACTCCCCTCTGGGAGCGCTTTCACTGCAAGCTGCAGATTCCCTCCTAACAGCAAGCTTTAGGATAAGGTACCGAATTGTAACTTACTTTCGCCTAATAATGCGATATTGGCAAAGAGATTATCTCCCGCAGGGAAGCTGCTACCATCAAATGTTTGCCCTCATTAGACTGCCGTCTGGAAGTGCTTTCACTGTAAGCTGCAGATTCCCTCCTAACAGCAAGCTGTAGGAAACTGTACTGAATTGTAACTTAACTGCGGCTAATAAGGCGATTTTGGCAAAGAGAATATCTCCCGCAGGGAAGCTGCTACCATCAAATGTTTGCCCTCATTAGACTCCCCTCTGGAAGCGCTTTCACTGCAAGCTGCAGATTCCCTCCTAACAGCAAGCTTTAGGATAGGGTACTGAATTGTAACTTACTTTCGCCTAATACTGCGATTTTGGCAAAGAGAGTATCTCCCGCAGGGAAGCTGCTACCATCAAATGTTTGCCCTCCTTAGACTCCCCTCTGGAAGCGCTTTCACTGCAAGCTG
The DNA here is from genome assembly GCF_032191515.1 of Phaenicophaeus curvirostris. Lineage (NCBI taxonomy): Eukaryota > Metazoa > Chordata > Aves > Cuculiformes > Cuculidae > Phaenicophaeus > Phaenicophaeus curvirostris. Next base: position 239,272 of record NW_027206728.1, read on the forward strand.
CAGATTCCCTCCTAACAGCAAGCTTTAGGATAAGGTACTGTATTGTAACTTACTTTCGCCTAATAATGCGATTTTGGCAAAGAGAGTATCTCCCGCAGGGAAGCTGCTACCATCAAATGTTTGCCCTCATTAGACTACCCTGTGGAAGCGCTTTCACTGCAAGCTGCAGATTCCCTCCTAACAGCAAGCTTTAGGATAGGGTACTGAATTGTAACTTACTTTCGCCTAATAATGCGATTTTGGCAAAGAGACTATCTCCCGCAGGGAAGCTGCTACCATCAAATGTTTGCCCTCATTAGACTCCCTCCGGAAGCGCTTTCACTGCAAGCTGCAGATTCCCTCCTAACAGCAAGCTTTAGGATAGTGTACTGAATTGTAACTTACTTTCGCCTAATAATGCGATTTTGGCAAAGAGAGTATCTCCCGCAGGGAAGCTGCTAACATCAAATGTTTGCCCTCGTTAGACTCCCCTCTGGAAGCGCTTTCACTGCAAGCTGCAGATTCCCTCCTAACAGCAAGCTTTAGGATAGGGTACTGAATTGTAACTTAACTGCGGCTAATAAGGCGATTATGGCAAAGAGAATATCTCCCGCAGGGAAGCTGCTACCATCAAATATTTGCCCTCATTAGACTCCCCTCTGGAAGCGCTTTCACTGCAAGCTGCAGATTCCCTCCTAACAGCAAGCTTTAGGATAGGGTACTGAATCGTAACTTACTTTCGCCTAATAATGCGATTTTGGCAAAGAGAGTATCTCCCGCAGGGAAGCTGCTACCATCAAATCTTTGCCCTCATTAGACTCCCCTCTGGAAGCGCTTTCACTGCAAGCTGCAGATTCCCTCCTAACAGCAAGCTTTAGGATAGGGTACTGAATTGTAACTTACTTTCGCCTAATAATGCGATTTTGGCAAAGAGACTATCTCCCGCAGGGAAGCTGCTACCATCAAATGTTTGCCCTCATTAGACTCCCCTCTGGAAGCGCTTTCACTGCAAGCTGCAGATTCCCTCCTAACAGCAAGCTTTAGGATAGGGTACTGAATTGTAACTTACTTTCGCCTAATAATGCGATTTTGGCAAAGAGAGTATCTCCCGCAGGGAAGCTGCTACCATCAAATGTTTGCCCTCATTAGACTCCCCTCTGGAAGCGCTTTCACTGCAAGCTGCAGATTCCCTCCTAACAGCAAGCTTTAGGATAGGGTACTGAATTGTAACTTACTTTCGCCTAATAATGCGATTTTGGCAAAGAGAGTATCTCCCGCAGGGAAGCTGCTACCATCAAATGTTTGCCCTCATTAGACTCCCCTCTGGAAGCGCTTTCACTGCAAGCTGCAGATTCCCTCCTAACAGCAAGCTTTAGGATAGGGTACTGAATTGTAACTTAACTGCGGCTAATAAGGCGATTATGGCAAAGAGAATATCTCCCGCAGGGAAGCTGCTACCATCAAATATTTGCCCTCATTAGACTCCCCTCTGGAAGCGCTTTCACTGCAAGCTGCAGATTCCCTCCTAACAGCAAGCTTTAGGATAGGGTACTGAATTGTAACTTACTTTCGCCTAATAATGCGATTTTGGCAAAGAGAGTATCTCCCGCAGGGAAGCTGCTACCATCAAATGTTTGCCCTCGTTAGACTCCCCTCTGGAAGCGCTTTCACTGCAAGCTGCAGATTCCCTCCTAACAGCAAGCTTTAGGATAGGGTACTGAATTGTAACTTACTTTCGCCTAATAATGCGATTTTGGCAAAGGGAGTATCTCCCGCAGGGAAGCTGCTACCATCAAATGTTTGCCCTCATTAGACTCCCCTCTGGAAGCGCTTTCACTGCAAGATGCAGATTCCCTCCTAACAGCAAGCTTTAGGATAGGGTACTGAATTGTAACTTACTTTCGCCTAATAATGCGATTTTGGCAAAGAGAGTATCTCCCGCAGGGAAGCTGCTACCATCAAATGTTTGCCCTCGTTAGACTCCCCTCTGGAAGCGCTTTCACTGCAAGCTGCAGATTCCCTCCTAACAGCAAGCTTTAGGATAGGGTACTGAATTGTATCTTACTTACACCTAATAATGCGATTTTGGAAAAGAGAGTATCTCCCGCAGGGAAGCTGCTACCATCAAATGTTTGCCCTCATTAGACTCCCCTCTGGAAGCGCTTTCACTGCAAGCTGCAGATTCCCCCCCTAACAGTAAGCTTTAGGATAGGGTACTGAATTGTAACTTACTATCGCCTAACAATGCGATTTTGGCAAAGAGACTATCTCCCGCAGGGAAGCTGCTACCATCAAATGTTTGCCCTCATTAGACTCCCCTCTGGAAGCGCTTTCACTGCAAGCTGCAGATTCCCTCCTAACAGCAAGCTTTAGGATAGGGTACTGAATTGAAACTTACTCTCGCCTAATAATGCGATTTTGGCAAAGAGAGTATCTCCCGCAGGGAAGCTGCTACCATCAAATGTTTGCCCTCATTAGACACCCCTCTGGAAGCGCTTTCACTGCAAGCTGCAGATTCCCTCCTAACAGCAAGCTTTAGGATAGGGTACTGAATTGTAACTCACTTTCGCCTAATAATGCGATTTTGGCAAAGAGAGTATCTCCCGCAGGGAAGCTGCTACCATCAAATGTTTGCCCTCATTAGACTACCCTGTGGAAGCGCTTTCACTGCAAGCTGCAGATTCCCTCCTAACAGCAAGCTTTAGGATAGGGTACTGAATTGTAACTTACTTTCGTCTAATAAAGCGATTTTGGCAAAGAGACTATCTCCCGCAGGGAAGCTGCTACCATCAAATTTTTGCCCTCATTAGACTCCCCTCTGGAAGCGCTTTCACTGCAAGCTGCAGATTCCCTCCTAACAGCAAGCTTTAGGATAGGGTACTGAATTGTAACTTACTTTCGCCTAATAATGCGATTTTGGCAAAGAGACTATCTCCCGCAGGGAAGCTGCTACCATCAAATGTTTGCCCTCATTAGACTCCCCTCTGGAAGCGCTTTCACTGCAAGCTGCAGATTCCCTCCTAACAGCAAGCTTTAGGATAGGGTACTGAATTGTATCTTACTTTCGCCTAAAAATGCGATTTTGGCAAAGAGACTATCTCCCGCAGGGAAGCTGTTACCATCAAACGTTTGCCCTCATTAGACTCCCCTCTGGAAGCGCTTTCACTGCAAGCTGCAGATTCCCTCCTAACAGCAAGCTTTAGGATAGGGTACTGAATTGTAACTTAACTGCGGCTAATAAGGCGATTTTGGCAAAGAGACTATCTCCCGCAGGGAAGCTGCTACCATCAAATGTTTGCCCTCATTACACTCCCCTCTGGAAGCGCTTTCACTGCAAGCTGCAGATTCCTTCCTAACAGCAAGCTTTAGGATAGGGTACTGAATTGTAACTTACTTTCGCCTAATAATGCGATTTTGGCAAAGAGAGTATCTCCCGCAGGGAAGCTGCTACCATCAAATGTTTGCCCTCGTTAGACTCCCCTCTGGAAGCGCTTTCACTGCAAGCTGCAGATTGCCTCCTAACAGCAAGCTTTAGGATAGGGTACTGAATTGTAACTTAACTGCGGCTCATACGGCGATTTTGGCAAAGAGAGTATATCCCGCAGGGAAGCTGCTACCATCAAATGTTTGCCCTCATTAGACTCCCCTCTGGAAGCGCTTTCACTGCAAGCTGCAGATTCCTTCCTAACAGCAAGCTTTCGGATAGGGTACTGAATTGTAACTTACTTTCGCCTAATAATGCGATTTTGGCAAAGAGATTATAACTCGCAGGGAAGCTGCTGCCACCAAATGTTTGCCCTCATTAGACTCCCCTCTGGAAGCGCTTTCACTGCAAGCTGCAGATTCCTTCCTAACAGCAAGCTTTAGGATAGGGTACTGAATTGTAACTTACTTTCGCCTAATAATGCGATTTTGGCAAAGAGAGTATCTCCCGCAGGGAAGCTGCTACCATCAAATGTTTGCCCTCGTTAGACTACCCTCTGGAAGCACTTTCACTGCAAGCTGCAGATTCCCTCCTAACAGCAAGCTTTAGGATAGGGTACTGAATTGTAACTTACTTTCGCCTAATAATGCGATTATGGCAAAGAGAGTATCTCCCGCAGGGAAGCTGCTACCATCAAATGTTTGCCCTCGTTAGACTCCCCTCTGGAAGCGTTTTCACTGCAAGCTGCAGATTCCCTCCTAACAGCAAGCTTTAGGATAGGGTACTGAATTGTAACTTACTTTCGCCTAATAATGCGATTTTGGCAAAGAGAGTATCTCCCGCAGGGAAGCTGCTGCCACCAAATGTTTGCCCTCATTAGACTCCCCTCTGGAAGCGCTTTCACTGCAAGCTGCAGATTCCCTCCTAACAGCAAGCTTTAGGATAGGGTACTGAATTGTATCTTTCTGTCGCCTAATAATGCGATTTTTGCAAAGAGACTGTCTCCCGCAGGGAAGCTGTTACCATCCAACGTTTGCCCTCATTAGACTCCCCTCTGGAAGCGTTTTCACTGCAAGCTGCAGATTCCCTCCTAACAGCAAGCTTTAGGATAGGGTACTGAATTGTAACTTAACTGCGGCTCATAAGGCGATTTTGGCAAAGAGAGTATATCCCGCAGGGAAGCTGCTACCATCAAATGTTTGCCCTCATTAGACTCCCCTCTGGAAGCGCTTTCACTGCAAGCTGCAGATTCCCTCCTAACAGCAAGCTTTAGGATAGGGTACTGAATTGAAACTTACTCTCGCCTAATAATGCGATTTTGGCAAAGAGAGTATCTCCGGCAGGGAAGCTGCTACCATCAAATGTTTGCCCTCATTAGACTCCCCTCTGGAAGCGCTTTCACTGCAAGCTGCAGATTCCCTCCTAACAGCAAGCTTTAGGATAGGGTACTGAATTGTAACTCACTTTCGCCTAATAATGCGATTTTGGCAAAGAGAGTATCTCCCGCAGGGAAGCTGCTACCATCAAATGTTTGCCCTCATTAGACTACCCTGTGGAAGCGCTTTCACTGCAAGCTGCAGATTCCCTCCTAACAGCAAGCTTTAGGATAGGGTACTGAATTGTAACTTACTTTCGTCTAATAAAGCGATTTTGGCAAAGAGAGTATCTCCCGCAGGGAAGCTGCTACCATCAAATGTTTGCCCTCATTAGACTCCCCTCTGGAAGCGCTTTCACTGCAAGCTGCAGATTCCCTCCTAACAGCAAGCTTTAGGATAGGGTACTGAATTGTAACTTACTTTCGCCTAATAATGCGATTTTGGCAAAGAGACTATCTCCCGCAGGGAAGCTGCTACCATCAAATGTTTGCCCTCATTAGACTCCCCTCTTGAAGTGCTTTCACTGCAAGCTGCAGATTCCCTCCTAACAGCAAGCTTTAGGATAGGGTACTGAATTGTATCTTACTTTCGCCTAAAAATGCGATTTTGGCAAAGAGACTATCTCCCGCAGGGAAGCTGTTACCATCAAACGTTTGCCCTCATTAGACTCCCCTCTGGAAGCGCTTTCACTGCAAGCTGCAGATTCCCTCCTAACAGCAAGCTTTAGGATAGGGTACTGAATTGTAACTTAACTGCGGCTAATAAGGCGATTTTGGCAAAGAGACTATCTCCCGCAGGGAAGCTGCTACCATCAAATGTTTGCCCTCATTACACTCCCCTCTGGAAGCGCTTTCACTGCAAGCTGCAGATTCCTTCCTAACAGCAAGCTTTAGGATAGGGTACTGAATTGTAACTTACTTTCGCCTAATAATGCGATTTTGGCAAAGAGAGTATCTCCCGCAGGGAAGCTGCTACCATCAAATGTTTGCCCTCGTTAGACTCCCCTCTGGAAGCGCTTTCACTGCAAGCTGCAGATTCCCTCCTAACAGCAAGCTTTAGGATAGGGTACTGAATTGTAACTTACTTACGCCTTATAATGCGATTATAGCAAAGAGAGTATCTCCCGCAGGGAAGCTGCTACCATCAAATGTTTGCCCTCATTAGACTCCCCTCTGGAAGCGCTTTCACTGCAAGTTGCAGATTCCCTCCTAACAGCAAGCTTTAGGATAGGGTACTGAATTGTAACTTAACTGCGGCTAATAAGGCGATTTTGGCAAAGAGACTATCTCCCGCAGGGAAGCTGCTACCATCAAATGTTTGCCCTCATTAGACTCCCCTTTGGAATTGCTTTCACTGCAAGCTGCAGATTCCTTCCTAACAGCAAGCTTTAGGATAGGGTACTGAATTGTAACTTAACTGAGGCTAATAATGCGATTTTGGCAAAGAGAGTATCTCCCGCAGGGAAGCTGCTACCATCAAATGTTTGCCCTCATTAGACTCCCCTCTGGAAGCGCTTTCACTGCAAGCTGCAGATTCCCTCCTAACAGCAAGCTTTAGGATAGGGTACTGAATTGTAACTTACTTTCGCCTAATAATGCGATTTTGGCAAAGAGACTATCTCCCGCAGGGAAGCTGCTACCATCAAATGTTTGCCCTCATTAGACTCCCCTCTGGAAGCGCTTTCACTGCAAGCTGCAGATTCCCTCCTAACAGCAAGCTTTAGGATAGGGTACTGAATTGTAACTTACTTTCGCCTAATAATGCGATTTTGGCAAAGAGACTATAACTCGCAGGGAAGCTGCTGCCACGAAATGTTTGCCCTCATTAGACTCCCCTCTGGAAGCGCTTTCACTGCAAGCTGCAGATTCCCTCCTAACAGCAAGCTTTAGGATAGGGTACTGAATTGTAACTTACTTTCGCCTAATAATGCGATTTTGGCAAAGAGAGTATCTCCCGCAGGGAAGCTGCTACCATCAAATGCTTGCCCTCATTAGACTCCCCTCTGGAAGCGCTTTCACTGCAAGCTGCAGATTCCCTCCTAACAGCAAGCTTTAGGATAGGGTACTGAATTGTAACTTACTTTCGCCTAATAATGCGATTTTGGCAAAGAGAATATCTCCCGCAGGGAAGCTGTTACCATCAAATGTTTGCCCTCATTAGACTCCCCTCTGGAAGCGCTTTCACTGCAAGCTGCAGATTCCCTCCTAACAGCAAGCTTTAGGATAGGGTACTGAATTGTAACTTACTTTCGCCTAATAATGCGATTTTGGCAAAGAGAGTATCTCCGGCAGGGAAGCTGCTACCATCAAATGTTTGCCCTCATTAGACTCCCCTCTGGAAGCGCTTTCACTGCAAGCTGCAGATTCCCTCCTAACAGCAAGCTTTAGGATAGGGTACTGAATTGTAACTTAACTGCGGCTAATAAGGCGATTATGGCAAAGAGAATATCTCCCGCAGGGAAGCTGCTACCATCAAATATTTGCCCTCATTAGACTCCCCTCTGGAAGCGCTTTCACTGCAAGCTGCAGATTCCCTCCTAACAGCAAGCTTTAGGATAGGGTACTGAATCGTAACTTACTTTCGCCTAATAATGCGATTTTGGCAAAGAGAGTATCTCCCGCAGGGAAGCTGCTACCATCAAATGTTTGCCCTCATTAGACTCCCCTCTGGAAGCGCTTTCACTGCAAGCTGCAGATTCCCTCCTAACAGCAAGCTTTAGGATAGGGTACTGAATTGTAACTTACTTTCGCCTAATAATGCGATTTTGGCAAAGAGAGTATCTCCCGCAGGGAAGCTGCTACCATCAAATGTTTGCCCTCATTAGACTCCCCTCTGGAAGCGCTTTCACTGCAAGCTGCAGATTCCCTCCTAACAGCAAGCTTTAGGATAGGGTACTGAATTGTAACTTACTTTCGCCTAATAATGCGATTTTGGCAAAGAGACTATCTCCCGCAGGGAAGCTGCTACCATCAAATGTTGGCCCTCATTAGACTCCCCTCTGGAAGCGCTTTCACTGCAAGCTGCAGATTCCCTCCTAACAGCAAGCTTTAGGATAGGGTACTGAATTGTAACTCACTTTCGCCTAATAATGCGATTTTGGCAAAGAGAGTATCTCCCGCAGGGAAGCTGCTACCATCAAATCTTTGCCCTCATTAGACTCCCCTCTGGAAGCGCTTTCACTGCAAGCTGCAGATTCCCTCCTAACAGCAAGCTTTAGGATAGGGTACTGAATTGTAACTTACTTTCGACTAATAAGGCGATTTTGGCAAAGAGACTATCTCCCGCAGGGAAGCTGCTACCATCAAATTTTTGCCCTCATTAGACTCCCCTCTGGAAGCGCTTTCACTGCAAGCTGCAGATTCCCTCCTAACAGCAAGCTTTAGGATAGGGTACTGAATTGTAACTTACTTTCGCCTAATAATGCGATTTTGTCAAAGAGAGTATCTCCCGCAGGGAAGCTGCTACCATCAAATGTTTGCCCTCATTAGACTCCCCTCTGGAAGCGCTTTCACTGCAAGCTGCAGATTCCCTCCTAACAGCAAGCTTTAGGATAGGGTACTGAATTGTAACTTACTTTCGCCTAATAATGCGATTTTGTCAAAGAGAGTATCTCCCGCAGGGAAGCTGCTACCATCAAATATTTGCCCTCATTAGACTCTCCTCTGGAAGCGCTTTCACTGCAAGCTGCAGATTCCCTCCTAACAGCAAGCTTTAGGATAGGGTACTAAATTGTAACTTACTTTCGCCTAATAATGCGATTTTGGCAAAGAGACTATCTCCCGCAGGGAAGCTGCTACCATCAAATTTTTGCCCTCATTAGACTCCCCTCTGGAAGCGCTTTCACTGCAAGCTGCAGATTCCCTCCTAACAGCAAGCTTTAGGATAGGGTACTGAATTGTAACTTAACTGCGGCTAATAAGGCGATTATGGCAAAGAGAATATCTCCCGCAGGGAAGCTGCTACCATCAAATATTTGCCCTCATTAGACTCCCCTCTGGAAGCGCTTTCACTGCAAGCTGCAGATTCCCTCCTAACAGCAAGCTTTAGGATAGGGTACTGAATTGTAACTTAACTGCGGCTAAAAAGGCGATTTTGGCAAAGAGACTATCTCCCGCAGGGAAGCTGCTACCATCAAATGTTTGCCCTCATTACACTCCCCTCTGGAAGCGCTTTCACTGCAAGCTGCAGATTCCCTCCTAACAGCAAGCTTTAGGATAGGGTACTGAATTGTAACTTACTTTCGCCTAATAATGCGATTTTGGCAAAGAGAGTATCTCCCGCAGGGAAGCTGCTACCATCAAATGTTTGCCCTCGTTAGACTCCCCTCTGGAAGCGCTTTCACTGCAAGCTGCAGATTCCCTCCTAACAGCAAGCTTTAGGATAGGGTACTGAATTGTAACTTACTTTCGCCTAATAATGCGATTTTGGCAAAGAGAGTATCTCCCGCAGGGAAGCTGCTACCATCAAATGTTTGCCCTCATTAGACTCCCCTCTGGAAGCGCTTTCACTGCAAGCTGCAGATTCCCTCCTAACAGCAAGCTTTAGGATAGGGTACTGAATTGTAACTTACTTTCGCCTAATAATGCGATTTTGGCAAAGAGAGTATCTCCCGCAGGGAAGCTGCTACCATCAAATGTTTGCCCTCGTTAGACTCCCCTCTGGAAGCGCTTTCACTGCAAGCTGCAGATTCCCTCCTAACAGCAAGCTTTAGGATAGGGTACTGAATTGTAACTTACTTTCACCTAATAATGCGATTTTGGAAAAGAGAGTATCTCCCGCAGGGAAGCTGCTACCATCAAATGTTTGCCCTCATTAGACTACCCTGTGGAAGCGCTTTCACTGCAAGCTGCAGATCCCCTCCTAACAGCAAGCTTTAGGATAGTGTACTGAATTGTAACTTACTTTCGCCTAATAATGCGATTTTGGCAAAGAGAGTATCTCCCGCAGGGAAGCTGCTACCATCAAATGTTTGCCCTCATTAGACTCCCCTCTTGAAGTGCTTTCACTGCAAGCTGCAGATTCCCTCCTAACAGCAAGCTTTAGGATAGGGTACTGAATTGTATCTTACTTTCGCCTAAAAATGCGATTTTGGCAAATAGACTATCTCCCGCAGGGAAGCTGTTACCATCAAACGTTTGCCCTCATTAGACTCCCCTCTGGAAGCGCTTTCACTGCAAGCTGCAGATTCCCTCCTAACAGCAAGCTTTAGGATAGGGTACTGAATTGTAACTTAACTGCGGCTAATAAGGCGATTTTGGCAAAGAGACTATCTCCCGCAGGGAAGCTGCTACCATCAAATGTTTGCCCTCATTAGACTCCCCTCTGGAAGCGCTTTCACTGCAAGCTGCAGATTCCTTCCTAACAGCAAGCTTTAGGATAGGGTACTGAATTGTAACTTACTTTCGCCTAATAATGCGATTTTGGCAAAGAGAGTATCTCCCGCAGGGAAGCTGCTACCATCAAATGTTTGCCCTCGTTAGACTCCCCTCTGGAAGCGCTTTCACTGCAAGATTCAGATTCCCTCCTAACAGCAAGCTTTAGGATAGGGTACTGAATTGTATCTTTCTGTCGCCTAATAATGCGATTTTTGCAAAGAGACTGTCTCCCGCAGGGAAGCTGTTACCATCAAACGTTTGCCCTCATTAGACTCCCCTCTGGAAGCGTTTTCACTGCAAGCTGCAGATTCCCTCCTAACAGCAAGCTTTAGGATAGGGTACTGAATTGTAACTTAACTGCGGCTCATAAGGCGATTTTGGCAAAGAGAGTATATCCCGCAGGGAAGCTGCTACCATCAAATGTTTGCCCTCATTAGACTCCCCTCTGGAAGCGCTTTCACTGCAAGCTGCAGATTCCTTCCTAACAGCAAGCTTTCGGATAGGGTACTGAATTGTAACTTACTTTCGCCTAATAATGCGATTTTGGCAAAGAGACTATAACTCGCAGGGAAGCTGCTGCCACCAAATGTTTGCCCTCATTAGACTCCCCTCTGGAAGCGCTTTCACTGCAAGCTGCAGATTCCTTCCTAACAGCAAGCTTTAGGATAGGGTACTGAATTGTAACTTACTTTCGCCTAATAATGCGATTTTGGCAAAGAGAGTATCTCCCGCAGGGAAGCTGCTACCATCAAATGTTTGCCCTCGTTAGACTCCCCTCTGGAAGCGCTTTCACTGCAAGCTGCAGATTCCCTCCTAACAGCAAGCTTTAGGATAGGGTACTGAATTGTAACTTACTTTCGCCTAATAATGCGATTATGGCAAATAGAGTATCTCCCGCAGGGAAGCTGCTACCATCAAATGTTTGCCCTCGTTAGACTCCCCTCTGGAAGCGTTTTCACTGCAAGCTGCAGATTCCCTCCTAACAGCAAGCTTTAGGATAGGGTACTGAATTGTAACTTAACTGCGGCTCATAAGGCGATTTTGGCAAAGAGAATATCTCCCGCAGGGAAGCTGCTACCATCAAATGTTTGCCCTCATTAGACTCCCCTCTGGAAGCGCTTTCACTGCAAGCTGCAGATTCCTTCCTAACAGCAAGCTTTAGGATAGGGTACTGAATTGTAACTTACTTTCGCCTAATAATGCGATTTTGGCAAAGAGACTATAACTCGCAGGGAAGCTGCTGCCACCAAATGTTTGCCCTCGTTAGACTCCCCTCTGGAAGCGCCTTCACTGCAAGCTGCAGATTCCTTCCTAACAGCAAGCTTTAGGATAGGGTACTGAATTGTATCTTACTTTCGCCTAATAATGCGATTTTGGCAAAGAGAGTATCTCCCGCAGGGAAGCTGCTACCATCAAATGTTTGCCCTCGTTAGACTCCCCTCTGGAAGCGCTTTCACTGCAAGCTGCAGATTCCCTCCTAACAGCAAGCTTTAGGATAGGGTACTGAATTGTAACTTACTTTCGCCTAATAATGCGATTATAGCAAAGAGAGTATCTCCCGCAGGGAAGCTGCTACCATCAAATGTTTGCCCTCATTAGACTCCCCTCTTGAAGTGCTTTCACTGCAAGCTGCAGATTCCCTCCTAACAGCAAGCTTTAGGATAGGGTACTGAATTGTATCTTACTTTCGCCTAAAAATGCGATTTTGGCAAAGAGACTATCTCCAGCAGGAAAGCTGTTACCATCAAACATTTGCCCTCATTAGACTCCCCTCTGGAAGCGCTTTCACTGCAAGCTGCAGATTCCCTCCTAACAGCAAGCTTTAGGATAGGGTACTGAATTGTAACTTAACTGCGGCTAATAAGGCGATTTTGGCAAAGAGACTATCTCCCGCAGGGAAGCTGTTACCATCAAATGTTTGCCCTCATTAGACTCCCCTCTGGAAGCGCTTTCACTGCAAGCTGCAGATTCCCTCCTAACAGCAAGCTTTAGGATAGGGTACTGAATTGTAACTTACTTTCGCCTAATAATGCGATTTTGGCAAAGAGAGTATCTCCGGCAGGGAAGCTGCTACCATCAAATGTTTGCCCTCGTTAGACTCCCCTCTGGAAGCGCTTTCACTGCAAGCTGCAGATTCCCTCCTAACAGCAAGCTTTAGGATAGGGTACTGAATTGTAACTTACTTTCGCCTGATAATGCGATTTTGGCAAAGAGACTATCTCCCGCAGGGAAGCTGCTGCCACCAAATGTTTGCCCTCATTAGACTCCCCTCTGGAAGCGCTTTCACTGCAAGCTGCAGATTCCCTCCTAACAGCAAGCTTTAGGATAGGGTACTGAATTGTATCTTTCTGTCGCCTAATAATGCGATTTTTGCAAAGAGACTGTCTCCCGCAGGGAAGCTGTTACCATCAAACGTTTGCCCTCATTAGACTCCCCTCTGGAAGCGTTTTCACTGCAAGCTGCAGATTCCCTCCTAACAGCAAGCTTTAGGATAGGGTACTGAATTGTAACTTAACTGAGGCTAATAATGCGATTTTGGCAAAGAGAGTATCTCCCGCAGGGAAGCTGCTACCATCAAATGTTTGCCCTCATTAGACTCCCCTCTGGAAGCGCTTTCACTGCAAGCTGCAGATTCCCTCCTAACAGCAAGCTTTAGGATAGGGTACTGAAATGTAACTTACTTTCGCCTAATAATGCTATTTTGGCAAAGAGAGTATCTCCCGCAGGGAAGCTGCTACCATCAAATGTTTGCCCTCATTAGACTCCCCTCTGGAAGCGCTTTCACTGCAAGCTGCAGATTCCCTCCTAACAGCAAGCTTTAGGATAGGGTACTGAATTGTAACTTACTTTCGCCTAATAATGCGATTTTGGCAAAGAGACTATAACTCGCAGGGAAGCTGCTGCCACCATATGTTTGCCCTCATTAGACTCCCCTCTGGAAGCGCTTTCACTGCAAGCTGCAGATTCCCTCCTAACCGCAACCTTTGGATAGGGTACTGAATTGTATCTTTCTGTCGCCTAATAATGCGATTTTTGCAAAGAGACTGTCTCCCGCAGGGAAGCTGTTACCATCAAACGTTTGCCCTCATTAGACTCCCCTCTGGAAGCGTTTTCACTGCAAGCTGCAGATTCCCTCCTAACAGCAAGCTTTAGGATAGGGTACTGAATTGTAACTTAACTGCGGCTCATAAGGCGATTTTGGCAAAGAGAGTATCTCCCGCAGGGAAGCTGCTACCATCAAATGTTTGCCCTCATTAGACTCCCCTCTGGAAGCGCTTTCACTGCAAGCTGCAGATTCCTTCCTAACAGCAAGCTTTAGGATAGTGTACTGAATTGTAACTTAACTGCGGCTAATAAGGCGATTTTGGCAAAGAGAATATCTCCCGCAGGGAAGCTGCTACCATAAAATGTTTGCCCTCATTAGACTCCCCTCTGGAAGCGCTTTCACTGCAAGCTGTAGATTCCCTCCTAACAGCAAGCTTTAGGATAGGGTACTGAATTGTAACTTACTTTCGCCTAGTAATGCGATTTTGCCAAAGAGAGTATCTCCCGCAGGGAAGCTGCTACCATCAAATGTTTGCCCTCATTAGACTCCCCTCTGGAAGCGCTTTCACTGCAAGCTGCAGATTCCCTCCTAACAGCAAGCTTTAGGATAGGGTACTGAATTGTAACTTAATTGCAGCTAATAAGGCGATTTTGGCAAAGAGAATATCTCCCGCAGGGAAGCTGCTACCATCAAATCTTTGCCCTCATTAGACTCCCCTCTGGAAGCGCTTTCACTGCAAGCTGTAGATTCCCTCCTAACAGCAAGCTTTAGGATAGGGTACTGAATTGTAACTTACTTTCGCCTAATAATGCGATTATAGCAAAGAGAGTATCTCCGGCAGGGAAGCTGCTACCATCAAATGTTTGCCCTCATTAGACTCCCCTCTGGAAGCGCTTTCACTGCAAGCTGCAGATTCCTTCCTAACAGCAAGCTTTAGGATAGGGTACTGAATTGTAACTTAACTGAGGCTAATAATGCGATTTTGGCAAAGAGACTATAACTTGCAGGGAAGCTGCTGCCACCATATGTTTGCCCTCATTAGACTCCCCTCTGGAAGCGCTTTCACTGCAAGCTGCAGATTCCCTCCTAACAGCAACCTTTGGATAGGGTACTGAATTGTATCTTTCTGTCGCCTAATAATGCGATTTTTGCAAAGAGACTGTCTCCCGCAGGGAAGCTGTTACCATCAAACGTTTGCCCTCATTAGACTCCCCTCTGGAAGCGCTTTCACTGCAAGCTGCAGATTCCTTCCTAACAGCAAGCTTTCGGATAGGGTACTGAATTGTAACTTACTTTCGCCTAATAATGCGATTTTGGCAAAGAGACTATAACTCGCAGGGAAGCTGCTGCCACCAAATGTTTGCCCTCATTAGACTCCCCTCTGGAAGGGCTTTCACTGCAAGCTGCAGATTCCTTCCTAACAGCAAGCTTTAGGATAGTGTACTGAATTGTAACTTACTTTCGCCTAATAATGCGATTTTGGCAAAGAGAGTATCTCCCGCAGGGAAGCTGCTACCATCAAATGTTTGGCCTCGTTAGACTCCCCTCTGGAAGTGCTTTCACTGCAAGCTGCAGAATCCCTCCTAACAGCAAGCTTTAGGATAGGGTACTGAATTTTAACTTACTTTCGCCTAATAATGCGATTATAGCAAAGAGAGTATCTCCCGCAGGGAAGCTGCTACCATCAAATGTTTGCCCTCATTAGACTCCCCTCTGGAAGCGCTTTCACTGCAAGCTGCAGATTCCCTCCTAACAGCAAGCTTTAGGATAGGGTACTGAATTGTATCTCTACTTCAGCCTAATAATGCGATTTTGGCAAAGAGAATATCTCCCGCAGGGAAGCTGCTACCATCAAATATTTGCCCTCATTAGACTCCCCTCTGGAAGCGCTTTCACTGCAAGCTGCAGATTCCCTCCTAACAGCAAGCTTTAGGATAGGGTACTGAATTGTAACTTACTTTCGCCTAGTAATGAGATTATGGCAAAGAGAGTATCTCCCACAGGGAAGCTGCTACCATCAAATGTTTGCCCTCGTTAGACTCCCCTCTGGAAGCCCTTTCACTGCAAGCTGCAGATTCCCTCCTAACAGCAAGCTTTAGGATAGGGTACTGAATTGTAACTTACTTTTGCCTAATAATACGATTTTGGCAAAGAGACTATAACTCGCAGGAAGCTGCTGCCACCAAATGTTTGCCCTCATTAGACTCCCCTCTGGAAGCGCTTTCACTGCAAGCTGCAGATTCCCTCCTAACAGCAAGCTTTAGGATAGGGTACTGAATTGTAACTTACTGTCGCTTAATAATGCGATTTTGGCAAAGAGACTGTCTCCCGCAGGGAAGCTGTTACCATCAAACGTTTGCCCTCATTAGACTCCCCTCTGGAAGCGCTTTCACTGCAAGCTGCAGATTCCCTCCTAACAGCAAGCTTTAGGATAGGGTACTGAATTGTATCTTACTTTCGCCTAATAATGCGATTTTGGCAAAGAGAATATCTCCCGCAGGGAAGCTGCTACCATCAAATGTTTGCCCTCATTAGACTCCCCTCTGGAAGCGCTTTCACTGCAAGCTGCAGATTCCCTCCTAACAGCAAGCTTTAGGATAGGGTACTGAATTGTAACTTAACTGCGGATAATAAGGCGATTTTGGCAAAGAGAATATCTCCCGCAGGGAAGCTGCTACCATAAAATGTTTGCCCTCATTAGACTCCCCTCTGGAAGCGCTTTCACTGCAAGCTGTAGATTCCCTCCTAACAGCAAGCTTTAGGATAGGGTACTGAATTGTAACTTACTTTCGCCTAGTAATGCGATTTTGCCAAAGAGAGTATCTCCCGCAGGGAAGCTGCTACCATCAAATGTTTGCCCTCATTAGACTCCCCTCTGGAAGCGCTTTCACTGCAAGCTGCAGATTCCCTCCTAACAGCAAGCTTTAGGATAGGGTACTGAATTGTAACTTAATTGCAGCTAATAAGGCGATTTTGGCAAAGAGAATATCTCCCGCAGGGAAGCTGCTACCATCAAATCTTTGCCCTCATTAGACTCCCCTCTGGAAGCGCTTTCACTGCAAGCTGTAGATTCCCTCCTAACAGCAAGCTTTAGGACAGTGTACTGAATTGTAACTTACTTTCGCCTAATAATGCGATTTTGGCAAAGAGAGTATCTCCCGCAGGGAAGCTGCTACCATCAAATGTTTGCCCTCATTAGACTCCCCTCTGGAAGCGCTTTCACTGCAAGCTGCAGATTCCCTCCTAACAGCAAGCTTTAGGATAGGGTACTGAATTGTAACTTACTTTCGCCTAATAATGCGATTTTGGCAAAGAGACTATCTCCCGCAGGGAAGCTGTTACCATCAAACGTTTGCCCTCATTAGACTCCCCTCTACAAGCGCTTTCACTGCAAGCTGCAGATTCCCTCCTAACAGCAAGCTTTACGTTAGTGTACTGAATTGTATCTTAACTGCGGCTAATAAGGCGATTTTGGCAAAGAGAGTATCTCCCGCAGGGAAGCTGCTACCATCAAATGTTTGCCCTCATTAGACTCCCCTCTGGAAGCGCTTTCACTGCAAGCTGCAGATTCCCTCCTAACAGCAAGCTTTAGGATAGGGTCCTGAATTGTAACTTACTTTCGCCTAATAATGCGATTTTGGCAAAGAGAGTATCTCCCGCAGGGAAGCTGCTACCATCAAATCTTTGCCCTCATTAGACTCCCCTCTGGAAGCGCTTTCACTGCAAGCTGCAGATTCCCTCCTAACAGCAAGCTTTAGGATAGGGTACTGAATTGTAACTTACTTTCGCCTAATAATGCGATTTTGGCAAAGAGAGTATCTCCCGCAGGGAAGCTGCTACCATCAAATGTTTGCCCTCATTAGACTCCCCTCTGGAAGCGCTTTCACTGCAAGCTGCAGATTCCCTCCTAACAGCAAGCTTTAGGATAGGGTACTGAATTGTAACTTACTTTCGCCTAATAATGCAATTGTGGCAAAGAGAGTATCTCCCGCAGGGAAGCTGCTACCATCAAATGTTTGCCCTCATTAGACTCCCCTCTGGAAGCGCTATCACTGCAAGCTGCAGATTCCCTCCTAACAGCAAGCTTTAGGACAGTGTAATGAATTGTAACTTAACTGTGGCTTATAAGGCGATTATGGGAAAGAGAGTATCTCCCGCAGGGAAGCTGCTACCATCAAATGTTTGCCCTCATTAGACTCCCCTCTGGAAGCGCTTTCACTGCAAGCTGCAGATTCCCTCCTAACAGCAAGCTTTAGGATAGGGTACTGAATTGTAACTTAACTGCGGCTCATAAGGCGATTTTGGCAAAGAGACTATCTCCCGCAGGGAAGCTGCTGCCACCAAATGTTTGCCCTCATTAGACTCCCCTCTGGAAGTGCTTTCACTGCAAGCTGCAGATGCCCTCCTAACAGCAAGCTTTAGGATAGGGTACTGAATTGTAACTTACTTTCGCCTAATAATGCGATTTTGGAAAAGAGACTATCTCCCGCAGGGAAGCTGCTACCATCAAGTGTTTGCCCTCATTAGACTCCCCTCTGGAAGCGCCTTCACTGCAAGCTGCAGATGCCCTCCTAACAGCAAGCTTTAGGATAGGGTACTGAATTGTAACTTACTTTCGCCTAATAATGCGATTTTGGCAAAGAGACTATAACTCGCAGGGAAGCTGCTGCCACCAAATGTTTGCCCTCGTTAGACTCCCCTCTGGAAGCGCCTTCACTGCAAGCTGCAGATTCCTTCCTAACAGCAAGCTTTAGGATAGGGTACTGAATTGTATCTTACTTTCGCCTAATAATGCGATTTTGGCAAAGAGAGTATCTCCCGCAGGGAAGCTGCTACCATCAAATGTTTGCCCTCGTTAGACTCCCCTCTGGAAGCGCTTTCACTGCAAGCTGCAGATTCCCTCCTAACAGCAAGCTTTAGGATAGGGTACTGAATTGTAACTTACTTTCGCCTAATAATGCGATTATAGCAAAGAGAGTATCTCCCGCAGGGAAGCTGCTACCATCAAATGTTTGCCCTCATTAGACTCCCCTCTTGAAGTGCTTTCACTGCAAGCTGCAGATTCCCTCCTAACAGCAAGCTTTAGGATAGGGTACTGAATTGTATCTTACTTTCGCCTAAAAATGCGATTTTGGCAAAGAGACTATCTCCAGCAGGAAAGCTGTTACCATCAAACATTTGCCCTCATTAGACTCCCCTCTGGAAGCGCTTTCACTGCAAGCTGCAGATTCCCTCCTAACAGCAAGCTTTAGGATAGGGTACTGAATTGTAACTTAACTGCGGCTAATAAGGCGATTTTGGCAAAGAGACTATCTCCCGCAGGGAAGATGCTACCATCAAATGTTTGCCCTCATTAGACTCCCCTCTGGAAGCGCTTTCACTGCAAGCTGCAGATTCCTTCCTAACAGCAAGCTTTAGGATAGGGTACTGAATTGTAACTTACTTTCGCCTAATAATGCGATTTTGGAAAAGAGAGTATCTCCCGCAGGGAAGCTGCTACCATCAAATGTTTGCCCTCGTTAGACTCCCCTCTGGAAGCGCTTTCACTGCAAGCTGCAGATTCCCTCCTAACAGCAAGCTTTAGGATAGGGTACTGAATTGTATCTTTCTGTCGCCTAATAATGCGATTTTTGCAAAGAGACTGTCTCCCGCAGGGAAGCTGTTACCATCAAACGTTTGCCCTCATTAGACTCCCCTCTGGAAGCGTTTTCACTGCAAGCTGCAGATTCCCTCCTAACAGCAAGCTTTAGGATAGGGTACTGAATTGTAACTTAACTGAGGCTAATAATGCGATTTTGGCAAAGAGAGTATCTCCCGCAGGGAAGCTGCTACCATCAAATGTTTGCCCTCATTAGACTCCCCTCTGGAAGCGCTTTCACTGCAAGCTGCAGATTCCCTCCTAACAGCAAGCTTTAGGATAGGGTACTGAATTGTAACTTACTTTCGCCTAATAATGCTATTTTGGCAAAGAGAGTATCTCCCGCAGGGAAGCTGCTACCATCAAATGTTTGCCCTCATTAGACTCCCCTCTGGAAGCGCTTTCACTGCAAGCTGCAGATTCCCTCCTAACAGCAAGCTTTAGGATAGGGTACTGAATTGTAACTTACTTTCGCCTAATAATGCGATTTTGGCAAAGAGACTATAACTCGCAGGGAAGCTGCTGCCACCATATGTTTGCCCTCATTAGACTCCCCTCTGGAAGCGCTTTCACTGCAAGCTGCAGATTCCCTCCTAACCGCAACCTTTGGATAGGGTACTGAATTGTATCTTTCTGTCGCCTAATAATGCGATTTTTGCAAAGAGACTGTCTCCCGCAGGGAAGCTGTTACCATCAAACGTTTGCCCTCATTAGACTCCCCTCTGGAAGCGTTTTCACTGCAAGCTGCAGATTCCCTCCTAACAGCAAGCTTTAGGATAGGGTACTGAATTGTAACTTAACTGCGGCTCATAAGGCGATTTTGGCAAAGAGAGTATCTCCCGCAGGGAAGCTGCTACCATCAAATGTTTGCCCTCATTAGACTCCCCTCTGGAAGCGCTTTCACTGCAAGCTGCAGATTCCTTCCTAACAGCAAGCTTTAGGATAGTGTACTGAATTGTAACTTAACTGCGGCTAATAAGGCGATTTTGGCAAAGAGAATATCTCCCGCAGGGAAGCTGCTACCATAAAATGTTTGCCCTCATTAGACTCCCCTCTGGAAGCGCTTTCACTGCAAGCTGTAGATTCCCTCCTAACAGCAAGCTTTAGGATAGGGTACTGAATTGTAACTTACTTTCGCCTAGTAATGCGATTTTGCCAAAGAGAGTATCTCCCGCAGGGAAGCTGCTACCATCAAATGTTTGCCCTCATTAGACTCCCCTCTGGAAGCGCTTTCACTGCAAGCTGCAGATTCCCTCCTAACAGCAAGCTTTAGGATAGGGTACTGAATTGTAACTTAATTGCAGCTAATAAGGCGATTTTGGCAAAGAGAATATCTCCCGCAGGGAAGCTGCTACCATCAAATCTTTGCCCTCATTAGACTCCCCTCTGGAAGCGCTTTCACTGCAAGCTGTAGATTCCCTCCTAACAGCAAGCTTTAGGATAGGGTACTGAATTGTATCTTTCTGTCGCCTAATAATGCGATTTTTGCAAAGAGACTGTCTCCCGCAGGGAAGCTGTTACCATCAAACGTTTGCCCTCATTAGACTCCCCTCTGGAAGCGCTTTCACTGCAAGCTGCAGATTCCTTCCTAACAGCAAGCTTTCGGATAGGGTACTGAATTGTAACTTACTTTCGCCTAATAATGCGATTTTGGCAAAGAGACTATAACTCGCAGGGAAGCTGCTGCCACCAAATGTTTGCCCTCATTAGACTCCCCTCTGGAAGGGCTTTCACTGCAAGCTGCAGATTCCTTCCTAACAGCAAGCTTTAGGATAGTGTACTGAATTGTAACTTACTTTCGCCTAATAATGCGATTTTGGCAAAGAGAGTATCTCCCGCAGGGAAGCTGCTACCATCAAATGTTTGGCCTCGTTAGACTCCCCTCTGGAAGTGCTTTCACTGCAAGCTGCAGAATCCCTCCTAACAGCAAGCTTTAGGATAGGGTACTGAATTTTAACTTACTTTCGCCTAATAATGCGATTATAGCAAAGAGAGTATCTCCCGCAGGGAAGCTGCTACCATCAAATGTTTGCCCTCATTAGACTCCCCTCTGGAAGCGCTTTCACTGCAAGCTGCAGATTCCCTCCTAACAGCAAGCTTTAGGATAGGGTACTGAATTGTATCTCTACTTCAGCCTAATAATGCGATTTTGGCAAAGAGAATATCTCCCGCAGGGAAGCTGCTACCATCAAATATTTGCCCTCATTAGACTCCCCTCTGGAAGCGCTTTCACTGCAAGCTGCAGATTCCCTCCTAACAGCAAGCTTTAGGATAGGGTACTGAATTGTAACTTACTTTCGCCTAGTAATGAGATTATGGCAAAGAGAGTATCTCCCACAGGGAAGCTGCTACCATCAAATGTTTGCCCTCGTTAGACTCCCCTCTGGAAGCCCTTTCACTGCAAGCTGCAGATTCCCTCCTAACAGCAAGCTTTAGGATAGGGTACTGAATTGTAACTTACTTTTGCCTAATAATACGATTTTGGCAAAGAGACTATAACTCGCAGGAAGCTGCTGCCACCAAATGTTTGCCCTCATTAGACTCCCCTCTGGAAGCGCTTTCACTGCAAGCTGCAGATTCCCTCCTAACAGCAAGCTTTAGGATAGGGTACTGAATTGTAACTTACTGTCGCTTAATAATGCGATTTTGGCAAAGAGACTGTCTCCCGCAGGGAAGCTGTTACCATCAAACGTTTGCCCTCATTAGACTCCCCTCTGGAAGCGCTTTCACTGCAAGCTGCAGATTCCCTCCTAACAGCAAGCTTTAGGATAGGGTACTGAATTGTATCTTACTTTCGCCTAATAATGCGATTTTGGCAAAGAGAATATCTCCCGCAGGGAAGCTGCTACCATCAAATCTTTGCCCTCATTAGACTCCCCTCTGGAAGCGCTTTCACTGCAAGCTGCAGATTCCCTCCTAACAGCAAGCTTTAGGATAGGGTACTGAATTGTAACTTAACTGCGGATAATAAGGCGATTTTGGCAAAGAGAATATCTCCCGCAGGGAAGCTGCTACCATAAAATGTTTGCCCTCATTAGACTCCCCTCTGGAAGCGCTTTCACTGCAAGCTGTAGATTCCCTCCTAACAGCAAGCTTTAGGATAGGGTACTGAATTGTAACTTACTTTCGCCTAGTAATGCGATTTTGCCAAAGAGAGTATCTCCCGCAGGGAAGCTGCTACCATCAAATGTTTGCCCTCATTAGACTCCCCTCTGGAAGCGCTTTCACTGCAAGCTGCAGATTCCCTCCTAACAGCAAGCTTTAGGATAGGGTACTGAATTGTAACTTAATTGCAGCTAATAAGGCGATTTTGGCAAAGAGAATATCTCCCGCAGGGAAGCTGCTACCATCAAATCTTTGCCCTCATTAGACTCCCCTCTGGAAGCGCTTTCACTGCAAGCTGTAGATTGCCTCCTAACAGCAAGCTTTAGGACAGTGTACTGAATTGTAACTTACTTTCGCCTAATAATGCGATTTTGGCAAAGAGAGTATCTCCCGCAGGGAAGCTGCTACCATCAAATGTTTGCCCTCATTAGACTCCCCTCTGGAAGCGCTTTCACTGCAAGCTGCAGATTCCCTCCTAACAGCAAGCTTTAGGATAGGGTACTGAATTGTAACTTACTTTCGCCTAATAATGCGATTTTGGCAAAGAGACTATCTCCCGCAGGGAAGCTGTTACCATCAAACGTTTGCCCTCATTAGACTCCCCTCTACAAGCGCTTTCACTGCAAGCTGCAGATTCCCTCCTAACAGCAAGCTTTACGTTAGTGTACTGAATTGTATCTTAACTGCGGCTAATAAGGCGATTTTGGCAAAGAGAGTATCTCCCGCAGGGAAGCTGCTACCATCAAATGTTTGCCCTCATTAGACTCCCCTCTGGAAGCGCTTTCACTGCAAGCTGCAGATTCCCTCCTAACAGCAAGCTTTAGGATAGGGTCCTGAATTGTAACTTACTTTCGCCTAATAATGCGATTTTGGCAAAGAGAGTATCTCCCGCAGGGAAGCTGCTACCATCAAATCTTTGCCCTCATTAGACTCCCCTCTGGAAGCGCTTTCACTGCAAGCTGCAGATTCCCTCCTAACAGCAAGCTTTAGGATAGGGTACTGAATTGTAACTTACTTTCGCCTAATAATGCGATTTTGGCAAAGAGAGTATCTCCCGCAGGGAAGCTGCTACCATCAAATGTTTGCCCTCATTAGACTCCCCTCTGGAAGCGCTTTCACTGCAAGCTGCAGATTCCCTCCTAACAGCAAGCTTTAGGATAGGGTACTGAATTGTAACTTACTTTCGCCTAATAATGCAATTGTGGCAAAGAGAGTATCTCCCGCAGGGAAGCTGCTACCATCAAATGTTTGCCCTCATTAGACTCCCCTCTGGAAGCGCTATCACTGCAAGCTGCAGATTCCCTCCTAACAGCAAGCTTTAGGACAGTGTAATGAATTGTAACTTAACTGTGGCTTATAAGGCGATTATGGGAAAGAGAGTATCTCCCGCAGGGAAGCTGCTACCATCAAATGTTTGCCCTCATTAGACTCCCCTCTGGAAGCGCTTTCACTGCAAGCTGCAGATTCCCTCCTAACAGCAAGCTTTAGGATAGGGTACTGAATTGTAACTTAACTGCGGCTCATAAGGCGATTTTGGCAAAGAGACTATCTCCCGCAGGGAAGCTGCTGCCACCAAATGTTTGCCCTCATTAGACTCCCCTCTGGAAGTGCTTTCACTGCAAGCTGCAGATGCCCTCCTAACAGCAAGCTTTAGGATAGGGTACTGAATTGTAACTTACTTTCGCCTAATAATGCGATTTTGGAAAAGAGACTATCTCCCGCAGGGAAGCTGCTACCATCAAGTGTTTGCCCTCATTAGACTCCCCTCTGGAAGCGCTTTCACTGCAAGCTGCAGATTCCCTCCTAACAGCAAGCTTTAGGATAGGGTACTGAATTGTATCTTACTTTCGCCTAATAATGCGATTTTGGCAAAGAGAATATCTCCCGCAGGGAAGCTGCTACCATCAAATATTTACCCTCATTAGACTCCCCTCTGGAAGCGCTTTCACTGCAAGCTGCAGATTCCCTCCTAACAGCAAGCTTTAGGATAGGGTACTGAATTGTAACTTACTTTCGCCTAATAATGCGATTTTGGCAAAGAGACTATCTCCCGCAGGGAAGCTGCTACCATCAAATCTTTGCCCTCATTAGACTCCCCTCTGGAAGCGCTTTCACTGCAAGCTGCAGATTCCCTCCTAACAGCAAGCTTTAGGATAGGGTACTGAATTGTAACTTACTTTCGCCTAATAAGACGATTTTGGCAAAGAGACTATAACTCGCAGGGAAGCTGCTGCCACCAAATGTTTGCCCTCATTAGAGTCCCCTCTGGAAGCGCTTTCACTGCAAGCTGCAGATTCCCTCCTAACAACAAGCTTTAGGATAGGGTACTGAATTGTAACTTACTTTCGCCTAATAATGCGATTTTGGCAAAGAGACTATCTCCCGCAGGGAAGCTGCTACCATCAAATGTTTGCCCTCATTAGACTCCCCTCTGGAAGCGCTTTCACTGCAAGCTGCAGATTCCTTCCTAACAGCAAGCTTTAGGATAGGGTACTGAATTGTAACTTACTTTCGCCTAATAATGCGATTTTGGCAAAGAGAGTATCTCCCGCAGGGAAGCTGCTACCATCAAATCTTTGCCCTCATAACACTCCCCTCTGGAAGCGCTTTCACTGCAAGCTGCAGATTCCCTCCTAACAGCAAGCTTTAGGATAGGGTACTGAATTGTAACTTACTTTCGCCTAATAATGCGATTTTGGAAAAGAGAATATCTCCCACAGGGAAGCTGCTACCATCAAATGTTTGCCCTCATTAGACTCCCCTCTGGAAGCGCTTTCACTGCAAGCTGCAGATTCCCTCCTAACAGCAAGCTTTAGGATAGTGTACTGAATTGTATCTTACTTTCGCCTAGTAATGCGATTTTGGCAAAGAGAGTATCTCCCGCAGGGAAGCTGTTACCATCAAATCTTTGCCCTCATTAGACTCCCCTCTGGAAGCGCTTTCACTGCAAGCTGCAGATTCCCTCCTAACAGCAAGCTTTAGGATAGGGTACTGAATTGTAACTTACTTTCGCCTAATAAGGCGATTTTGACAAAGAGACTATCTCCCGCAGGGAAGCTGCTACCATCAAATTTTTGCCCTCATTAGACTCCCCTCTGGAAGCGCTTTCACTGCAAGCTGCAGATTCCTTCCTAACAGCAAGCTTTAGGATAGGGTACTGAATTGTAACTTACTTTCGCCTAATAATGCGATTTTGGCAAAGAGAGTATCTCCCGCAGGGAAGCTGCTACCATCAAATGTTTGCCCTCATTAGACTCCCCTCTGGAAGCGCTTTCACTGCAAGCTGCAGATTCCCTCCTAACAGCAAGCTTTAGGATAGGGTACTGAATTGTAACTTACTTTCGCCTAATAATGCGATTTTGGCAAAGAGAGTATCTCCCGCAGGGAAGCTGCTACCATCAAATGTTTGCCCTCATTAGACTCCCCTCTGGAAGCGCTTTCACTGCAAGCTGCAGATTCCCTCCTAACAGCAAGCTTTAGGATAGGGTACTGAATTGTAACTTACTTTCGCCTAATGAAGCGATTTTGGCAAAGAGAATATCTCCCGCAGGGAAGCTGCTACCATCAAATGTTTGCCCTCGTTAGACTACCCTCTGGAAGCGCATTCACTTCAAGCTGCAGATTCCCTCCTAACAGCAAGCTTTAGGATAGGGTACTGAATTGTAACTTCCTTTCGCCTAATAATGCGATTTTGGCAAAGAGAGTATCTCCCGCAGGGAAGCTGCTACCATCAAATGTTTGCCCTCATTAGACTCCCCTCTGGAAGCGCTTTCACTGCAAGCTGCAGATTCCCTCCTAACAGCAAGCTTTAGGATAGGGTACTGAATTGTAACTTACTTTCGCCTAATAATGCGATTTTGGCAAAGAGACTATAACTCGCAGGGAAGCTGCTGCCACCAAATGTTTCCCCTCATTAGACTCCCCTCTGGAAGCGCTTTCACTGCAAGCTGCAGATTCCCTCCTAACAGCAAGCTTTAGGATAGGGTCCTGAATTGTAACTTACTTTCGCCTAATAATGCGATTTTGGCAAAGAGAGTATCTCCCGCAGGGAAGCTGTTACCATCAAATGTTTGCCCTCGTTAGACTACCCTCTGGAAGCGCATTCACTGCAAGCTGCAGATTCCCTCCTAACAGCAAGCTTTAGGATAGGGTACTGAATTGTAACTTACTTTCGCCTAATAATGCGATTTTGGAAAAGAGACTATCTCCCGCAGGGAAGCTGCTACCATCAAATGTTTGCCCTCATTAGACTCCCCTCTGGAAGCGCTTTCACTGCAAGCTGCAGATTCCCTCCTAACAGCAAGCTTTAGGATAGGGTACTGAATTGTATCTTACTTTCGCCTAGTAATGCGATTTTGGCAAAGAGAGTATCTCCCGCAGGGAAGCTGCTACCATCAAATCTTTGCCCTCATTAGACTCCCCTCTGGAAGCGCTTTCACTGCAAGCTGCAGATTCCCTCCTAACAGCAAGCTTTAGGATAGGGTACTGAATTGTAACTTACTTTCGCCTAATAATGCGATTTTGGCAAAGAGAGTATCTCCCGCAGGGAAGCTGCTACCATCAAATTTTTGCCCTCATTAGACTCCCCTCTGGAAGCGCTTTCACTGCAAGCTGCAGATTCCCTCCTAACAGCAAGCTTTAGGATAGGGTAATGAATTGTATCTTAACTGCGGCTAATAAGGCGATTTTGGCAAAGAGAATATCTCCCGAAGGGAAGCTGCTACCATAAAATGTTTGCCCTCATTAGACTCCCCTCTGGAAGCGCTTTCACTGCAAGCTGCAGATTCCCTCCTAACAGCAAGCTTTAGGATAGGGTACTGAATTGTAACTTACTTTCGCCTAATAATGCGATTTTGGCAAAGAGACTATAACTCGCAGGGAAGCTGCTGCCACCAAATGTTTGCCCTCATTAGAGTCCCCTCTGGAAGCGCTTTCACTGCAAGCTGCAGATTCCCTCCTAACAGCAAGCTTTAGGATAGGGTACTGAATTGTAACTTAACTGCGGATTATAAGGCGATTATGGCAAAGAGAGTATCTCCCGCAGGGAAGCTGCTACCATCAAATGTTTGCCCTCGTTAGACTACCCTCTGGAAGCGCATTCACTTCAAGCTGCAGATTCCCTCCTAACAGCAAGCTTTAGGATAGGGTACTGAATTGTAACTTACTTTCTCCTAATAATGCGATTTTGGCAAAGAGAGTATCTCCCGCAGGGAAGCTGCTACCATCAAATGTTTGCCCTCATTAGACTCCCCTCTGGAAGTGCTTTCACTGCAAGCTGCAGATTCCCTCCTAACAGCAAGCTTTAGGATAGGGTACTGAATTGTAACTTACTTTCGCCTAATAATGCGATTTTGGCAAAGAGACTATAACTCGCAGGGAAGCTGCTGCCACCAAATGTTTGCCCTCATTAGACTCCCCTCTGGAAGCGCTTTCACTGCAAGCTGCAGATTCCCTCCTAACAGCAAGCTTTAGGATAGGGTACTGAATTGTAACTTACTGTCGCCTAATAATGCGATTTTGGCAAAGATACTATAACTCGCAGGGAAGCTGCTGCCACCATATGTTTGCCCTCATTAGACTCCCCTCTGGAAGCGCTTTCACTGCAAGCTGCAGATTCCCTCCTAACAGCAACCTTTGGATAGGGTACTGAATTGTATCTTTCTGTCGCCTAATAATGCGATTTTTGCAAAGAGACTGTCTCCCGCAGGGAAGCTGTTACCATCAAACGTTTGCCCTCATTAGACTCCCCTCTGGAAGCGTTTTCACTGCAAGCTGCAGATTCCCTCCTAACAGCAAGCTTTAGGATATTGTTCTGAATTGTAACTTAACTGCGGCTCATAAGGCGATTTTGGCAAAAGAGTATCTCCCGCAGGGAAGCTGCTACCATCAAATGTTTGCCCTCATTAGACTCCCCTCTGGAAGCGCTTTCACTGCAAGCTGCAGATTCCTTCCTAACAGCAAGCTTTCGGATAGGGTACTGAATTGTAACTTACTTTCGCCTAATAATGCGATTTTGGCAAAGAGACTATAACTCGCAGGGAAGCTGCTGCCACCAAATGTTTGCCCTCATTAGACTCCCCTCTGGAAGCGCTTTCACTGCAAGCTGCAGATTCCCTCCTAACAGCAAGCTTTAGGATAGGGTACTGAATTGTAACTTACTTTCGCCTAATAATGCGATTTTGGCAAAGAGAGTATCTCCCGCAGGGAAGCTGCTACCATCAAATGTTTGCCCTCGTTAGACTCCCCACTGGAAGTGCTTTCACTGCAAGCTGCAGATTCCCTCCTAACAGCAAGCTTTAGGATAGGGTACTGAATTGTAACTTACTTTCGCCTAATAATGCGATTATAGCAAAGAGAGTATCTCCCGCAGGGAAGCTGCTACCATCAAATGTTTGCCCTCGTTAGACTCCCCTCTGGAAGTGCTTTCACTGCAAGCTGCAGATTCCCTCCTAACAGCAAGCTTTAGGATAGGGTACTGAATTGTATCTCTACTTTAGCCTAATAATGCGATTTTGGCAAAGAGAATATCTCCCACAGGGAAGCTGCTACCATCAAATTTTTGCCCTCGTTAGACTCCCCTCTGGAAGCGCTTTCACTGCAAGCTGCAGATTCCCTCCTAACAGCAAGCTTTAGGATAGGGTACTGAATTGTAACTTACTTTCGCCTAGTAATGAGATTATGGCAAAGAGACTATAACTCGCAGGAAGCTGCTGCCACCAAATGTTTGCCCTCATTAGACTCCCCTCTGGAAGCGCTTTCACTGCAAGCTGCAGATTCCCTCCTAACAGCAAGCTTTAGGATAGGGTACTGAATTGTATCTTAACTGCGGCTAATAAGGCGATTATGGCAAAGAGAATATCTCCCGCAGGGAAGCTGCTACCATAAAATGTTTGCCCTCATTAGACTCCCCTCTGGAAGCGCTTTCACTGCAAGCTGTAGATTCCCTCCTAACAGCAAGCTTTAGGATAGGGTACTGAATTGTAACTTACTTTCGCCTAATAATGCGATTTTGGCAAAGAGACTATCTCCCGCAGGGAAGCTGTTACCATCAAACGTTTGCCCTCATTAGACTCCCCTCTACAAGCGCTTTCACTGCAAGCTGCAGATTCCCTCCTAACAGCAAGCTTTACGATAGGGTACTGAATTGTATCTTAACTGCGGCTAATAAGGCGATTTTGGCAAAGAGACTATCTCCCGCAGGGAAGCTGCTACCATCAAATGTTTGCCCTCATTAGACTCCCCTCTGGAAGCGCTTTCACTGCAAGCTGCAGATTCCCTCCTAACAGCAAGCTTTAGGATAGGGTCCTGAATTGTAACTTACTTTCGCCTAATAATGCGATTTTGGCAAAGAGAGTATCTCCCGCAGGGAAGCTGCTACCATCAAATGTTTGCCCTCATTAGACTCCCCTCTGGAAGCGCTTTCACTGCAAGCTGCAGATTCCCTCCTAACAGCAAGCTTTAGGATAGGGTACTGAATTGTAACTTACTTTCGCCTAATAATGCGATTTTGGCAAAGAGAGTATCTCCCGCAGGGAAGCTGCTACCATCAAATGTTTGCCCTCATTAGACTCCCCTCTGGAAGCGCTTTCACTGCAAGCTGCAGATTCCCTCCTAACAGCAAGCTTTAGGATAGGGTACTGAATTGTAACTTACTTTCGCCTAATAATGCGATTTTTGCAAAGAGAGTATCTCCCGCAGGGAAGCTGCTACCATCAAATGTTTGCCCTCATTAGACTCCCCTCTGGAAGCGCTTTCACTGCAAGCTGCAGATTCCCTCCTAACAGCAAGCTTTAGGACAGTGTAATGAATTGTAACTTAACTGTGGCTTATAAGGCGATTATGGCAAAGAGAGTATCTCCCGCAGGGAAGCTGCTACCATCAAATGTTTGCCCTCATTAGACTCCCCTCTGGAAGCGCTTTCACTGCAAGCTGCAGATTCCCTCCTAACAGCAAGCTTTAGGATAGGGTACTGAATTGTAACTTAACTGCGGCTCATAAGGCGATTTTGGCAAAGAGACTATCTCCCGCAGGGAAGCTGCTGCCACCAACTGTTTGCCCTCATTAGACTCCCCTCTGGAAGCGCTTTCACTGCAAGCTGCAGATGCCCTCCTAACAGCAAGCTTTAGGATAGGGTACTGAATTGTAACTTACTTTCGCCTAATAATGCGATTTTGGAAAAGAGACTATCTCCCGCAGGGAAGCCGCTACCATCAAATGTTTGCCCTCATTAGACTCCCCTCTGGAAGCGCTTTCACTGCAAGCTGCAGATTCCCTCCTAACAGCAAGCTTTAGGATAGGGTACTGAATTGTATCTTACTTTCGCCTAATAATGCGATTTTGGCAAAGAGAATATCTCCCGCAGGGAAGCTGCTACCATCAAATCTTTGCCCTCATTAGACTCCCCTCTGGAAGCGCTTTCACTGCAAGCTGCAGATTC
Organism: Phaenicophaeus curvirostris; assembly: GCF_032191515.1. Taxonomy (NCBI): domain Eukaryota; kingdom Metazoa; phylum Chordata; class Aves; order Cuculiformes; family Cuculidae; genus Phaenicophaeus; species Phaenicophaeus curvirostris. The sequence goes on from NW_027206728.1 coordinate 269,652, forward strand.
CCTCCTAACAGCAAGCTTTAGGATAGGGTACTGAATTGTATCTTACTTTCGCCTAATAATGTGATTTTGGCAAAGAGACTATCACCCGCAGGGAAGCTGCTACCATCAAATGTTTGCCCTCATTAGACTCCCCTCTGGAAGCGCTTTCACTGCAAGCTGCAGATTCCCTCCTAACAGCAAGCTTTAGGATAGGGTACTGAATTGTAACTTAACTGCGGCTAATAATGCGATTTTGGCAAAGAGAGTATCTCCCGCAGGGAAGCTGCTACCATCAAATGTTTGCCCTCATTAGACTCCCCTCTGGAAGCGCTTTCACTGCAAGCTGCAGATTCCCTCCTAACAGCAAGCTTTAGGATAGGGTACTGAATTGTAACTTACTTTCGCCTAATAATGCGATTTTGGCAAAGAGACTATAACTCGCAGGGAAGCTGCTGCCACCAAATGTTTGCCCTCATTAGAGTCCCCTCTGGAAGCGCTTTCACTGCAAGCTGCAGATTCCTTCCTAACAGCAAGCTTTAGGATAGGGTACTGAATTGTAACTTACTTTCGCCTAATAATGCGATTTTGGCAAAGAGAGTATCTCCCGCAGGGAAGCTGCTACCATCAAATCTTTGCCCTCATTACACTCCCCTCTGGAAGCGCTTTCACTGCAAGCTGCAGATTCCCTCCTAACAGCAAGCTTTAGGATAGTGTACTGAATTGTATCTTACTTTCGCCTAGTAATGCGATTTTGGCAAAGAGAGTATCTCCCGCAGGGAAGCTGTTACCATCAAATCTTTGCCCTCATTAGACTCCCCTCTGGAAGCGCTTTCACTGCAAGCTGCAGATTCCCTCCTAACAGCAAGCTTTAGGATAGGGTACTGAATTGTAACTTACTTTCGCCTAATAAGGCGATTTTGGCAAAGAGACTATCTCCCGCAGGGAAGCTGCTACCATCAAATTTTTGCCCTCATTAGACTCCCCTCTGGAAGCGCTTTCACTGCAAGCTGCAGATTCCTTCCTAACAGCAAGCTTTAGGATAAGGTACTGAATTGTATCTTACTTTCGCCTAATAATGCGATTTTGGCAAAGAGAGTATCTCCCGCAGGGAAGCTGCTACCATCAAATGTTTGCCCTCATTAGACTCCCCTCTGGAAGCGCTTTCACTGCAAGCTGCAGATTCCCTCCTAACAGCAAGCTTTAGGATAGGGTACTGAATTGTAACTTACTTTCGCCTAATAATGCGATTTTGGCAAAGAGAGTATCTCCCGCAGGGAAGCTGCTACCATCAAATGTTTGCCCTCATTAGACTCCCCTCTGGAAGCGCTTTCACTGCAAGCTGCAGATTCTCTCCTAACAGCAAGCTTTAGGATAGTGTACTGAATTGTAACTTAACTGCGGATTATAAGGCGATTATGGCAAAGAGAGTATCTCCCGCAGGGAAGCTGCTACCATCAAATGTTTGCCCTCGTTAGACTACCCTCTGGAAGCGCATTCACTTCAAGCTGCAGATTCCCTCCTAACAGCAAGCTTTAGGATAGGGTACTGAATTGTAACTTACTTTCGCCTAATAATGCGATTTTGGCAAAGAGACTGTCTACCACAGGGAAGCTGTTACCATCAAACGTTTGCCCTCATTAGACGCCCCTCTGGAAGCGCTTTCACTGCAAGCTGCAGATTCCCTCCTAACAGCAAGCTTTAGGATAGGGTCCTGAATTGTAACTTACTTTCGCCTAATAATGCGATTTTGGCAAAGAGAGTATCTCCCGCAGGGAAGCTGCTACCATCAAATCTTTGCCATCATTAAACTCCCCTCTGGAAGCGCTTTCACTGCAAGCTGCAGATTCCCTCCTAACAGCAAGCTTTAGGATAGGGTCCTGAATTGTAACTTACTTTCGCCTAATAATGCGATTTTGGCAAACAGAATATCTCCCACAGGGAAGCTGTTACCATCAAATGTTTGCCCTCGTTAGACTACCCTCTGGAAGCGCATTCACTGCAAGCTGCAGATTCCCTCCTAACAGCAAGCTTTAGGATAGGGTACTGAATTGTAACTTACTTTCGCCTAATAATGCGATTTTGGAAAAGAGACTATCTCCCGCAGGGAAGCTGCTACCATCAAATGTTTGCCCTCATTAGACTCCCCTCTGGAAGGGCTTTCACTGCAAGCTGCAGATTCCCTCCTAACAGCAAGCTTTAGGATAGGGTAATGAATTGTAACTTAACTGCGGCTCATAAGGCGATTTTGGCAAAGAGACTATCTCCCGCAGGGAAGCTGCTGCCACCAAATGTTTGCCCTCATTAGACTCCCCTCTGGAAGCGCTTTCACTGCAAGCTGCAGATTCCCTCCTAACAGCAAGCTTTAGGATAGGGTACTGAATCGTAACTTACTTTCGCCTAAAATTTCGATTTCGGCAAAGAGACTATAACTCGCAGGGAAGCTGCTGCCACCATATGTTTGCCCTCATTAGACTCCCCTCTGGAAGCGCTTTCACTGCAAGCTGCAGATTCCCTCCTAACAGCAACCTTTGGATAGGGTACTGAATTGTATCTTTCTGTCGCCTAATAATGCGATTTTTGCAAAGAGACTGTCTCCCGCAGGGAAGCTGTTACCATCAAACGTTTGCCCTCATTAGACTCCCCTCTGGAAGCGTTTTCACTGCAAGCTGCAGATTCCCTCCTAACAGCAAGCTTTAGGATAGGGTACTGAATTGTAACTTAACTGCGGCTCATAAGGCGATTTTGGCAAAAGAGTATCTCCCGCAGGGAAGCTGCTACCATCAAATGTTTGCCCTCATTAGACTCCCCTCTGGAAGCGCTTTCACTGCAAGCTGCAGATTCCTTCCTAACAGCAAGCTTTCGGATAGGGTACTGAATTGTAACTTACTTTCGCCTAATAATGCGATTTTGGCAAAGAGACTATAACTCGCAGGGAAGCTGCTGCCACCAAATGTTTGCCCTCATTAGACTCCCCTCTGGAAGCGCTTTCACTGCAAGCTGCAGATTCCTTCCTAACAGCAAGCTTTAGGATAGTGTACTGAATTGTAACTTACTTTCGCCTAATAATGCGATTTTGGCAAAGAGAGTATCTCCCGCAGGGAAGCTGCTACCATCAAATGTTTGCCCTCGTTAGACTCCCCTCTGGAAGTGCTTTCACTGCAAGCTGCAGATTCCCTCCTAACAGCAAGCTTTAGGATAGGGTACTGAATTGTAACTTACTTTCGCCTAATAATGCGATTATAGCAAAGAGAGTATCTCCCGCAGGGAAGCTGCTACCATCAAATGTTTGCCCTCATTAGACTCCCCTCTGGAAGCGCTTTCACTGCAAGCTGCAGATTCCCTCCTAACAGCAAGCTTTAGGATAGGGTACTGAATTGTATCTCTACTTTAGCCTAATAATGCGATTTTGGCAAAGAGAATATCTCCCACAGGGAAGCTTCTACCATCAAATGTTTGCCCTCGTTAGACTCCCCTCTGGAAGCCCTTTCACTGCAAGCTGCAGATTCCCTCCTAACAGCAAGCTTTAGGATAGGGTACTGAATTGTAACTTACTTTCGCCTAGTAATGAGATTATGGCAAAGAGACTATAACTCGCAGGAAGCTGCTGCCACCAAATGTTTGCCCTCATTAGACTCCCCTCTGGAAGCGCTTTCACTGCAAGCTGCAGATTCCCTCCTAACAGCAAGCTTTAGGATAGGGTACTGAATTGTAACTTACTGTCGCATAATAATGCGATTTTGGCAAAGAGACTGTCTCCCGCAGGGAAGCTGTTACCATCAAACGTTTGCCCTCATTAGACTCCCCTCTGGAAGCGCTTTCACTGCAAGCTGCAGATTCCCTCCTAACAGCAAGCTTTAGGATAGGGTACTGAATTGTATCTTACTTTTGCCTAATAATGCGATTTTGGCAAAGAGAATATCTCCCGCAGGGAAGCTGCTACCATCAAACGTTTGCCCTCATTAGACTCCCCTCTACAAGCGCTTTCACTGCAAGCTGCAGATTCCCTCCTAACAGCAAGCTTTACGATAGTGTACTGAATTGTATCTTAACTGCGGCTAATAAGGCGATTTTGGCAAAGAGACTATCTCCCGCAGGGAAGCTGCTACCATCAAATGTTTGCCCTCATTAGACTCCCCTCTGGAAGCGCTTTCACTGCAAGCTGCAGATTCCCTCCTAACAGCAAGCTTTAGGATAGGGTCCTGAATTGTAACTTACTTTCGCCTAATAATGCGATTTTGGCAAAGAGAGTATCTCCCGCAGGGAAGCTGCTACCATCAAATCTTTGCCCTCATTAGACTCCCCTCTGGAAGCGCTTTCACTGCAAGCTGCAGATTCCCTCCTAACAGCAAGCTTTAGGATAGGGTACTGAATTGTAACTTACTTTCGCCTAATAATGCGATTTTGGCAAAGAGAGTATCTCCCGCAGGGAAGCTGCTACCATCAAATGTTTGCCCTCATTAGACTCCCCTCTGGAAGCGCTTTCACTGCAAGCTGCAGATTCCCTCCTAACAGCAAGCTTTAGGATAGGGTACTGAATTGTAACTTACTTTCGCCTAATAATGCGATTTTGGCAAAGAGAGTATCTCCCGCAGGGAAGCTGCTACCATCAAATGTTTGCCCTCATTAGACTCCCCTCTGGAAGCGCTTTCACTGCAAGCTGCAGATTCCCTCCTAACAGCAAGCTTTAGGACAGTGTAATGAATTGTAACTTAACTGTGGCTTATAAGGCGATTATGGCAAATAGAGTATCTCCCGCAGGGAAGCTGCTACCATCAAATGTTTGCCCTCATTAGACTCCCCTCTGGAAGCGCTTTCACTGCAAGCTGCAGATTCCCTCCTAACAGCAAGCTTTAGGATAGGGTACTGAATTGTAACTTAACTGCGGCTCATAAGGCGATTTTGGCAAAGAGACTATCTCCCGCAGGGAAGCTGCTGCCACCAAATGTTTGCCCTCATTAGACTCCCCTCTGGAAGCGCTTTCACTGCAAGCTGCAGATGCCCTCCTAACAGCAAGCTTTAGGATAGGGTACTGAATTGTAACTTACTTTCGCCTAATAATGCGATTTTGGAAAAGAGACTATCTCCCGCAGGGAAGCCGCTACCATCAAATGTTTGCCCTCATTAGACTCCCCTCTGGAAGCGCATTCACTGCAAGCTGCAGATTCCCTCCTAACAGCAAGCTTTAGGATAGGGTACTGAATTGTATCTACTTTCGCCTAATAATGTGATTTTGGCAAAGAGACTATCTCCCGCAGGGAAGCTGCTACCATCAAATGTTTGCCCTCATTAGACTCCCCTCTGGAAGCGCTTTCACTGCAAGCTGCAGATTCCCTCCTAACAGCAAGCTTTAGGATAGGGTACTGAATTGTAACTTAACTGCGGCTAATAATGCGATTTTGGCAAAGAGAATATCTCCCGCAGGGAAGCTGCTACCATCAAATGTTTGCCCTCATTAGACTCCCCTCTGGAAGCGCTTTCACTGCAAGCTGCAGATTCCCTCCTAACAGCAAGCTTTAGGATAGGGTACTGAATTGTAACTTACTTTCGCCTAATAATGCGATTTTGGCAAAGAGACTATAACTCGCAGGGAAGCTGCTGCCACCAAATGTTTGCCCTCATTAGAGTCCCCTCTGGAAGCGCTTTCACTGCAAGCTGCAGATTCCTTCCTAACAGCAAGCTTTAGGATAGGGTACTGAATTGTAACTTACTTTCGCCTAATAATGCGATTTTGGCAAATAGAGTATCTCCCGCAGGGAAGCTGCTACCATCAAATGTTTGCCCTCATTAGACTCCCCTCTGGAAGCGCTTTCACTGCAAGCTGCAGATTCCCTCCTAACAGCAAGCTTTAGGATAGGGTACTGAATTGTAACTTACTTTCGCCTAATAATGCGATTTTGGCAAAGAGAGTATCTCCCGCAGGGAAGCTGCTACCATCAAATGTTTGCCCTCATTAGACTCCCCTCTGGAAGCGCTTTCACTGCAAGCTGCAGATTCTCTCCTAACAGCAAGCTTTAGGATAGTGTACTGAATTGTAACTTAACTGCGGCTTATAAGGCGATTAGGGCAAAGAGAGTATCTCCCGCAGGGAAGCTGCTACCATCAAATGTTTGCCCTCGTTAGACTACCCTCTGGAAGCGCATTCACTTCAAGCTGCAGATTCCCTCCTAACAGCAAGCTTTAGGATAGGGTACTGAATTGTAACTTACTTTCGCCTAATAATGCGATTTTGGCAAAGAGAGTATCTCCCGCAGGGAAGCTGCTACCATCAAATGTTTGCCCTCATTAGACTCCCCTCTACAAGCGCTTTCACTGCAAGCTGCAGATTCCCTCCTAACAGCAAGCTTTAGGATAGGGTACTGAATTGTAACTTACTTTCGCCTAATAATGCGATTATGGCAAAGAGACTATAACTCGCAGGGAAGCTGCTGCCACCAAATGTTTCCCCTCATTAGACTCCCCTCTGGAAGCGCTTTCACTGCAAGCTGCAGATTCCCTCCTAACAGAAAGCTTTAGGATAGGGTCCTGAATTGTAACTTACTTTCGCCTAATAATGCGATTTTGGCAAAGAGAGTATCTCCCGCAGGGAAGCTGCTACCATCAAATCTTTGCCCTCATTAAACTCCCCTCTGGAAGCGCTTTCACTGCAAGCTGCAGATTCCCTCCTAACAGCAAGCTTTAGGATAGGGTCCTGAATTGTAACTTACTTTCGCCTAATAATGCGATTTTGGCAAACAGAATATCTCCCACAGGGAAGCTGTTACCATCAAATGTTTGCCCTCGTTAGACTACCCTCTGGAAGCGCATTCACTGCAAGCTGCAGATTCCCTCCTAACAGCAAGCTTTAGGATAGGGTACTGAATTGTAACTTACTTTCGCCTAATAATGCGATTTTAGAAAAGAGACTATCTCCCGCAGGGAAGCTGCTACCATCAAATGTTTGCCCTCATTAGACTCCCCTCTAGAAGCGCTTTCACTGCAAGCTGCAGATTCCCTCCTAACAGCAAGCTTTAGGATAGGGTAATGAATTGTAACTTAACTGCGGCTAATAAGGCGATTTTGGCAAAGAGAATATCTCCCGAAGGGAAGCTGCTACCATCAAATGTTTGCCCTCATTAGACTCCCCTCTGGAAGCGCTTTAACTGCAAGCTGCAGATTCCCTCCTAACAGAAAGCTTTAGGATAGGGTACTGAATTGTAACTTACTTTCGCCTAATAATGCGATTTTGGCAAAGAGACTATAACTCGCAGGGAAGCTGCTGCCACCAAATGTTTGCCCTCATTAGAGTCCCCTCTGGAAGCGCTTTCACTGCAAGCTGCAGATTCCCTCCTAACAGCAAGCTTTAGGATAGGGTACTGAATTGTAACTTACTTTCGCCTAATAATGCGATTTTGGCAAAGAGAGTATCTCCCGCAGGGAAGCTGCTACCATCAAATGTTTGCCCTCGTTAGACTACCCTCTGGAAGCGCATTCACTTCAAGCTGCAGATTCCCTCCTAACAGCAAGCTTTAGGATAGGGTACTGAATTGTAACTTACTTTCTCCTAATAATGCGATTTTTGCAAAGAGAGTATCTCCCGCAGGGAAGCTGCTACCATCAAATGTTTGCCATCATTAGACTCCCCTCTGGAAGTGCTTTCACTGCAAGCTGCAGATTCCCTCCTAACAGCAAGCTTTAGGATAGGGTCCTGAATTGTAACTTACTTTCGCCTAATAATGCGATTTTGGCAAACAGAGTATCTCCCGCAGGGAAGCTGTTACCATCGAATGTTTGCCCTCGTTAGATTACCCTCTGGAAGCGCATTCACTTCAAGCTGCAGATTCCCTCCTAACAGCAAGCTTTAGGAGAGGGTACTGAATTGTAACTTACTTTCGCCTAATAATGAGATTTTGGCAAAGAGATTATCTCCCACAGGGAAGCTGCTACCATCAAATGTTTGCCCTCATTAGACTCCCCTCTGGAAGCGCTTTCACTGCAAGCTGCAGATTCCTTCCTAACAGCAAGCTTTCGGAGAGGGTACTGAATTGTAACTTACTTTCGCCTAATAATGCGATTTTGGCAAAGAGAGTATCTCCCGCAGGGAAGCTCCTACCATCAAATGTTTGCCCTCATTAGACTCCCCTCTGGAAGCGCTTTCACTGCAAGCTGCAGATTCCCTCCTAACAGCAAGCTTTAGGATAGTGTACTGAATTGTAACTTACTTTCGCCTAATAATGCGATTTTGGCAAAGAGAGTATCTCCCGCAGGGAAGCTGCTACCATCAAATGTTTGCCCTCATTAGACTCCCCTCTGGAAGCGCTTTCACTGCAAGCTGCAGATTCCCTCCTAACAGCAAGCTTTAGGATAGGGTACTGAATTGTAACTTACTTTCGCCTAATAATGCTATTTTGGAAAAGAGACTATCTCCCGCAGGGAAGCTGTTACCATCAAATGTTTGCCCTCGTTAGACTACCCTCTGGAAGCGCATTCACTTCAAGCTGCAGATTCCCTCCTAACAGCAAGCTTTAGGAGAGGGTACTGAATTGTAACTTAACTGCGGCTAATAAGGCGATTATGGCAAAGAGAATATCTCACGCAGGGAAGCTGCTACCATCAAATATTTGCCCTCGTTAGACTCCCCTCTGGAAGCGCTTTCACTGCAAGCTTCAGATTCCCTCCTAACAGCAAGCTTTAGGATAGGGTACTGAATTGTAACTTACTTTCGCCTAATAATGCGATTTTGGCAAAGAGAGTATCTCCCGCAGGGAAGCTGCTAACATCAAATCTTTGCCCTCATTACACTCCCCTCTGGAAGCGCTTTCACTGCAAGCTGCAGATTCCCTCCTAACAGCAAGCTTTAGGATAGGGTACTGAATTGTAACTTACTTTCGCCTAATAATGCGATTTTAGAAAAGAGACTACTCCCGCAGGGAAGCTGCTACCATCAAATGTTTGCCCTCATTAGACTCCCCTCTAGAAGCGCTTTCACTGCAAGCTGCAGATTCCCTCCTAACAGCAAGCTTTAGGATAGGGTAATGAATTGTAACTTAACTGCGGCTAATAAGGCGATTTTGGCAAAGAGAATATCTCCCGAAGGGAAGCTGCTACCATCAAATGTTTGCCCTCATTAGACTCCCCTCTGGAAGCGCTTTAACTGCAAGCTGCAGATTCCCTCCTAACAGAAAGCTTTAGGATAGGGTACTGAATTGTAACTTACTTTCGCCTAATAATGCGATTTTGGCAAAGAGACTATAACTCGCAGGGAAGCTGCTGCCACCAAATGTTTGCCCTCATTAGAGTCCCCTCTGGAAGCGCTTTCACTGCAAGCTGCAGATTCCCTCCTAACAGCAAGCTTTAGGATAGGGTACTGAATTGTAACTTACTTTCGCCTAATAATGCGATTTTGGCAAAGAGAGTATCTCCCGCAGGGAAGCTGCTACCATCAAATGTTTGCCCTCGTTAGACTACCCTCTGGAAGCGCATTCACTTCAAGCTGCAGATTCCCTCCTAACAGCAAGCTTTAGGATAGGGTACTGAATTGTAACTTACTTTCTCCTAATAATGCGATTTTTGCAAAGAGAGTATCTCCCGCAGGGAAGCTGCTACCATCAAATGTTTGCCATCATTAGACTCCCCTCTGGAAGTGCTTTCACTGCAAGCTGCATATTCCCTCCTAACAGCAAGCTTTAGGATAGGGTCCTGAATTGTAACTTACTTTCGCCTAATAATGCGATTTTGGCAAACAGAGTATCTCCCGCAGGGAAGCTGTTACCATCGAATGTTTGCCCTCGTTAGATTACCCTCTGGAAGCGCATTCACTTCAAGCTGCAGATTCCCTCCTAACAGCAAGCTTTAGGAGAGGGTACTGAATTGTAACTTACTTTCGCCTAATAATGAGATTTTGGCAAAGAGATTATCTCCCACAGGGAAGCTGCTACCATCAAATGTTTGCCCTCATTAGACTCCCCTCTGGAAGCGCTTTCACTGCAAGCTGCAGATTCCTTCCTAACAGCAAGCTTTCGGAGAGGGTACTGAATTGTAACTTACTTTCGCCTAATAATGCGATTTTGGCAAAGAGAGTATCTCCCGCAGGGAAGCTCCTACCATCAAATGTTTGCCCTCATTAGACTCCCCTCTGGAAGCGCTTTCACTGCAAGCTGCAGATTCCCTCCTAACAGCAAGCTTTAGGATAGTGTACTGAATTGTAACTTACTTTCGCCTAATAATGCGATTTTGGCAAAGAGAGTATCTCCCGCAGGGAAGCTGCTACCATCAAATGTTTGCCCTCATTAGACTCCCCTCTGGAAGCGCTTTCACTGCAAGCTGCAGATTCCCTCCTAACAGCAAGCTTTAGGATAGGGTACTGAATTGTAACTTACTTTCGCCTAATAATGCTATTTTGGAAAAGAGACTATCTCCCGCAGGGAAGCTGTTACCATCAAATGTTTGCCCTCGTTAGACTACCCTCTGGAAGCGCATTCACTTCAAGCTGCAGATTCCCTCCTAACAGCAAGCTTTAGGAGAGGGTACTGAATTGTAACTTAACTGCGGCTAATAAGGCGATTATGGCAAAGAGAATATCTCACGCAGGGAAGCTGCTACCATCAAATATTTGCCCTCGTTAGACTCCCCTCTGGAAGCGCTTTCACTGCAAGCTTCAGATTCCCTCCTAACAGCAAGCTTTAGGATAGGGTACTAAATTGTAACTTACTTTCGCCTAATAATGCGATTATGGCAAAGAGAGTATCTCCCGCAGGGAAGCTGTTACCATCAAATGTTTGCCCTCGTTAGACTACCCTCTGGAAGCGCATTAACTTCAAGCTGCAGATTCCTTCCAAATAGCAAGCTTTAGGAAAGGGTACTGAATTGTAACTTACTTTCGCCTAATAATGCGATTTTGGAAAAGAGACTATCTCCCGCAGGGAAGCTGCTTCCATCAAATGTTTGCCCTCATTAGACTCCCCTCTGGAAGCGCTTTCACTGCAAGCTGCAGATTCCCTCCTAACAGCAAGCTTTAGGATAGGGTACTGAATTGTAACTTACTTTCGCCTAATAATGCGATTTTGGCAAAGAGAGTATCTCCGGCAGGGAAGCTGCTACCATCAAATGTTTGCCCTCATTACACTCCCCTCTGGAAGCGCTTTCACTGCAAGCTTCAGATTCCCTCCTAACAGCAAGCTTTAGGATAAGGTACTGAATTGTAACTTAACAGCGGCTAATAAGGAGAATTTGGCAAAGAGAGTATCTCCCGCAGGGAAGCTGTTACCATCAAATGTTTGCCCTCGTTAGACTACCCTCTGGAAGCGCATTCACTTCAAGCTGCAGATTCCCTCCTAACAGCAAGCTTTAGGATAGGGTACTGAATTCTAACTTAACTGCGGCTTATAAGGCGATTTTGGCAATGAGAATATCTCCCGCAGGGAAGCTGCTACCATCAAATGTTTGCCCTCGTTAGACTATCCTCTGGAAGCGCTTTCACTGCAAGCTGCAGATTCCCTCCTAACAGCAAGCTTTAGGATAGGGTACTGAATTGTAACTTACTTTCGCCAATAATGCGATTTTGGCAAAGAGAATATCTCCCGCAGGGAAGCTGCTACCATCAAGTGTTTGCCCTCATTAGACTACCCTGTGGAAGCGCTTTCACTGCAAGCTGCAGATTCCCTCCTAACAGCAAGCTTTAGGATAAGGTCCTGAATTGTAACTTACTTTCGCCTAATAATGCGATTTTGACAAAGAGAATATCTCCCGCAGGGAAGCTGCTACCATCAAATGTTTGCCCTCGTTAGACTCCCCTCTGGAAGCGCTTTCACTGCAAGCTGCAGATTCCCTCCTAACAGCAAGCTTTAGGATAGGGTCCTGAATTGTAACTTACTTTCGCCTAATAATGCGATTTTGGCAAAGAGAGTATCTCCCGCAGGGAAGCTGTTACCATCAAATGTTTGCCCTCATTAGACTCCCCTCTGGAAGCGCTTTCACTGCAAGCTGCAGATTCCCTCCTAACAGCAAGCTTTAGGATAGGGTACTGAATTGTAAGTTAACTGCGGCTAATCAGGAGATTATGGCAAAGAGAATATCTCCCGCAGGGAAGATGCTACCATCAAATGTTTGCCCTCGTTAGACTACCCTGTGGAAGCCCTTTCACTGCAAGCTGCAGATTCCCTCCTAACAGCAAGCTTTAGGATAGGGTCCTGAATTGTAACTTACTTTCGCCTAATAATGCGATTTTGGCAAAGAGAGTATCTCCCGCAGGGAAGCTGCTACCATCAAATGTTTGCCCTCATTAGACTCCCCTCTGGAAGCGCTTTCACTGCAAGCTGCAGATTCCCTCCTAACAGCAAGCTTTAGGATAGGGTCCTGAATTGTAACTTACTTTCGCCTAATAATGCGATTTTGGCAAAGAGACTATCTCCCGCAGGGAAGCTGCTACCATCAAATGTTTGCCCTCATTAGACTCCCCTCTGGAAGCGCTTTCTCTGCAAGCTGCAGATTCCCTCCTAACAGCAAGCTTTAGGATAAGGTACTGAATTGTAACTTACTTTCGCATAATAATGCGATTTTGGCAAAGAGAGTATCTCCCGCAGGGAAGCTGTTACCATCAAATGTTTGCCCTCGTTAGACTACCCTCTGGAAGCGCATTCACTTCAAGCTGCAGATTCCCTCCTAACAGCAAGCTTTAGGATAGGGTACTGAATTGTAACTTACTTTCGCCTAATAATGCGATTTTGGCAAAGAGAGTATCTCCCGCAGGGAAGCTGCTACCATCAAATGTTTGCCCTCGTTAGACTCCCCTCTGGAAGCGCTTTCACTGCAAGCTGCAGATTCCCTCCTAACAGCAAGCTTTAGGATAGGGTACTGAATTGTAACTTACTTTCGCCTGATAATGCGATTTTGGCAAAGAGACTATCTCCCGCAGGGAAGCTGTTACCATCAAATGTTTGCCCTCGTTAGACTACCCTCTGGAAGCGCATTCACTTCAAGCTGCAGATTCCTTCCTAACAGCAAGCTTTAGGATAGGGTACTGAATTGTAACTTACTTTCGCCTAATAATGCGATTTTGGCAAAGAGAGTATCTCCCGCAGGGAAGCTGCTACCATCAAATGTTTGCCCTCATTAGACTCCCCTCTGGAAGCGCTTTCACTGCAAGCTGCAGATTCCCTCCTAACAGCAAGCTTTAGGATAGGGTACTGAATTGTAACTTACTTTCGCCTAATAATGCGATTTTGGCAAAAAGAGTATCTCCCGCAGGGAAGCTGCTACCATCAAATGTTTGCCCTCATTAGACTCCCCTCTGGAAGCGCTTTCACTGCAAGCTGCAGATTCCCTCCTAACAGCAAGCTGTAGGACAGTGTACTGAATTGTAACTTAATTGCGGCTAATAAGGAGATTTTGGCAAAGAGAATATCTCCCGCGGGGAAGCTGCTACCATCAAATGCTTGCCCTCATTAGACTCCCCTCTGGAAGCGCTTTCACTGCAAGCTGCAGATTCACTCCTAACAGCAATCTTTAGGAAGGGTACTGAATTGTAACGTACTTTCGCCTAATAATGCGATTTTACCAAAGAGACTTTCTCCCGCAGGGAAGCTGCTACCATCAAATCTTCGCCCTCATTAGACTCCCCTCTGGAAGCGCTTTCACTGCAAGCTGCAGATTCCCTCCTAACAGCAAGCTTTAGGATAGGGTACTGAATTGTACCTTACTTTCGCCAAATAATGCGATTTTGGCAAAGAGACTATCTCCCGCAGGGAAGCTGCTACCATCAAATCTTCGCCCTCATTAGACTCCCCTCTGGAAGCGCTTTCACTGCAAGCTGCAGATTCCCTCCTAACAGCAAGCTTTAGGATAGGGTCCTGAATTGTAACTTACTTTCGCCTAATAATGCGATTTTGGCAAAGAGAATATCTCCGGCAGGGAAGCTGCTACCATCAAATGTTTGCCCTCATTAGACTCCCCTCTGGAAGCGCTTTCACTGCAAGCTGCAGATTCCCTCCTAACAGCAAGCTTTAGGATAGGGTACTGAATTGTAAGTTAACTGCGGCTAATCAGGAGATTATGGCAAAGAGAATATCTCCCGCAGGGAAGATGCTACCATCAAATGTTTGCCCTCGTTAGACTACCCTGTGGAAGCCCTTTCACTGCAAGCTGCAGATTCCCTCCTAACAGCAAGCTTTAGGATAGGGTCCTGAATTGTAACTTACTTTCGCCTAATAATGCGATTTTGGCAAAGAGAGTATCTCCCGCAGGGAAGCTGCTACCATCAAATGTTTGCCCTCATTAGACTCCCCTCTGGAAGCGCTTTCACTGCAAGCTGCAGATTCCCTCCTAACAGCAAGCTTTAGGATAGGGTCCTGAATTGTAACTTACTTTCGCCTAATAATGCGATTTTGGCAAAGAGACTATCTCCCGCAGGGAAGCTGCTACCATCAAATGTTTGCCCTCATTAGACTCCCCTCTGGAAGCGCTTTCTCTGCAAGCTGCAGATTCCCTCCTAACAGCAAGCTTTAGGATAAGGTACTGAATTGTAACTTACTTTCGCATAATAATGCGATTTAGGCAAAGAGAGTATCTCCCGCAGGGAAGCTGTTACCATCAAATGTTTGCCCTCGTTAGACTACCCTCTGGAAGCGCATTCACTTCAAGCTGCAGATTCCCTCCTAACAGCAAGCTTTAGGATAGGGTACTGAATTGTAACTTACTTTCGCCTAATAATGCGATTTTGGCAAAGAGAGTATCTCCCGCAGGGAAGCTGCTACCATCAAATGTTTGCCCTCGTTAGACTCCCCTCTGGAAGCGCTTTCACTGCAAGCTTCAGATTCCCTCCTAACAGCAAGCTTTAGGATAAGGTACTGAATTGTAACTTAACTGCGGCTAATAAGGAGAATTTGGCAAAGAGAGTATCTCCCGCAGGGAAGCTGTTACCATCAAATGTTTGCCCTCGTTAGACTACCCTCTGGAAGCGCATTCACTTCAAGCTGCAGATTCCCTCCTAACAGCAAGCTTTAGGATAGGGTACTGAATTCTAACTTAACTGCGGCTTATAAGGCGATTTTGGCAATGAGAATATCTCCCGCAGGGAAGCTGCTACCATCAAATGTTTGCCCTCGTTAGACTATCCTCTGGAAGCGCTTTCACTGCAAGCTGCAGATTCCCTCCTAACAGCAAGCTTTAGGATAGGGTACTGAATTGTAACTTACTTTCGCCAATAATGCGATTTTGGCAAAGAGAATATCTCCCGCAGGGAAGCTGCTACCATCAAGTGTTTGCCCTCATTAGACTACCCTGTGGAAGCGCTTTCACTGCAAGCTGCAGATTCCCTCCTAACAGCAAGCTTTAGGATAAGGTCCTGAATTGTAACTTACTTTCGCCTAATAATGCGATTTTGACAAAGAGAATATCTCCCGCAGGGAAGCTGCTACCATCAAATGTTTGCCCTCGTTAGACTCCCCTCTGGAAGCGCTTTCACTGCAAGCTGCAGATTCCCTCCTAACAGCAAGCTTTAGGATAGGGTCCTGAATTGTAACTTACTTTCGCCTAATAATGCGATTTTGGCAAAGAGAGTATCTCCCGCAGGGAAGCTGTTACCATCAAATGTTTGCCCTCATTAGACTCCCCTCTGGAAGCGCTTTCACTGCAAGCTGCAGATTCCCTCCTAACAGCAAGCTTTAGGATAGGGTACTGAATTGTAAGTTAACTGCGGCTAATCAGGAGATTATGGCAAAGAGAATATCTCCCGCAGGGAAGATGCTACCATCAAATGTTTGCCCTCGTTAGACTACCCTGTGGAAGCCCTTTCACTGCAAGCTGCAGATTCCCTCCTAACAGCAAGCTTTAGGATAGGGTCCTGAATTGTAACTTACTTTCGCCTAATAATGCGATTTTGGCAAAGAGACTATCTCCCGCAGGGAAGCTGCTACCATCAAATGTTTGCCCTCATTAGACTCCCCTCTGGAAGCGCTTTCTCTGCAAGCTGCAGATTCCCTCCTAACAGCAAGCTTTAGGATAAGGTACTGAATTGTAACTTACTTTCGCATAATAATGCGATTTTGGCAAAGAGAGTATCTCCCGCAGGGAAGCTGTTACCATCAAATGTTTGCCCTCGTTAGACTACCCTCTGGAAGCGCATTCACTTCAAGCTGCAGATTCCCTCCTAACAGCAAGCTTTAGGATAGGGTACTGAATTGTAACTTACTTTCGCCTAATAATGCGATTTTGGCAAAGAGAGTATCTCCCGCAGGGAAGCTGCTACCATCAAATGTTTGCCCTCGTTAGACTCCCCTCTGGAAGCGCTTTCACTGCAAGCTGCAGATTCCCTCCTAACAGCAAGCTTTAGGATAGGGTACTGAATTGTAACTTACTTTCGCCTGATAATGCGATTTTGGCAAAGAGACTATCTCCCGCAGGGAAGCTGTTACCATCAAATGTTTGCCCTCGTTAGACTACCCTCTGGAAGCGCATTCACTTCAAGCTGCAGATTCCTTCCTAACAGCAAGCTTTAGGATAGGGTACTGAATTGTAACTTACTTTCGCCTAATAATGCGATTTTGGCAAAGAGAGTATCTCCCGCAGGGAAGCTGCTACCATCAAATGTTTGCCCTCATTAGACTCCCCTCTGGAAGCGCTTTCACTGCAAGCTGCAGATTCCCTCCTAACAGCAAGCTTTAGGATAGGGTACTGAATTGTAACTTACTTTCGCCTAATAATGCGATTTTGGCAAAAAGAGTATCTCCCGCAGGGAAGCTGCTACCATCAAATGTTTGCCCTCATTAGACTCCCCTCTGGAAGCGCTTTCACTGCAAGCTGCAGATTCCCTCCTAACAGCAAGCTGTAGGACAGTGTACTGAATTGTAACTTAATTGCGGCTAATAAGGAGATTTTGGCAAAGAGAATATCTCCCGCGGGGAAGCTGCTACCATCAAATGCTTGCCCTCATTAGACTCCCCTCTGGAAGCGCTTTCACTGCAAGCTGCAGATTCACTCCTAACAGCAATCTTTAGGAAGGGTACTGAATTGTAACGTACTTTCGCCTAATAATGCGATTTTACCAAAGAGACTTTCTCCCGCAGGGAAGCTGCTACCATCAAATCTTCGCCCTCATTAGACTCCCCTCTGGAAGCGCTTTCACTGCAAGCTGCAGATTCCCTCCTAACAGCAAGCTTTAGGATAGGGTACTGAATTGTACCTTACTTTCGCCAAATAATGCGATTTTGGCAAAGAGACTATCTCCCGCAGGGAAGCTGCTACCATCAAATCTTCGCCCTCATTAGACTCCCCTCTGGAAGCGCTTTCACTGCAAGCTGCAGATTCCCTCCTAACAGCAAGCTTTAGGATAGGGTCCTGAATTGTAACTTACTTTCGCCTAATAATGCGATTTTGGCAAAGAGAATATCTCCGGCAGGGAAGCTGCTACCATCAAATGTTTGCCCTCATTAGACTCCCCTCTGGAAGCGCTTTCACTGCAAGCTGCAGATTCCCTCCTAACAGCAAGCTTTAGGATAGGGTACTGAATTGTAAGTTAACTGCGGCTAATCAGGAGATTATGGCAAAGAGAATATCTCCCGCAGGGAAGATGCTACCATCAAATGTTTGCCCTCGTTAGACTACCCTGTGGAAGCCCTTTCACTGCAAGCTGCAGATTCCCTCCTAACAGCAAGCTTTAGGATAGGGTCCTGAATTGTAACTTACTTTCGCCTAATAATGCGATTTTGGCAAAGAGAGTATCTCCCGCAGGGAAGCTGCTACCATCAAATGTTTGCCCTCCTTAGACTCCCCTCTGGAAGCGCTTTCACTGCAAGCTGCAGATTCCCTCCTAACAGCAAGCTTTAGGATAGGGTCCTGAATTGTAACTTACTTTCGCCTAATAATGCGATTTTGGCAAAGAGACTATCTCCCGCAGGGAAGCTGCTACCATCAAATGTTTGCCCTCATTAGACTCCCCTCTGGAAGCGCTTTCTCTGCAAGCTGCAGATTCCCTCCTAACAGCAAGCTTTAGGATAAGGTACTGAATTGTAACTTACTTTCGCATAATAATGCGATTTTGGCAAAGAGAGTATCTCCCGCAGGGAAGCTGTTACCATCAAATGTTTGCCCTCGTTAGACTACCCTCTGGAAGCGCATTCACTTCAAGCTGCAGATTCCCTCCTAACAGCAAGCTTTAGGATAGGGTACTGAATTGTAACTTACTTTCGCCTAATAATGCGATTTTGGCAAAGAGAGTATCTCCCGCAGGGAAGCTGCTACCATCAAATGTTTGCCCTCGTTAGACTCCCCTCTGGAAGCGCTTTCACTGCAAGCTGCAGATTCCCTCCTAACAGCAAGCTTTAGGATAGGGTACTGAATTGTAACTTACTTTCGCCTGATAATGCGATTTTGGCAAAGAGACTATCTCCCGCAGGGAAGCTGTTACCATCAAATGTTTGCCCTCGTTAGACTACCCTCTGGAAGCGCATTCACTTCAAGCTGCAGATTCCTTCCTAACAGCAAGCTTTAGGATAGGGTACTGAATTGTAACTTACTTTCGCCTAATAATGCGATTTTGGCAAAGAGAGTATCTCCCGCAGGGAAGCTGCTACCATCAAATGTTTGCCCTCATTAGACTCCCCTCTGGAAGCGCTTTCACTGCAAGCTGCAGATTCCCTCCTAACAGCAAGCTTTAGGATAGGGTACTGAATTGTAACTTACTTTCGCCTAATAATGCGATTTTGGCAAAAAGAGTATCTCCCGCAGGGAAGCTGCTACCATCAAATGTTTGCCCTCATTAGACTCCCCTCTGGAAGCGCTTTCACTGCAAGCTGCAGATTCCCTCCTAACAGCAAGCTGTAGGACAGTGTACTGAATTGTAACTTAATTGCGGCTAATAAGGAGATTTTGGCAAAGAGAATATCTCCCGCGGGGAAGCTGCTACCATCAAATGCTTGCCCTCATTAGACTCCCCTCTGGAAGCGCTTTCACTGCAAGCTGCAGATTCACTCCTAACAGCAAGCTTTAGGATAGGGTACTGAATTGTACCTTACTTTCGCCAAATAATGCGATTTTGGCAAAGAGACTATCTCCCGCAGGGAAGCTGCTACCATCAAATCTTCGCCCTCATTAGACTCCCCTCTGGAAGCGCTTTCACTGCAAGCTGCAGATTCCCTCCTAACAGCAAGCTTTAGGATAGGGTCCTGAATTGTAACTTACTTTCGCCTAATAATGCGATTTTGGCAAAGAGAATATCTCCGGCAGGGAATCTGCTACCATCAAATGTTTGCCCTCATTAGACTCCCCTCTGGAAGCGCTTTCACTGCAAGCTGCAGATTCCGTCCTAACAGCAAGCTTTAGGATAGGGTACTGAATTGTAACTTAACTGCGGCTAATAAGGAGAATTTGGCAAAGAGAGTATCTCCCGCAGGGAAGCTGCTACCATCAAATGTTTGCCCTCATTAGACTTCCCTCTGGAAGCGCTTTCACTGCAAGCTGCAGATTCCCTCCTAACAGCAAGCTTTAGGATAGGGTACTGAATCGTAACTTACTTTCGCCTAATAATGCGATTTTGGCAAAGAGAGTATCTCCCGCAGGGAAGCTGCTACCATCAAATGCTTGCCCTCATTAGACTCCCCTCTGGAAGCGCTTTCACTGCAAGCTGCAGATTCCCTCCTAACAGCAAGCTTTAGGATAGGGTACTGAATTGTAACTTAACTGCGGCTAATAAGGCGATTTTGGCAAAGAGAGTATCTCCCGCAGGGAAGCTGCTACCATCAAATGTTTGCCCTCGTTAGACTCCCCTCTGGAAGCGCTTTCACTGCAAGCTGCAGATTCCCTCCTAACAGCAAGCTTTAGGATAGGGTACTGAATTGTAACTTACTTTCGCCTAATAATGCGATTATGGCAAAAAGAGTATCTCCCGCAGGGAAGCTGCTACCATCAAATGCTTGCCCTCATTAGACTCCCCTCTGGAAGCGCTTTCACTGCAAGCTGCAGATTCCCTCCTAACAGCAATCTTTAGGAAAGTGTACTGAATTGTAACGTACTTTCGCCTAATAATGCGATTATAGCAAAGAGACTTTCTCCCGCAGGGAAGCTGCTACCATCAAATGTTTGCCCTCATTACACTCCCCTCTTGAAGCGCTTTCACTGCAAGCTGCAGATTCCCTCCTAACAGCAAGCTTTAGGATAGGGTACTGAATTGTAACTTACTTTCGCCTAATAATGCGATATTGGCAAAGAGAGTATCTCCCGCAGGGAAGCTGCTACCATCAAATGTTTGCCCTCGTTAGACTCCCCTCTGGAAGCGCTTTCACTGCAAGCTGCAGATTCCCTCCTAACAGCAAGCTTTAGGAAAGGGTACTGAATTGTAACGTACTTTCGCCTAATAATGCGATATTAGCAAAGAGAGTATCTCCCGCAGGGAAGCTGCTACCATCAAATGTTTGCCCTCATTAGACTCCCCTCTGGAAGCGCTTTCACTGCAAGCTGCAGATTCCCTCCTAACAGCAAGCTTTAGGATAGGGTACTGAATTGTAACTTACTTTCGCCTAATAATGCGATTTTGGCAAAGAGAGTATCTCCCGCAGGGAAGCTGCTACCATCAAATGTTTGCCCTCGTTAGACTCCCCTCTGGAAGCGCTTTCACTGCAAGCTGCAGATTCCCTCCTAACAGCAAGCTTTAGGATAGGGTACTGAATTGTAACTTAACAGCGGCTAATAAGGCGATTTTGGCAAAGAGACTATCTCCCGCAGGGAAGCTGCTACCATCAAATGCTTGCCCTCATTAGACTCCCCTCTGGAAGTGCTTTCACTGCAAGCTGCAGATTCCCTCCTAACAGCAAGCTTTAGGATAGGGTACTGAATTGTAACTTACTTTCGCCTAATAATGCGATTTTGGCAATGAGAATATCTCCTGCAGGGAATCTGCTACCATCAAATGCTTGCCCTCATTAGACTCCTGTCTGGAAGTGCTTTCACTGCAAGCTGCAGATTCCCTCCTAACAGCAAGCTTTAGGATAGGGTACTGAATTGTAACTTACTTTCGCCTAATAATGCGATTTTGGCAAAGAGAGTATCTCCCGCAGGGAAGCTGCTACCATCAAATGTTTGCCCTCATTAGACTCCCCTCTGGAAGCGCTTTCACTGCAAGCTGCAGATTCCCTCCTAACAGCAAGCTTTAGGATAGGGTACTGAATTGTAACTTAACTGCGGCTAATAAGGCGATTTTGGCAAAGAGAGTATCTCCCGCAGGGAAGCTGCTACCATCAAATTTTTGCCCTCATTAGACTCCCCTCTGGAAGCGCTTTCACTGCAAGCTGCAGATTCCCTCCTAACAGCAAGCTTTAGGATAGGGTACTGAATTGTATCTTAACTGCGGCTAAAAAGGCGATTTTGGCAAAGAGAGTATCTCCCGCAGGGAAGCTGCTACCATCAAATATTTGCCCTCATTAGACTCCCCTCTGGAAGCGCTTTCACTGCAAGCTGCAGATTCCCTCCTAACAGCAAGCTTCAGGATAGGGTACTGAATTGTATCTTACTTTCGCCTAATAATGCGATTTTGGCAAAGAGAGTATCTCCCGCAGGGAAGGTGCTACCATCAAATGTTTGCCCTCATTAGACTCCCCTCTGGAAGTGCTTTCACTGCAAGCTGCAGATTCCCTCCTAACAGCAAGCTTTAGGATAGGGTACTGAATTGTAACTTACTTTCGCCTAATAATGCGATTTTGGCAAAGAGAGTATCTCCCGCAGGGAAGCTGCTACCATCAAATATTTGCCCTCATTAGACTCCCCTCTGGAAGCGCTTTCACTGCAAGCTGCAGATTCCCTCCTAACAGCAAGCTTTAGCATAGGGTACTGAATTGTAACTTACTTTCGCCTAATAAGGCGATTTTGGAAAAGAGAATATCTCCCGCAGGGAAGCTGTTACAATCAAACGTTTGCCCTCATTAGACTCCCCTCTGGAAGCGCTTTCACTGCAAGCTGCAGATTCCCTCCTAACAGCAAGCTTTAGGATTGGGTACTGAATTGTAACTTAACTGCGGCTAATAAGGCGATTATGGCAAAGAGAGTATCTCCCGCAGGGAAGCTGCTACCATCAAATGTTTGCCCTCGTTAGACTCCCCTCTGGAAGCGCTTTCACTGCAAGCTGCAAATTCCCTCCTAACAGCAACTTTAGGTTAGGGTACTGAATTGTAACTTACTTTCGCCTAATAATGCGATTTTGGCAAAGAGAGTATCTCCCGCAGGGAAGCTGCTACCATCAATTGTTTGCCCTCATTAGACTCCCCTCTGGAAGCGCTTTCACTGCAAGCTGCAGATTCCCTCCTAACAGCAAGCTTTAGGATAGGGTACTGAATGGTAACTTACTTTCGCCTAATAATGCGATTTTGGCAAAGAGAGTATCTCCCGCAGGGAAGCTGCTACCATCAAATGTTTGCCCTCATTAGACACCGCTCTGGAAGCGCTTTCACTGCAAGCTGCAGATTCCCTCCTAACAGCAAGCTTTAGGATAGGGTACTGCATTGTATCTTAGTTTCGCCTAATAATGCTATTTTAGCAAAGAGAGTATCTCCCGCAGGGAAGCTGCTACCATCAAATGTTTGCCCTCATTAGACTCCCCTCTGGAAGCGCTTTCACTGCAAGCTGCAGATTCCCTCCTAACAGCAAGCTTTAGGATAGGGTACTGAATTGTAACTTAACTGCGGCTAATAATGCGATTTTGGCAAAGAGAGTATCTCCCGCAGGGAAGCTGCTACCATCAAATGTTTGCCCTCGTTAGACTCCCCTCTGGAAGCGCTTTCACTGCAAGCTGCAGATTCCCTCCTAACAGCAAGCTTTAGGATAGGGTACTGAATTGTAACTTACTTTCGCCTAATAATGCGATTTTGGCAAAGAGAGTATCTCCCGCAGGGAAGCTGCTACCATCAAATATTTGCCTTCATTAGACTCCCCTCTGGAAGCGCTTTCACTGCAAGCTGCAGATTCCCTCCTAACAGCAAGCTTTAGGATAGGGTACTGAATTGTAACTTACTTTCGCCTAATAATGCGATTTTGGCAAAGAGAATATCTCCCGCAGGGAAGCTGTTACCATCAAATGTTTGCCCTCATTAGACTCCCCTCTGGAAGCGCTTTCACTGCAAGCTGCAGATACCCTCCTAACAGCAAGCTTTAGGATAGGGTACTGAATTGTATCTTACTTTCGCCTAATAATGCTATTTTGGCAAAGAGAGTATCTCCCGCAGGGAAGCTGCTACCATCAAATGTTTGCCCTCGTTAGACTACCCTCTGGAAGCACTTTCACTGCAAGCTGCAGATTCCCTCCTACCAGCAAGCTTTAGGATAGGGTACTGAATTGTAACTTACTTTCGCCTAATAATGCGATTTTGGCAAAGAGAGTATCTCCCGCAGGGAAGCTGCTACCATCAAATGTTTGCCCTCATTAGACTCCCCTCTGGAAGCGTTTTCACTGCAAGCTGCAGATTCCCTCCTAACAGCAACCTTTAGGATAGTGTACTGAATTGTAACTTAACAGCGGCTAATAAGGCGATTTTGGCAAAGAGACTATCTCCCGCGGGGAAGCTGTTACCATCAAATGTTTGCCCTCATTAGACTCCCCTCTGGAAGCGCTTTCACTGCAAGCTGCAGATTCCCTCCTAACAGCAAGCTTTAGGAGAGGGTCCTGAATTGTAACTTACTTTCGCCTAATAATGCGATTTTGGCAAAGAGAGTATCTCCCGCAGGGAAGCTGCTACCATCACATGTTTGCCCTCATTAGACTCCCCTCTGGAAGCGCTTTCACTGCAAGCTGCAGATTCCCTCCTAACAGCAAGCTTTAGGATAGGGTACTGAATTGTATCTTACTTTCGCCTAATAATGCGACTTTGGCAAAGAGAGTATCTCCCGCAGGGAAGCTGCTACCATCAAATGTTTGCCCACATTAGACTCCCCTCTGGAAGCGCTTTCACTGCAAGCTGCAGATTCCCTCCTAACAGCAAGCTTTAGGATAGGGTACTGAATTGTAACTTACTTTCGCCTAATAATGCGATTTTGGCAAAGAGACTATCTCCCGCAGGGAAGCTGCTACCATCACATGTTTGCCCTCGTTAGACTCCCCTCTGGAAGCGCTTTCACTGCAAGCTGCAGATTCCCTCCTAACAGCAATCTTTAGGATAGGGTACTGAATTGTATCTTACTTTCCCTAAAAATGCGATTTTGGCAAAGAGAGTATCTCCCGCAGGGAAGCTGCTACCATCAAATGTTTGCCCTCATTAGACTCCCCTCTGGAAGCGCTTTCACTGCAAGCTGCAGATTCCCTCCTAACAGCAAGCTTTAGGAAAGGGTTCTGAATTGTAACTTACTTTCGCCTAATAATGCGATTTTGGCAAAGAGAGTATCTCCCGCAGGGAAGCTGCTACCATCAAATGTTTGCCCTCATTAGACTCCCCTCTGGAAGCGCTTTCACTGCAAGCTGCAGATTCGCGCCTAACAGCAAGCTTTAGGATAGGGTACTGAATTGTAACTTACTTTCGCCTAATAATGCGATTATGGCAAGGAGACTATCTCCCGCAGGGAAGCTGCTACCATCAAATGTTTGCCCTCATGAGACTCCCCTCTGGAAGCGCTTTCACTGCAAGCTGCAGATTCCCTCCTAACAGCAAGCTTTAGGATAGGGTACTGAATTGTATCTTAACTGCGGCTAATAAGGCGATTTTGGCAAAGAGAGTATCTCCCGCAGGGAAGCTGCTACCATCAAATGCTTGCCCTCATTAGACTCCCCTCTGGAAGCGCTTTCACTGCAAGCTGCAGATTCCCTCCTAACAGCAAGCTTTAGGATAGGGTACTGAATTGTAACTTAACTGCGTCTAATAAGGCGATTTGGCAATGAGAATATCTCCCGCAGGGAAGCTGCTACCATCAAATGTTTGCCCTCATTAGACTCCCCTCTGGAAGCGCTTTCACTGCAAGCTGCAGATTCCCTCCTAACAGCAAGCATTAGGATAGGGTACTGAATTGTAACTTAACTGCGGCTAATAATGCGATTTTGGCAAAGAGAATATCTCCCGCAGGGAAGCTGCTACCATCAAATGTTTGCCCTCATTAGACTCCCCTCTGGAAGCGCTTTCACTGCAAGCTGCAGATTCCCTCCTAACAGCAAGCTTTAGGATAGGGTACTGAATTGTAACTTACTTTCGCCTAATAATGCGATTTTGGCAAAGAGAGTATCTCCCGCAGGGAAGCTGCTACCATCAAATGTTTGCCCTCATTAGACTCCCCTCTGGAAGCGTTTTCACTGCAAGCTGCAGATTCCCTCCTAACAGCAAGCTTTAGGATAGTGTACTGAATTGTAACTTAACAGCGGCTAATAAGGCGATTTTGGCAAAGAGACTATCTCCCGCGGGGAAGCTGTTACCATCAAATGTTTGCCCTCATTACACTCCCCTCTGGAAGCGCTTTCACTGCAAGCTGCAGATTCCCTCCTAACAGCAAGCTTTAGGATAGGGTCCTGAATTGTAACTTACTTTCGCCTAATAATGCGATTTTGGCAAAGAGAGTATCTCCCGCAGGGAAGCTGCTACCATCACATGTTTGCCCTCATTAGACTCCCCTCTGGAAGCGCTTTCACTGCAAGCTGCAGATTCCCTCCTAACAGCAAGCTTTAGGATAGGGTACTGAATTGTATCTTACTTTCGCCTAATAATGCGACTTTGGCAAAGAGAGTATCTCCCGCAGGGAAGCTGCTACCATCAAATGTTTGCCCACATTAGACTCCCCTCTGGAAGCGCTTTCACTGCAAGCTGCAGATTCCCTCCTAACAGCAAGCTTTAGGATAGGGTACTGAATTGTAACTTACTTTCGCCTAATAATGCGATTTTGGCAAAGAGAGTATCTCCCGCAGGGAAGCTGCTACCATCACATGTTTGCCCTCGTTAGACTCCCCTCTGGAAGCGCTTTCACTGCAAGCTGCAGATTCCCTCCTAACAGCAATCTTTAGGATAGGGTACTGAATTGTATCTTACTTTCCCTAAAAATGCGATTTTGGCAAAGAGAGTATCTCCCGCAGGGAAGCTGCTACCATCAAATGTTTGCCCTCATTAGACTCCCCTCTGGAAGCGCTTTCACTGCAAGCTGCAGATTCCCTCCTAACAGCAAGCTTTAGGAAAGGGTACTGAATTGTAACTTACTTTCGCCTAATAATGCGATTTTGGCAAAGAGACTATCTCCCGCAGGGAAGCTGCTACCATCAAATGTTTGCCCTCATTAGACTCCCCTCTGGAAGCGCTTTCACTGCAAGCTGCAGATTCGCGCCTAACAGCAAGCTTTAGGATAGGGTACTGAATTGTAACTTACTTTCGCCTAATAATGCGATTATGGCAAGGAGACTATCTCCCGCAGGGAAGCTGCTACCATCAAATGTTTGCCCTCATTAGACTCCCCTCTGGAAGCGCTTTCACTGCAAGCTGCAGATTCCCTCCTAACAGCAAGCTTTAGGATAGGGTACTGAATTGTATCTTAACTGCGGCTAATAAGGCGATTTTGGCAAAGAGAGTATCTCCCGCAGGGAAGCTGCTACCATCAAATGTTTGCCCTCATTAGACTCCCCTCTGGAAGCGCTTTCACTGCAAGCTGCAGATTCCCTCCTAACAGCAAGCTTTAGGATAGGGTACTGAATTGTAACTTAACTGCGGCTAATAAGGCGATTTGGCAATGAGAATATCTCCCGCAGGGAAGCTGCTACCATCAAATGTTTGCCCTCATTAGACTCCCCTCTGGAAGCGCTTTCACTGCAAGCTGCAGATTCCCTCCTAACAGCAAGCATTAGGATAGGGTACTGAATTGTAACTTAACTGCGGCTAATAAGGCGATTTTGGCAAAGAGAATATCTCCCGCAGGGAAGCTGCTACCATCAAATGTTTGCCCTCATTAGACTCCCCTCTGGAAGCGCTTTCACTGCAAGCTGCAGATTCCCTCCTAACAGCAAGCTTTAGGATAGGGTACTGAATTGTAACTTACTTTCGCCTAATAATGCGGTTTTTGCAAAGAGAGTATCTCCCGCAGGGAAGCTGCTACCATCAAATGTTTGCCCTCATTAGACTCCCCTCTGGAAGCGCTTTTACTGCAAGCTGCGGATTCCCTCCTAACAGCAAGCTTTAGGAAAGGGTTCTGAATTTTAACTTACTTTCGCCTAATAATGCGATTTTGGCAAAGAGACTATCTCCCGCAGGGAAGCTGCTACCATCAAATGTTTGCCCTCATTAGACTCCCCTCTGGAAGCGCTTTCACTGCAAGCTGCAGATTCCCTCCTAACAGCAAGCTTTAGGATAGGGTACTGAATTGTAACTTACTTTCGCCTAATACTGCGATTTTGGCAAAGAGAGTATCTCCCGCAGGGAAGGCTCTTCCATCAAATGTTTGCCCTCATTAGACTCCTCTCTGGAAGCGCTTTCACTGCAAGCTGCAGATTCCCTCCTAACAGCAAGCTTTAGGATAGGGTACTGAATTGTAACTTAACTGCGGCTAATAAGGCGATTTTGGCAAAGAGAGTATCTCCCGCAGGGAAGCTGCTACCATCAAATGTTTGCCCTCATTAGACTCCCCTCTGGAAGCGCTTTCACTGCAAGCTGCAGATTCCCTCCTAACAGCAAGCTTTAGGATAGGGTACTGAATTGTAACTTACTTTCGCCTAATAATGCGATTTTGGCAAAGAGAGTATCTCCCGCAGGGAAGCTGCTACCATCAAATATTTGCCCTCATTAGACTCCCCTCTGGAAGCGCTTTCACTGCAAGCTGCAGATTCCCTCCTAACAGCAAGCTTTAGGATAGGGTACTGAATTGTAACTTACTTTCGACTAATAATGCGATTTTGGCAAAGAGACTACCTCCCGCAGGGAAGCTGCTACCATCAAATATTTACCCTCATTAGACTCCCCTCTGGAAGCGCTTTCACTGCAAGTTGCAGATTCCCTCCTAAAAGCAAGCTTTAGGATAGGGTACTGAATTGTAACTTACTTTCGCCTAATAATGCGATTTTGGCAAAGAGAGTATCTCCCGCAGGGAAGCTGCTACCATCAAATGTTTGCCCTCATTAGACTCCCCTCTGGAAGCGCTTTCACTGCAAGCTGCAGATTCCCTCCTAACAGCAAGCTTTAGGATAGGGTACTGAATTGTATCTTACTTTCGCCTAATAATGCGATTTTGGCAAAGAGAATATCTCCCGCAGGGAAGCTGTTACCATCAAATGTTTGCCCTCATTAGACTCCCCTCTGGAAGCGCTTTCACTGCAAGCTGCAGATTCCCTCCTAACAGCAAGCTTTAGGATAGGTACTGAATTGTAACTTAACTGCGGCTCATAAGGCGATTTCGGAAAAGAGAGAATATCCTGCAGGGAAGCTGCTACCATCAAATGTTTGCCCTCATTAGACTCCCCTCTGGAAGCGCTTTCACTGCAATCTGCAGATTCCCTCCTAACAGCAAGCTTTAGGATAGGGTACTGAATTGTAACTTACTTTCGCCTAATAATGCGATTTTTGCAAAGAGAGTATCTCCCGCAGGGAAGCTGCTACCATCAAATGTTTGCCCTCATTAGACTCCTCTCTGGAAGCGCTTTCACTGCAAGCTGCAGATTCCCTCCTAACAGCAAGCTGTAGGACACTGTACTGAATTGTATCTTAAGTGCGTCTAATAAGGCGATTTTGGCAAAGAGAATATCTCCCGCAGGGAAGCTGCTACCATCAAATGTTTGCCCTCATTAGACTCCCCTCTGGAAGCACTTTCACCGCAAGCTGCAGATTCCCTCCTAACAGCAAGCTTTAGGATAGGGTACTGAATTGTATCTTACTTTCGCCTAATAATGCGATTTTGGCAAAGAGTGTATGTCCTGCAGGGAAGCTGCTACCATCAAATGTTTGCCCTCGTTAGACTACCCTCTGGAAGCGCTTTCACTGCAATCTTCAGATTCCCTCCCAACAGCAAGCTTTAGGATAGGGTACTGAATTGTAACTTACTTTCACCTAATAATGCGATTTTGGCAAAGAGAGTATCTCCCGCAGGGAAGCTGCTACCATCAAATGTTTGCCCTCATTAGACTCCCCTCTGGAAGCGCTTTCACTGCAAGCTGCAGATTCCCTCCTAACAGCAATCTTTAGGATAGGGTTCTGAATTGTAACTTACTTTCGCCTAATAAAGCGATTTTGGCAAAGAGAATATCTCCCGCAGGGAAGCTGCTACCGTCAAATGTTTGCCCTCCTTAGACTCCCCTCTGGAAGCGCTTTCACTGCAAGCTGCAGATTCCCTCCTAACAGCAAGCTTTAGGATAGTGTACTGAATTGTATCTTAACTGCGGCTAATAAGGCGATTTTGGCAATGAGAATATCTCCCGCAGGGAAGCTGTTACCATCAAATGTTTGCCCTCATTAGACTCCCCTCTGGAAGCGCTTTCACTGAAAGCTGCAGATTCCCTCCTAACAGCAAGCTTTAGGATAGGGTACTGAATTGTAACTTACTTTCGCCTAATAATGCGATTTTGGCAAAGAGAGTATCTCCCGCAGGGAAGCTGCTACCATCAAATGCTTGCCCTCATTAGACTCCCCTCTGGAAGCGCTTTCACTGCAAGCTGCAGATTCCCTCCTAACAGCAAGCTTTAGGATAGGGTACTGAATTGTAACTTAACTGCGGCTAATAAGGCGATTTTGGCAAAGAGAATATCTCCCGCAGGGAAGCTGCTACCATCAAATGTTTGCCCTCATTAGACTCCCCTCTGGAAGCGCTTTCACTGCAAGCTGCAGATTCCCTCCTAACAGCAAGCTTTAGGATAGGGTACTGAATTGTAACTTACTTTCGCCTAATAATGCGATTATGGCAAAAAGAGTATCTCCCGCAGGGAAGCTGCTACCATCAAATGTTTGCCCTCATTAGACTCCCCTCTGGAAGCGCTTTCACTGCAAGCTGCAGATTCCCTCCTAACAGCAAGCTGTAGGACAGTGTACTGAATTGTAACTTAACTGCGGCTAATAAGGAGATTTTGGCAAAGAGAATATCTCCCGCAGGGAAGCTGCTACCATCAAATGCTTGCCCTCATTAGACTCCCCTCTGGAAGCGCTTTCACTGCAAGCTGCAGATTCCCTCCTAACAGCAGTCTTTAGGAAAGTGTACTGAATTGTAACGTACTTTCGCCTAATAATGCGATTATAGCAAAGAGACTTTCTCCCGCAGGGAAGCTGCTACCATCAAATGTTTGCCCTCAGTAGACTCCCCTCTGGAAGCGCTTTCACTGCAAGCTGCAGATTCCCTCCTAACAGCAAGCTTTAGGATAGGGTACTGAATTGTAACTTACTTTCGCCTAATAATGCGATTTTAGCAAAGAGAGTATCTCCCGCAGGGAAGCTGCTACCATCAAATGTTTGCCCTCATTAGACTCCCCTCTGGAAGCGCTTTCACT